>NC_040913.2:92307128-92630768 GCF_004126475.2 Phyllostomus discolor | reverse complement strand
ATGAACGTCCGGGTGTTAATATTTTTTCAGATTAGTGTTTTGGGTTTCTTGGTTATATTCCCAGAAGGGAATCACTGGGTCATAAGGCAGCTTCATTTCTAATGTTTGAGAACACTCCATACTGTTGTCTTCTTACTTTCTTTTAACTTTTTATTTTATTTTAGAGAGAGGGAAAGGGAGGGAGGAGGAGAGGGAGAGAAAGATGGGTGTGAAGGAGGCACATGAATGAAGTGCCTCTGCCTTCCAAAAGGGCTCTGACGTGTGCAGGTCATAGACTCTGCCACCCAGGTTCGTGGCCTGACCAGGAATCAAACTGTTGACATTCTAGTTTGCAGGATGACACCCAGGTAACTGAGCCACGCCAGCCAGGGCACCTGTACTGTTTTCCGTAGTGGCTGCAGCAATCTGCAACGCCACCAACAGTGCATGAGAGTTCCCTTTTGTCCACATCCTGGCCAGTACTTGTTTGTGGATTTATTGATGATAGCCATGCTGACAGTTGTGGGATGATATCTCCGTGTGGCTTTAATTTGCCTTTCTCTGATGATTAGTGACACTGAGCATCTTTTCATGTGTGTGTTGGCCATCTGTATGTCCTCTCTGGAGAAGTGTGTATTCAGGTCCTTTGTCCATTTTTAAATAGGATTGTGTGTGTGTGTGTGTTGAGCTTTGTAAGTTCTTTATACATTTTGGACCTTAACCCCTTATCAGATGTATGATTGGCAAATAAGTTCTCCCATGCAGTGTGACCTCTTTCCATTCTGTTGACTGACTACTTGCTGTGCAAAAACTTTTTAGTTTGATGTAGTCCCATTTGTTTATTTTTTTCTTTTGATTCCCTTGCTTGAAGAGTTACATGAAAAATATTACTATGAGAAATGTTTGAGATTTCACTGCTCATGTTTTCTTGTGGGATTTTTATTGTTTCAAGTCTAAGATTTAAGTCTTTAATCTCACATATGTTGTAAGAAGGTTGAGTCATGTCATTTTTTGCACGTGTCTGTTGAACTTTCCCAGCACCATTGTTGAATAAACTGTATTTACCATGTTTTATGTTTTCTGCCCTTTTTGTCAATTATTATTTGACCATTAGGACATGAGTTTATTTCTGAGGTCTCTATTCTGTTCTGTTGATGTCTATGTCTTTTGCCAGTACCAGGCAGTTTTGATCACTACGGCCTTGTAGTATCGTCTGATACCAGGTGGTGGTATTCCTCCCATTTTATTCTTCTTTCTCAGGATGGCTCTTGCTATTTGGGTTGTTTTTGTGGTTCCATAATTTTTTGAAATATTTGTTGTAGTTCAGTGAAATAAGCCATTGGTATATTGATGGGAATTGTGTTGAATGTATATATTCCTTTGGGTTGTGTGGACATTTTAATAATGTTAGTCCTTCCTATCCATGAACATGGTACACACTCCCACTAATTTTGTGTTCTTTAATTTCTCTCTTCAGTGTCTTATAATTTTCTGCAATAGGTCTTTTACATTCTGTGCTATATTTCTTCCTAGACTTTTATTCTTTCTGGAGCAATTGTGAATGGGATTGTTTTCTTAGTTTCTCTTCTGATGGTTCATTATTGGTATATAGAAATTCACCTGATTTCTGAATATTTATTTTGTACCTTGCTACTTTACTAAGTTCATTTATCAGTTCCTATATTTTTATGTGAAATCTTTAGGGTTCTATATATACAGTATCATGTCATCTGCAAATAATGAGAGCTTTCCTTCTTCCTCTCCAATTTGTATGCCTTTCATTTCCTCTTCTGTCTTATGGCTGTGGCTAAGACTTCCAGTACTATATGGAATAAGAGTGGTGAAAGCAGACACCCCTGTCTTGTTCCTACCTTAAGGGAAACACTTAGTTTTTGCCCATTGAGTATGATGTTGTGGGTGGGTTTGTCATATGGCCTTTATTATATTGAGGTTTGTTCTCTCTATTTCCACTTGGCTGCAAATTTATCGAATAAATGGGTGCTGGCTTTATCAAATGCTTTTTCTGAGTCTATTGATATGATCATGTGGTTTTAATCCTTCCTTTTCTTTATGTGGTGTATCACACTCATTGACTTACAGGTATTGTCACAATCTTGCATCCTTGAAATAAATCCCACTTGATCACAGTGTATGATCTTTTCAATGTATCGCTGGACCTGGTTTCCTAACATTTTGTTGAGGATATTAGCTTCTATGTTCATGAGGGGTATTGACCGATAATTTTCTCTCTTTGCCATGTCTCTATCTGGTTTCAGAATTAGGATACTGTTGGCTTCATAAAATGAGCTTGGGAGAGTTCCCTTCTCTTGAATTTTTTTGGGATAGGTTGAGAAAGATTGGTGTTATTTTTTCTCTGAATATTTGGTAAAATGTCCCTTGGAGCCATCTGGTCTAGAACTTTTTTGGGTGGGAGTTTGGATTACTGTTTTAGTTTCGCTAGTTGTAATCTTTCTATTCAGATTCTCTGATTCCTCCTGCTTTAGTTTTGGAAGGTTGTATGTCTCTAGGACTTTATCCATTTTTCCAGACTGTCCAATTCTTTGGCGTATGCTTGTGTATAATGTTTTCTTACAATCCTTTATATTTTTTGGTATTTGTTGTTACTTTTCCTGCTCAATTTCTGATTTTACTTATTTGGGTCCTTTCTCTTTGTTTTTGATGAGTCTGGCTAAAGGTTTATCAATATTCATTGATGTTTTCAAAGAACCAGCTTTTTGTTTCATTAATCTTTTTAATGTTTTTAGACTCTATTTCATTTATTTCTGCTCTGATATTTATTATTTTCTTCCTTGTGTTGACTTTCAGCTTTGTTTGTTGTTTTTTTCATGGTTCTTTTAAGTGTGAGGTTAGATTGTTTGTTTGAGTGATTTCTTGTTTCTTGAGACAGGCCTGTAATTCTATGAATTTCCCTGTTAGGACTGCTTTTGCAGTGTCCCACAGATTTTGGATTGTTGTGTCCTTATTTTCATTTGTTTCCAGGCATCTTTTGATTTCTTTCTTGATCTCACTATTAACTTATTCATTTTTTAGTAACATGTTATTTAGCCTCCTGCCTTAAATTTTTTTCCTGAGGTAGATTTCTATTTTGATATCATTATGACCAGAGAATATGCTTGATATGATTTCAGTCTTGTTCAATTTATGAAGTCTAGTTTTGTAGCCTAGCATGTGGTTTAACCCCAGAAAATGTTCCACGTGCCCTTGAGCAGAATGTGTATTCTGCTGCTTTGGGGTGAAATGCAGTCAAGTTACCATGTGATCCATTGGGTTATGTAAGGCTGTCTTTCCCTAGCTGATTTTGTATCTGGAAGGTTCATCCATTGATGTGGATGGAATGTTAAAAATCCCCTACGAAGACTGTATTTCTGTCGGTCTCTCCGACTATGTACATCGAGATTTGCTTTAAATGTTTAGATGCTCCTATGTAGGGTGCATAAAGGTTTACAAGGGTTATATCCTCTTTTCGGATTTCTCCTTTTATCATTGTGTAGTGTCTCTCTTTGTCTCTCACTATATGTAGCCTTTGTTTTAAAGTCTATTTTGTCAGGTGTAAGTATTGTGTTTCCAGCTTCTCCCTTTATTTCTATTTTCATGAAATATCTTTCTCCATCCCTTTACTTTTAGTCTGTGTGTGTCTTTTGTTCTGAGGTCAGTCTGTCACAGACAGCATACATATAGGTTTGTTTTCTGAGCCATTCAGCCACCTGTGTCTTTTGATGGGAGCATTAGCCTTTTACATTTAAAGTGGTTATTTATAGATATGTATTTATTACCACTTTATTCTTTTAAGTATGTTCCTCTGTTCCTTCATTTCCTTCTCCTTCTCCTTTTTCTTCCACTTCAAGCTGGCCCTTTATCATTTCTTACAATACTGGTTTGGCGGTACCAAGCCAAGTTCCTACTGCTGCCTTCTGTAATTTGTCTTCTTTAAAATAAAGAAGTTAATTCATGTTTAAAGGAGAAAAGACAAAGGGTAGCCGTGTGATGAATGAAAAATAACAACATGCTCCCCATGCCAGCCCCCTATACTTTCTGGGGGAACTACCACAGTCCCCACATTCTGTTTGCCCTACTCAGCCGGGGCTCTGACTTGAACACTATTATACTGACTTGCACAGAACGGCTTCACTGTTGGTTTTTTAAATTTTTTTATTTTAATTTTTTAAATAGGCTTCACTGTTTTGAGAGCATCATCCTATCCCATTGCTTTATGTGTCTTCCTTCAACTATTTGTTTTTGCTCGTTACATTTTTACAACTAGGTTGTTCCTAAAGATTTGCAGTTAGAAGCGTAACGGCAGAGAGTCTCTTGTTACCTACATATCTCGCTTATATATGAGTGACGTTTAGGTAAATTTCTAGGCATAGACTATAGGGACAAAACCCACATCATATACATTTAACATTTATTTATGGTCACTCACTAAAATATATGAGCCGAACTGTGTCCCATGCATATTGAAGGTGTATAAAAAGTCCTGTGATTATCCCCCGATTTCATCACCCTGTCTTCCTTCCACTACTAAGGGCAGCATTCTGCTTTGTTAAAAAATACACTTGATTCCTCTTGCAGCTGAGAATGGCCAACAAATGGAGTTCTAATGCAATGTAACCCTGGAAAAGACACTGTATTTAGATAATGGAATCAATTATTGCTATTGGGTCTCATTTCGCCATGCTGTTTTTTTTGTATTTTACTCCCTATTTCTGCTTGGAGGACAGGATCAGGTGGAATGTACTGCTGCATTTTGAGTGTAATGAGTAACGTGACTCAGTGTGGATGGTGGAGCAGGAAGGTGGGAGATGCTGGCCCTTGAGGTCAAGGCTGAGGCAAGTCACCCACCTTCTGGGCTTCCCCTATTTAGATGGTTGTGGTGTGGGAAAAATGCACTCCTGACTTTCTACAGGCACTGGAGGCTGGGTCCCTGGGATTCTGGTGGTGGCTGGAAGCAGTCTGAGCCCTGCACTGTGAGGTTATAGATCTTTCCCAAGCTGACAGGTAAGAATTGCAACCCCTATGGAGTCCTGGCTCCGTTTCTCCCATGTCAGGAACACCATTGTCGTGGCTGATCTATTTCTACAGGTTATATGGGTTCATTTATCAATTTAAGACGTTGGCTTTTTGTCCCATGTAGTGTCAATTATTTGCCGAGTTTTGTCATATTTTTGGCTTCTTCTCTTGTCTACACAGAGACTTTGGGGTTTTATGTAGTCTTTAGAACTTTTTTTCTTGTAATTCCTGAGTGTTGTGTCTTTCCCACTGAAGTTTGTAAAGCTCTGTCTTCCATGTGCCAGAGGTTTGGTGTCCTGGTTGTGGAAGTGGAGTGGGGCCAAAGGAGATTGATCATGAAGGAGTAATATGAAACTGTTCTGCATCTTCAGTCTTGTCAGGGTAAAAATCTCTCAGGATAGAGGTGGCCACAGGGCAAAGGTAAATTCGAAGGTGCCAAGAGTACGGCACAGTTTCAGGGCAGAACATGGGGTCATGGCTGTACGGATGCCGGTGGCCCCCATGGACGTGGGAGGGGGAGGGGAGGGAGATGCCCGTGTCCTGGAAACCAGGCCCCTGTGCATCTCAGCTGAACACAGAAGCCTGACTTTCAGCCCAGGATGAAGGACCTGTCATGGGCATTATTAAAAGCATCTCTCTTTTTCTTAATTTATTTTTTTATTGTTGTTGAAGTACAGTTGTCTCCATTTTCACCTGACCATGTCTCCCTGACCCACCCATCCCTGCCTCCCACCCTGGAATCTACCCCCTTTGGCTTTGTCCATGTGTCCTTTATAGATGTTCGTGGATGGCCCTTCCTCTATTTCCTCCCATTATCCCTCTCCCCCCTCCCCTGTGGTTACTGTGAGTTCGTTCTTTATTTCAATGTCCCTGGTTACGTGTTGCTCGCTTGTTTGTTTTGTTGATTAGGTTGCACTTATAGGTGAGATCATATGGTATCTGTCTTCTACCACCTGGCTTATTTCACTTAGGATAATGCTGTCCAGATCCATCCATGCTGCTGTGAAGGGGAGGAGCTCCTTCCTTCTTTCTGCTGCACAGAATATTTCTTAGTAGAATATTCTTAAAATCAGTACAGGGTTGTTATAACTAGTAGGCCTAAGTTCTTTAAAGAGAGAGAAACTTGAGACCAAACCTTTCATTGGACATGGGTTTAATGTACCTTTTGGGGTTTTAAGTGGGAGCATCTACTGCATGGGTCATTGGGCAGGACCCTCTACTGACTGGCTTCTCACCTCCCCTTTTCTCTGGTCATGATTTGAGACCACCGGTGCTGGTCAGTGTATTCATTGGGAGTAGTTCTTCCTTTTCTCTGTTGGTGGCACAGTGAAGCATCAGTTCACCCTACCTTGCTGATCCAGGTAGGAGAAATATATATGTAGTGAAACCCCTGCTTATCATGAGAAACTATCAATACCTGTGGATGCCCACCCATGTCTTAAATTTGAAGAACAAGTATTATAGTCCATCAGATCCACTTTTTGTGGCAGCAAGAAAACATTTCGACATGCCATGGAAACCTCTCTCTTTCTAGTTTCATTATAAATGGGTTAGATTTTGCAGGTGAAAATCATCTTATTCAAGAATTATGTTTGTTTTTGCTTGCTTGTTGTTGCCCTGTCATGGTCAAATGTGGGATGCAAAGGCTGCTCACCTTAGTGTAGACCGTTTGGGACAGAGTTCCCTGTACAACTCAACCACACAAATAGCCCTCATGAAAAACAACAAAAACAAACAAACAAGCAAACAAGCCCCAAGAGTGAGTTTAATGCTTGGGTTTATTGTGGAGCTAAAAGAAGAAGAGGTACAGGAACAAAGATTACTGCTTGTCTAGGCCTTCATTGGAATCCCCCGGTGCTTTGGGGTCTCAGTCCACAAAGCTCATTTACAGCAAAGCTTGTACCCACGGCCAAGGGGTCTACAAGCCCAGGAGACATGCTGCAGCACCTTGTTGAGCTTGGTGTATGGGCACAGGTCTTGTTGTCGGCAGTGGCATCTCCTCAGTAGGAGTGTTGTTCCAATACCTGCTATAATATTTGTGACGATGTTTGGATTGGTCTGCTCTGTTTTCTGACGTGTACCAAGTCCTGCAGAGGGAAGAGAGGGGGCAGGCTGAGGGGGCACGCAGACTGGGAAGAGAGGCTCAGCCAGCCTCATGGAGACCTGCTGAGAGGCAACAAGTCTACGAAACACAGACCGTCCCTGCCCAGGTGGGGGTAAAGGATTCAGTGTTTGTCGTGAATCCCAAGGACTCTTACTGGCTCTGAGTGCTCATGCAGGATGATGATGTCCCCTGATCCTAGTGATCAAACACGTGCTTATATCCTGTGCCTTGTCCCAAACATCTTCCCTGTTTGGTGGTACGTTCTTCTCACCCTCCTCACCCACATACTCCATTTTTGAGTGGAGACCCCATGCAGCCTCCACAAAACCCCTCTAATGTGTGGAGACTCCAATAGAATGTGGGTGGTTGTCTCACCTGTAAGTTGTCGAGTGAAGCGTTCCTCTCCTGTGAAGGAGCCGGCCACATCCTGGTCCTCATCCCCAAGCAGGTCCTGGTCCTCCTCCCCAGGTTGGTCCTGGGCAGGAACCTGGTCAGCTGTCTCATCCAGGGTCTGAGCCCAGGCCTGGAAAACCAAGAGGAGAAGGGCAGCAAGGAGAACGAGGGTCCTCATGGCTGCGGGTCAGTAGAGGTCCACGACCTGTGGGAGGAAAGAATGGAGTGGTGGGGAAGGCCCAGGAAGCCTGTACTTATAGGTGGGATGGGAGGAGTCTTGGAGACTCCCAGCCAGTAGAGGGAGAGGCTGTGCCTTTGGCTGGCCTGAGGCCAAGGCGGCCGTCACCCTCAATGTCCCTTTGATGCTCCTGCCCCTTCATCAGAGCACGTGTGAGCATGAGCTGAGTGTCCACACTTGTTTCATGTTGATAGTGGTGATAAGGACCCTCGTGTGGTGTCTGTTTCCCAGCTGCCTGGGTGTTTACCTTGTGATGGTCACAGAAGACAAGGAGCCATGCTCTTGGTGAGTGAGTCAGGGGACAAAGGCCCCGTCTTCCTGCTGCTGGGCCCTTATCCCCTGAGACATGAACCTGGGCACACACCTTCCCAAAGGTGTTGGGTATCTCCCTGTATGTTCAGGGGAATCACTTCCCTGTGCAGGAGACCTTCAGGTCCTGGGTGGTGGTTCCTCTGGGGGAGGGGACAGTGACTTGGGCTCAGGTGAGGTGGGACAGAGGGAAGGAGCTGGTCAGAGTAAAGCCAAGGACAGATTTGTTTCAGGATGTCAGTGTGACGTGTGCCCATCGTGTACCCCACTCAGCAGTCAGTCACTTGTGTCTTTGTGGGGAAATAGCAAACACACCCATGTGCCTGCTGCCCCTTCTGAGATTGGTCACCTTTTACCATGAAAAAGTTTAGTCATGCACAAAGGTCAAAACTCAAAATGTAGCAGACAGAAGAGTGGAAACCCCAGTCTCGCCCTGTCCCAGCCCCCCATCTTTGCTGCAGGAACCACCACGCGCCCCCCCCCCCCCATGTCCTGGTTTCCTCACTCGGCCCAGGCTTCATCTCGAACAGTATCACACCGGCACGTACAGAACGGCCTCGCTGTTTCATAGCATCGTGCTGTCTCAGTACGATGACTGTTGCACTGATGACTGTCTTTATAGGTCGTCCTTCAACAAGGATTTTCATTGACAACACAAGGTTAAATTGTTACAATTTGGTCATTTTGAAACATTTGCAGTTACAAGCATAGCACAATAAGTATAATTTGGATATATCATCTTGCTCATAAATGACTATATATTTTATTTATTCATGTTTTGTTATCCTACTTCTTTTTCATGGCTATTTATCCCTCGTCTACCCACCTTCTCTGTGCAGTCCCCTCACTGTTGTCCTTGTCCTTGAGTCCTTTTCCCTCTTCCCTTGATCCTTCTGCTCACTAGACTGCCCTGCCCGTAGCTGTCAGCCTTCTCCCCATCTGTGAGCCTGTCTCTATTTTGCTGGTCAGTTCAGTTTGTTCATTAGATTGCACATGTGAGTGAAACCAGATGGTACCTGTCTTTCTCTGACAAGCTTATTTCACTCAGCATAATGTTGTCTAGGTCTGTCCATGCTGTCGCAAATGGCAAGGTTTCCTTTTCTCTTTTTGGACAAATAGTATTTCACTGTGTACAATATTGTACCACAGCTTTTTTATCCACTCCTCTACTGAGGGGCACTTGGGCAGTTTCCAAATATTGGTGATTGTAAATAATGTTATAATGAACGTCCGGGTGTTAATATTTTTTCAGATTAGTGTTTTGGGTTTCTTGGTTATATTCCCAGAAGGGAATCACTGGGTCATAAGGCAGCTTCATTTCTAATGTTTGAGAACACTCCATACTGTTGTCTTCTTACTTTCTTTTAACTTTTTATTTTATTTTAGAGAGAGGGAAAGGGAGGGAGGAGGAGAGGGAGAGAAAGATGGGTGTGAAGGAGGCACATGAATGAAGTGCCTCTGCCTTCCAAAAGGGCTCTGACGTGTGCAGGGCATAGACTCTGCCACCCAGGTTCGTGGCCTGACCAGGAATCAAACTGTTGACATTCTAGTTTGCAGGATGACACCCAGGCAACTGAGCCATGCCAGCCAGGGCATCTGTACTGTTTTCCGTAGTGGCCGCACCAATCTGCGTCCCCACCAACAGTGCATGAGAGTTCCCTTTTGTCCACATCCTGGCCAGTACTTGTTTGTGGATTTATTGATGATAGCCATGCTGACAGTTGTGGGATGATATCTCCGTGTGGCTTTAATTTGCCTTTCTCTGATGATTAGTGACGCTGAGCATCTTTTCATGTGTGTGTTGGCCATCTGTATGTCCTCTCTGGAGAAGTGTGTATTCAGGTCCTTTGTCCATTTTTAAATAGGATTGTGTGTGTGTGTGTGTGTGTGTGTGTGTGTTGAGCTTTATAAGTTCTTTGTAAATTTTGGACCTTAACCCCTTATACATGTATGATTGGCAAATAAGTTCTCCCATGCAGTGTGACCTCTTTCCATTCTGTTGACTGACTACTTGCTGTGCAAAAACTTTTTAGTTTGATGTAGTCCCATTTGTTTATTTTTTTCTTTTGATTCCCTTGCTTGAAGAGTTACATGAAAAATATTACTATGAGAAATGTTTGAGATTTCACTGCTCATGTTTTCTTGTGGGATTTTTATTGTTTCAAGTCTAAGATTTAAGTCTTTAATCTCACATATGTTGTAAGAAGGTTGAGTCATGTCATTTTTGCACGTGTCTGTTGAACTTTCCCAGCACCATTGTTGAATAAACTGTATTTACCATGTTTTATGTTTTCTGCCCTTTTTGTCAATTATTATTTGACCATTAGGACATGAGTTTATTTCTGAGGTCTCTATTCTGTTCTGTTGATGTCTATGTCTTTTGCCAGTACCAGGCAGTTTTGATCACTACGGCCTTGTAGTATCGTCTGATACCAGGTGGTGGTATTCCTCCCATTTTATTCTTCTTTCTCAGGATGGCTCTTGCTATTTGGGTTGTTTTTGTGGTTCCATAATTTTTTGAAATATTTGTTGTAGTTCAGTGAAATAAGCCATTGGTATATTGATGGGAATTGTGTTGAATGTATATATTCCTTTGGGTTGTGTGGACATTTTAATAATGTTAGTCCTTCCTATCCATGAACATGGTATACACGCCCGCTACTTTTGTGTTCTTTAATTTCTGTCTTCAGTGTCTTATAATTTTCTGCAATAGGTCTTCTACATTCTGTGCTATATTTCTTCCTAGATCTTTTATTCTTTTTGAAGCAATTGTGAATGGGATTGTTTTCTTAGTTTCTCTTCTGATGGTTCATTATTGGTATATAGAAATTCACCTGATTTCTGAATATTTATTTTGTACCTTGCTACTTTACTAAGTTCATTTATCAGTTCCTATATTTTTATGTGAAATCTTTAGGGTTCTATATATACAGTATTATGTCATCTGCAGATAATGAGAGCTTTATTCTTCCTTTCCAATTTGTATGCCTTTCATTTCCTCTTCTGTCTTGTCACTGTGGCTAAGACTTCCAGTACTATATGGAATAAGAGTGGTGAAAGCAGACACCCCTGTCTTGTTCCTACCTTAAGGGAAACACTTTTAGTTTTTGCCCATTGAGTATGATGTTGTGGGTGGGTTTGTCATATGGCCTTTATTATATTGAGATTTGTTCTCTCTATTTCCACTTGGCTGCAAATTTATCGAATAAATGGGTGCTGGCTTTATCAAATGCTTTTTCTGAGTCTATTGATATGATCATGTGGTTTTAATCCTTCATTTTCTTTATGTGGTGTATCACACTTATTGACTTACAGGTATTGTCACAATCTTGCATCCTTGAAATAAATCCCACGTGATCACAATGTATGATCTTTTGAATGTATCGCTGGACCTGGTTTCCTAACATTTTGTTGAGGATATTAGCTTCTATGTTCATGAGGGGTATTGGCCGATAATTTTCTCTCTTTCCCATGTCTCTATCTGGTTTCAGAATTAGGATACTGTTGGCTTCATAAAATGAGCTTGGGAGACTTCCCTTCTCTTGAATTTTTTTGGGATAGGTTGAGAAAGATTGGTGTTATTTTTTCTCTGAATATTTGGTAAAATGTCCCTTGGAGCCATCTGGTCTAGAACTTTTTTGGGTGGGAGTTTGGATTACTGTTTTAGTTTCGCTAGTTGTAATCTTTCTATTCAGATTCTCTGATTCCTCCTGCTTTAGTTTTGGAAGGTTGTATGTCTCTAGGACTTTATCCATTTTTCCAGACTGTCCAATTCTTTGGCGTATGCTTGTGTATAATGTTTTCTTACAATCCTTTATATTTTTTGGTATTTGTTGTTACTTTTCCTGCTCAATTTCTGATTTTACTTATTTGGGTCCTTTCTCTTTGTTTTTGATGAGTCTGGCTAAAGGTTTATCAATATTCATTGATGTTTTCAAAGAACCAGCTTTTTGTTTCATTAATCTTTTTAATGTTTTTAGACTCTATTTCATTTATTTCTACTCTGATATTTATTATTTTCTTCCTTGTGTTGACTTTCAGCTTTGTTTGTTGTTTTTTTCATGGTTCTTTTAAGTGTGAGGTTAGATTGTTTGTTTGAGTGATTTCTTGTTTCTTGAGACAGGCCTGTAATTCTATGAATTTCCCTGTTAGGGCTGCTTTTGCAGTGTCCCACAGATTTTGGATTGTTGTGTCCTTATTTTCATTTGTTTCCAGGCATCTTTTGATTTCTTTCTTGATCTCACTATTAACTTATTCATTTTTTAGTAACATGTTATTTAGCCTCCTGCCTTAAATTTTTTTCCTGTGGTAGATTTCTATTTTGATATCATTATGGCCAGAGAATATGCTTGATACGATTTCAATCTTCTTCAATTTATGAAGTCTAGTTTTGTAGCCTAGCATGTGGTTTAACACCAGAAAATGTTCCACGTGCCCTTGAGCAGAATGTGTATTCTGCTGCTTTGGGGTGAAATGCAGTCAAGTTACCATGTGATCCTTTGGGTTATGTAAGGCTGTCTTTCCCAGCTGATTTTGTATCTGGAAGGTTCATCCATTGATGTGGATGGAATGTTAAAAATCCCCTACGAAGACTGTATTTCTGTCGGTCTCTCCGACTATGTACATCGAGATTTGCTTTAAATGTTTAGGTGATCCTATGTAGGGTGCATAAAGGTTTACAAGGGTTATATCCTCTTTTCGGATTTCTCCTTTTATCATTGTGTAGTGTCCTTCTTTGTCTCTCACTATATGTAGCCTTTGTTTTAAAGTCTATTTTGTCAGGTGTAAGTATTGTGTTTCCAGCTTCTCCCTTTATTTCTATTTTCATGAAATATCTTTCTCCATCCCTTTACTTTTAGTCTGTGTGTGTCTTTTGTTCTGAGGTCAGTCTGTCACAGACAGCATACATATAGGTTTGTTTTCTGAGCCATTCAGCCACCTGTGTCTTTTGATGGGAGCATTAGCCTTTTACATTTAAAGTGGTTATTGATAGATATGTATTTATTACCACTTTATTCTTTTAAGTATGTTCCTCTGTTCCTTCATTTCCTTCTCCTTCTCCTTTTTCTTCCACTTCAAGCTGGCCCTTTATCATTTCTTACAATACTGGTTTGGCGGTACCAAGCCAAGTTCCTACTGCTGCCTTCTGTAATTTGTCTTCTTTAAAATAAAGAAGTTAATTCACGTCCAAAGGAGTAAAGACAAAGGGTAGCCTTGTGATGAATGAAAAATAACAACATGCTCCCCATGCCAGCACCCTATACTTTCTGGGGGAACTACCACAGTCCCCACATTCTGTTTGCCCTACTCAGCCGGGGCTCTGACTTGAACACTATTATACTGACTTGCACAGAACGGTTTCACTGTTGGTTTTTTTAAAATTTTTTAATTTTAATTTTTTAAATAGGCTTCACTGTTTTGAGAGCATCATCCTATCCCAGTGCTTTATGTGTCTTCCTTCAACTATTTGTTTTTGCTCATTACATTTTTACAACTAGGTTTTTCCTAAAGATTTGCAGTTAGAAGCGTAACGGCAGAGAGTCTCTTGTTACCTACATTATCCTGCTTATGTATGAGTTACTTTTAGGTAAATTTCTAGGCATAGACTATAGGGACAAAACTTACATCATATACATTTAAAATATATTTATTATCACTCACTAAAATATACTAACCGAACTGTGTCCCGTGCATATTGAAGGTATTTAAAAAGTCCTGTGATTATCCCCCGATTTCATCATCCTGTCTTCCTTCCACTACTAAGGGCAGCATTATGCTTTGTTAAAAAATACACTTGATTCCTCTTGCAGCTGAGAATGGCCAACAAATGGAGTTCTAATGCAATGTAACCCTGGAAAAGGCAATGTACTTAGATAATTGAATCAATTATTGCTATTGGGTCTCATTTCGCCATGCTGTTGTTTTTGTATTTTACTCCCTATTTCTGCTTGGAGGACAGGATCAGGTGGAATGTACTGCTGCATTTTGAGTGTAATGAGTAATGTGACTCAGTGTGGATGGTGGAGCAGGAAGGTGGGAGATGCTGGCCCTTGAGGTCAAGGCTGAGGGAAGTCACTCACCTTCTGGGCTGCCCCTATTTAGATGGTTGTGGTGTGGGAAAAGTGCACTCCTGACTTTCTACAGGCACTGGAGGCTGGGTCCCTGGGATTCTGGTGGTGGCTGGAAGCAGTCTGAGCCCTGCACTGTGAGGTTATAGATCTTTCCCAAGCTGACAGGTAAGAATTGCAACCCCTATGGAGTCCTGGCTCCGTTTCTCCCATGTCAGGAACACCATTGTCGTGGCTGATCTATTTCTACAGGTTATATGGGTTCATTTATCAATTTAAGACGTTGGCTTTTTGTCCCATGTAGTGTCAATTATTTGCCGAGTTTTGTCATATTTTTGGCTTCCTCTCTTTTCTACACAGAGACTTGGGGTTTTATGTAGTCTTTAGAACTTTTTTTCTTGTAATTCCTGAGTGTTGTGTCTTTCCCACTGAAGTTTGTAAAGCTCTGTCTTCCATGTGCCAGAGGTTTGGTGTCCTGGTTGTGGAAGTGGAGTGGGGCCAAAGGAGATTGATCATGAAGGAGTAAAATGAAACTGTTCTGCATCTTCAGTCTTGTCAGGGTAAAAATCTCTCAGAATAGAGGTGGCCACAGGGCAAAGGTAAATTCAAAGGTGCCAAGAGTACGGCACAGTTTCAGGGCAGAACATTGGGTTGTTGCTCTACGGATGCTGGTGGCCCCCATGGACGTGGGAGGGGGAGGGGAGGGAGATGCCCGTGTCCTGGAAACCAGGTCCCTGTGCATCTCAGCTGAACACAGAAGCCTGACTTTCAGCCCAGGATGAAGGACCTGTCATGGGCATTATTAAAAGCATCTCTCTTTTTAAAAATTTATTGTTTTTTATTGTTGTTGAAGTACAGTTGTCTCCATTTTCACCTGACCATGTCTCCCTGACCCACCCATCCCTGCCTCCCACCCTGGAACCTACCCCCTTTGGCTTTGTCCATGTGTCCTTTATAGATGTTCGTGGATGGCCCTCCTCTATTTCCTCCCATTATCCCTCTCCCCCCACCCTGTGGTTACTGTGAGTTTGTTCTTGATTTCAATGTCTCTGGTTACGTGTTGCTCGCTTGTTTGTTTTGTTGATTAGGTTGCACTTACAGGTGAGATCATATGGTATCTGTCTTCTACCACCTGGGTTATTCACTTAGCATAAAGCTCTCCAGATCCATCGATGCTGCTGTGAAGGGGAGGAGCTCCTTCCTTCTTTCTGCTGCACAGAATATTTCTTAGTAGAATATTCTTAAAATCAGTACAGGGTTGTTATAACTAGTAGGCCTAAGTTCTTTAAAGAGAGAGAAACTTGAGACCAAACCTTTCATTGAGCATGGGTATAATCTACCTTTTGGGGTTTTAAGCGGGAGCATCTACTGCATAGGTCGTTGGGCAGGACCCTGTACCGGCTGGCTTCTCACCTCCCATTTTCTCTGCTCATGATTTGAGACCACCGGTGCTGGTCAGTGTATTCATTGGGAGTAGTTCTTCCTTTTCTCTGTTGGTGGCACAGTGAAGCATTAGTTCACCCTACCTTGCTGTTCAAGCTAGGAGAAATATATATGTAGTGAAACCCCTGCTTATCATGAGAAACTATCAATACCTGTGGATGCCCACCCATGTCTTAAATTTGAAGAACAAGTATTATAGTCCATCAGATCCACTTTTTGTGGCAGCAAGAAAACATTTCGACATGCCATGGAAACCTCTCTCTTTCTAGTTTCATTATAAATGGGTTAGATTTTGCAGGTGAAAATCATCTTATTCAAGAATTATGTTCGTTTTTGCTTGCTTGTTGTTGCCCTGTGATGGTCAAATGTGGGATGCAAAGGCTGCTCCCCTTGGTGTAGACAGTTTGGGACAGAGTTCCTTGTACAACTCAACCGCACAAATAGCCCTCATGAAAAACAACAAAAGCAAACAAACAAGCAAACAAGCCCCAAGAGTGAGTTTAATGCTTGGGTTTATTGTGGAGCTAAAAGAAGAAGAGGTACAGGAACAAAGATTACTGCTTGTCTAGGCCTTCATTGGAATCCCCCGGTGCTTTGGGATCTCAGTCCACAAAGCTCATTTACAGCAAAGCTTGTACTGATGCCGAAGGGTCTACAAGCCCAGAGAAAGCGCTCCAGCACCTTGTTGACCTTGCACTGTATGGGCACTGGTTCTGTGGTCGGCCAGAGGCAAGTCTTCCATGGGCTCCTATTTGTCCTAGCGATTATCTGAACAGTTCTACTTGTCATCCGTATTTTCACGAAGTGTAGTAGGTGCTGCGAGAAGGAAAGAGAAAGGCACAGGCTGAGGGGGCAGAAAGATGGGAGGAGAGGCTCAGCTGGCCTCATGGAGACCTGCTGAGAGGCAACAAGTCTACTTAACACAGACAGTCCCTGCCAGGGTCAGGTGATAAGGATTTTCAGTGTTTGTCGTTGTGAATCCCAAGGACTCTTATGGCTCTGAGTGGCTCATGCACGGATGATGATGTCCCCTGTTCCTAGTGATCAAAACACGGGTATATCCTGTGCCTTGTCCAAACACTCTTCCCTGTTTGGGGGTATGTTCTTCTCACCCTCCTCATCCACATACTCCATTTTTGAGCGGAGACCCCATGCAGCCTCCACAAAACCCCTCTAATGTGTGGAGACTCCAATAGAATGTGGGTGGTTGTCTCACCTGTAAGTTGTCGAGTGAAGCGTTCCTCTCCTGTGAAGGAGCCGGCCACATCCTGGTCCTCATCCCCAAGCAGGTCCTGGTCCTCCTCCCCAGGTTGGTCCTGGGCAGGAACCTGGTCAGCTGTCTCATCCAGGGTCTGAGCCCGGGCCTGGAAAACCAAGAGGAGAAGAGCAGCAAGGAGAATGAGGGTCCTCATGGCTGCGGGTCAATAGAGGTCCACGACCTGTGGGAGGAAAGACTGGAGTGGTGGGGAAGGCCCAGGAAGCCTGTACTTATAGGTGGGATGGGAGGAGTCTTGGAGACTCCCAGCCAGTGAGAGGGAGAGGCTGTGCCTTTGGCTGGCCTGAGGCCAAGGCGGCCGTCACCCTCAATGCCCCTTTGATGCTCCTGCTCCTGCCCCTTCATCAGAGCACGTGTGAGCATGAGCTGAGTGTCCACACTTGTTTCATGTTGATAGTGGTGATAAGGACCCTCGTGTGGTGTCTGTTTCCCAGCTGCCTGGGTGTTTACCTTGTGATGGTCACAGAAGACAAGGAACCGTGCTCTTGGTGAGTGAGTCAGGGGACAAAGGCCCCGTCTTCCTGCTGCTGGGCCCTTATCCCCTGAGACATGACCCTGGGCACACACCTTCCCAAAGGTGTTGGGTATCTCCCTGTATGTTCAGGGGAATCACTTCCCTGTGCAGGAGACCTTCAGGTCCTGGGTGGTGGTTCCTCTGGGGGAGGGGACAGTGACTTGGGCTCAGGTGAGGTGGGACAGAGGGAAGGAGCTGGTCAGAGTAAAGCCAAGGACAGATTTGTTTCAGGATGTCAGTGTGACGTGTGCCCATCGTGTACCCCACTCAGCAGTCAGTCACTTGTTGTGTCTTTGTGGGGAAATAGCAAACACAACCATGTGCCTGCAGCCCCTTCTGAGATTGGTCACCTTTTACCATGAAAAAGTTTAGTCATGCACAAAGGTCAAAACTCAAAATGTAGCAGACAGAAGAGTGGAAACCCCAGTCTCGCCCTGTCCCAGCTCCCCATCTTTGCTGCAGGAACCACCACGCGCCCCCCCCCCCCCCATGTCCTGGTTTCCTCACTCGGCCCAGGCTTCATCTCGAACAGTATCACACCGGCACGTACAGAACGGCCTCGCTGTTTCATAGCATCGTGCTGTCTCAGTACGATGACTGTTGCACTGATGACTGTCTTTATAGGTCGTCCTTCAACAAGGATTTTCATTGACAACACAAGGTTAAATTGTTACAATTTGGTCATTTTGAAACATTTGCAGTTACAAGCATAGCACAATAAGTATAATTTGGATATATCATCTTGCTCATAAATGACTATATATTTTATTTATTCATGTTTTGTTATCCTATTTCTTTTTCATGGCTATTTATCCCTCGTCTACCCACCTGCTCTGTGCAGTCCCCTCACTGTTGTCCTTGTCCTTGAGTCCTTTTCCCTCTTCCCTTGATCCTTCTGCTCACTAGGCTGCCCTGCCCGTAGCTGTCAGCCTGGTTTCCACCTGTGAGTCTGTCTCTGTTTTGCTGGTCAGTTCAGTTTGTTCATTAGATTCCACATGTGAGTGAAACCAGATGGTACCTGTCTTTCTCTGACAAGCTTATTTCACTCAGGATAGTGTTTTCTAGGTCTGTCTATGCTGTCGCTAGTGGCAAGGTTTCCTTTTCTCTTTTTGGACAAAGAGTATTTCACTGTGGAAAATATTGTACCACAGCTTTTTTATCCACTCCTGTACTGAGGGGCACTTGGGCAGTTTCCAAATATTGGTGATTGTAAATAATGTTATAATGAACATCCGGGTGTTAATATTTTTTCAGATTAGTGTTTTGGGTTTCTTGGTTATATTCCCAGAAGGGAATCACTGGGTCATAAGGCAGCTTCATTTCTAATGTTTGAGAACACTCCATACTGTTGTCTTCTTACTTTCTTTTAACTTTTTATTTTATTTTAGAGAGAGGGAAAGGGAGGGAGGAGGAGAGGGAGAGAAAGATGGGTGTGAAGGAGGCACATGAATGAAGTGCCTCTGCCTTCCAAAAGGGCTCTGACGTGTGCAGGGCATAGACTCTGCCACCCAGGTTCGTGGCCTGACCAGGAATCAAACTGTTGACATTCTAGTTTGCAGGATGACACCCAGGTAACTGAGCCACGCCAGCCAGGGCACCTGTACTGTTTTCCGTAGTGGCTGCAGCAATCTGCAACGCCACCAACAGTGCATGAGAGTTCCCTTTTGTCCACATCCTGGCCAGTACTTGTTTGTGGATTTATTGATGATAGCCATGCTGACAGTTGTGGGATGATATCTCCGTGGAGCTTTAATTTGCCTTTCTCTGATGATTAGTGACGCTGAGCATCTTTTCATGTGTGTGTTGGCCATCTGTATGTCCTCTCTGGAGAAGTGTGTATTCAGGTCCTTTGTCCATTTTTAAATAGGATTGTGTGTGTGTGTGTGTGTGTGTGTGTGTTTGTGTGTGTTGAGCTTTATAAGTTCTTTATAAATTTTGGACCTTAACCCATTATCAGATATATGATTGGCAAATAAGTTCTCCCATGCAGTGTGACCTCTTTCCATTCTGTTGACTGACTACTTGCCATGCAAAAACTTTTTAGTTTGATGTAGTCCCATTTGTTTATGTTTTTTCTTTTTATTCCCTTGCTTGAAGAGTTACATGGAAAATATTACCATGGAAATGTTTGAGATTTTACTGATTATGTTTTCTTGTGGGATTTTTTTTTTGAAGATTTTATTTATTTATTTTTAGAGAGGGAAGGGAGGGAGAATGAGACAGAGAGAGAGAGAGAGAGAGACATCAATGTGGGGTTGCTGGGGGTCATGGCCTGCAACCCAGGCATGTGCCCTGGCTGGGAATCGAACCTGGGACACTTTGGTTCCCAGCCCGCGCTCAATCCACTGAGCTATGCCAGCCAGGGCTCTTGTTGGATTTTTATTGTTTCGAGTCTAAGATTTAAGTCTTAATCTCACATATGGTGTAAGAAGGTTGAGTCATGTCATTTTTTGCACCTGTCTGTTGAACTTTCCCAGCACCATTGTTGAATAAACTATATTTACCATGTTTTATGTTTTCTGCCTTTTTTGTCAATTATTATTTGACCATTAGGACATGAGTTTATTTCTGAGGTCTCTATTCTGTTCTGTTGATGTCTATGTCTTTTGCCAGTACCGGGCAGTTTTGATCACCATGGCCTTGTAGTATAGTCTGATACCAGGTGGTGTTATTCCTCCCATTTTATTCTTCTTTCTCAGGATGGCTCTTGCTGTTTGGGTTGTTTTTGTGGTTCCATAATTTTTTGAAATATTTGTTCTAGTTCAGTGAAATAAGCCATTGGTGTATTGATGCGAATTGTGTTGAATGTATATATTCCTTTGGGTTGTGTGGACATTTTAATAATGTTAGTCCTTCCTATCCATGAACACGGTACACATCCCACTAATTTTGTGTTCTTCAATTTCTTTCTTCAGTGTCTTATAATTTTCTGCAATAGGTCTTTTACATTCTGTGCTATATTTCTTCCTAGATCTTTTATTCTTTCTGGAGCAATTGTGAATGGGATTGTTCTCTTAGTTTCTCTTCTGATAGTTCATTATTGGTATATAGAAATGCAACTGATTTCTGAATATTTATTTTGTACGTTGCTACTTTACTAAGTTCATTTATCAGTTCCTATATTTTTATGTGAAACCTTTAGGGTTCTATATATACAGTATTATGTCATCTGCAAATAATGAGAGCTTTACTTCTTCCTCTCCAATTTGTATGCCTTTCATTTCTTCTGTCTTATGGCTGTGGCTAAGACTTCCAGTACTATATCAAATAAGAGTGGTGAAAGCAGACACCCCTGTCTTGTTCCTAACTTAAGGGAAACACTTTTAGTTTTTGCCCATTGAGTATGATGTTGGGGGTGGGTTTGTCATGACCTTTATTATATTGAGGTTTGTTCTCTCTATTTCCACTTGGCTGCAAATTTTTCCAATAAATGGGCGCTGGCTTTATCAAATGCTTTTTCTGAGTCTATTGATATGATCATGTGGTTTTAATCCTTCATTTTCTTTATGTGGTGTATCACATTTATTGACTTACAGATATTGTCACAATCTTGCATCCTTGAAATAAATCCCACTTGATCACAATGTATGATCTTTTGAATGTATCGCTGGACCTGGTTTCCTAACATTTTTTTGAGGATATTAGCTTCTATGTTCATGAGGGGTATTGGCCGATAATTTTCTCTCTTTGCCATGTCTCTATCTGGTTTCAGAATTAGGATAATGTTGGCTTCATAAAATGAGCTTGGGAGAGTTCCCTTCTCTTGAATTTTTGGGATAGGTTGAGAAAGATTGGTGTTAGTTCTTCTCTGAATATTTGGTAAAATGTCCATTGGAGCCATCTGGCCTAGAACTTTTTTTGGTGGGAGTTTGGATGACTGTTTTAGTTTCCCTAGTTGTAATCTTTCTATTCATATTCTCTGATTCCTCCTGCTTTAGTTTTGGAAGGTTATATGTCTCTAGGACTTTATCCATTTTTTCCAGACTGTCCAATTCATTGGCATATACTTGTTCATAATATTTTCTTACAATCCTTTATATTTTTTGGTATTTGTTGTTACTTTTCCTGCCCAAGTTCTGATTTTACTTATTTGGGTCCTTTCTCTTTGTTTTTGATGAGTCTGGCTAAAGGTTTATCAATCTTTTTTTATGTTTTCAACGAACCAGCTTTTTGTATCATTAATCTTTTTAATTTTGTAGACTCTATTTCATTTATTTCTGCTCTGGTATTTATTATTTTCTTCCTTGTGTTGACTTTCAGCTTTGTTTGTTGTTTTTTTTTCATGGTTCTTTTAAGTGTGAAGTTAGATTGTTTGTTTGAGTGATTTCTTGTTTCTTGAGACAGGCCTGTAATTCTATGAATTTCCCTGTTAGGACTGCTTTTGCAGTGTCCCACGGATTTTGGATTGTTGTGTCCTTATTTTCATTTGTTTCCAGGTGTCTTTTGATTTCTTTCTTGATCTCACTGTTAACTTATTCATTTTTTAGTAACATGTTATTTAGCCTCCTGCCTTAAATTTTTTTCCTGTGGTTGATTTCTGTTTTGATATCATTATGGCCAGAGAAATGCTCGATACGATTTCAATCTTCTTCAATTTATGAAGTCTAGTTTTGTAGCCTAGCATGTGGTTTAACCCCAGAGAATGTTCCTCGTGCCCTTGAGAAGAATGTGTATTCTGCTGCTTTGGGGTGAAATGTGGTCAAGTTACCATGTGATCCATTGGGTTATGTAAGGCTGTCTTTCCCTAGCTGACTTTCTATCTGGAAGGTTCATCCATTGATGTAAATGGAATGTTAAAAATCCCCTACGAAGGTTGTATTTCTGTCGGTCTCTCCGTCTATGTACATCGAGATTTGCTTTAAATGCTTAGGTGCTCCTATGTAAGGTGCATAAATGTTTACAAGGGTTATATCCTCTTTTCAGATTTCTCCTTTTATCATTGTGTAGTGTCTGTCTTTGTCTCTCACTATATGTAGCTTTTGTTTTAAAGTCTATTTTGTCAGCTAATATTGTGTTTCCAGCTTCTCCCTTTATTTCTATTTTCATGAAATATCTTTCTCCATCCCTTTACTTTTAGTCTGTGTGTGTCTTTTGTTCTGAGGTCAGTCTGTCGCAGACAGCATACATGTGGGTTTGTTTTCTGAGCCATTCAGCCACCTATGTCTTTTGATGGGAGCATTAGCCTTTTACATTTAAAGTGGTTATTGATAGATATGTATTTATTACCACTTTATTCTTTTAAGTGTGTTCCTCTGTTCCTTCCTTTCTTTCTCCTTCTCCTCCTTTTTCTTCCTCTTCAAGCTGGCCCTTTCACATTTCTTGCAATACGGGTTTGGCAGTAGACAGCCAAGTTCCTGCTGTTGCCTTCTGTAATTTGTCTTCTTTAAAATAAAGAAGTTAATTCATGTCCAAAGGAGAAAATACAAAGGGTAGGTGTGTGATGAATGAAAAATAACAACATGCTCCTCATGCCAGCCCCCTATACTTTCTCGGGGAAATGCCACAGTCCCCACATTCTGTTTGCCCTACTCAGCCCGGGCTCTGTCTTGAACACTATTATACTGACTTGCACAGAATGGCTTCACTGTTGTTTTTTTAAATTTTTTTATTTTAATTTTTTAAATAGGCTTCACTGTTTTGATAGCACCATACTATCCCAGTGCTTTATGTGTCTTCCTTCAACTATTTGTTTTTGCTCATTACATTTTTACAACTGGGTTTTTCCTAAAGATTTGCAGTTAGAAGCGTAATGGCAGAGAGTCTCGTTACCCACATTATCTCGCTTATATATGAGTGTCTTTTAGGTAAATTTCTAGGCATAGACTATAGGGACAAAACCTACATCATATACATTTAAAATATATTTATTATCACTCACTAAAATATACAAACCGAACTGTGTCCCATGCATATTGAAGGTATTTAAAAAGTCCTGTGATTATCCCCCGATTTCATCATCCTGTCTTCCTTCCACTACTAAGGGCAGCATTATGCTTTGTTAAAAAATACACTTGATTCCTCTTGCAGCTGAGAATGGCCAACAAATGGAGTTCTAATGCAATGTAACCCTGGAAAAGACACTGTATTTAGATAATGGAATCAATTATTGCTATTGGGTCTCATTTCGCCATGCTGTTTTTTTTTGTATTTTACTCCCTATTTCTGCTTGGAGGACAGGATCAGGTGGAATGTACTGCTGCATTTTGAGTGTAATGAGTAACGTGACTCAGTGTGGATGGTGGAGCAGGAAGGTGGGAGATGCTGGCCCTTGAGGTCAAGGCTGAGGCAAGTCACCCACCTTCTGGGCTGCCCCTATTTAGATGGTTGTGGTGTGGGAAAAGTGCACTCCTGACTTTCTACAGGCACTGGAGGCTGGGTCCCTGGGATTCTGGTGGTGGCTGGAAGCAGTCTGAGCCCTGCACTGTGAGGTTATAGATCTTTCCCAAGCTGACAGGTAAGAATTGCAACCCCTGTGGAGTCCTGGCTCCGTTTCTCCCATGTCAGGAACACCATCGTCGTGGCTGATCTGTTTCTATAGGTTATATGGGTTCATTTATCAATTTAGGGCATTGGCTTTTTGTCCCATGTACTGTCAATTATTTGCCGAGTTTTGTCATTTTTTTTGCTTCTTCTCTTGACTACACAGAGACTTGGGGTTTTATGTAGTCTTTAAAACTTTTTTTCTTGTAATTTCTGAGTGTTGTGTCTTTCCCACTGAAGTTTGTAAAGCTCTGTCTTCCATGTGCTAGAGGTTTGGTGTCCTGCATGTGCAAGTGGAGTGGGGCCAAAGGATTGATCATAAAGGAGTAAAATGAAACTGTTCTGCATCTTCAGTCTTCTCAGGGTAAAAATCTCTCAAAATAGAGGTGGCCACAGGGCAAACGTAAATTCAATGGTGCCACAAGTACAGGACAGTTTCAGGGTAGAACATGGGGTCATGGCCGTACGGATGCAGGTGGCCCTCATGGATGTGTGAGGGGGAGGTGAGAGAGATGCCCGTATTCTGGAAATCAGGTCCCTGTGCATCTCAGCTGGTACACAGCGGCCTGCCTTTCAGCCCAGGATGGAGGACCTGTCATGGGCATTATTAAAAGCATATCTCTTTTTTAAAATTTATTTTTTTTATTGTTGTTGAAGTACAGTTGTCTCCATTTTCACCTGACCATGTCTCCCTGACCCACCCATCCCTGCCTCCCACCCTGGAACCTACCCCCTTTGGCTTTGTCCATGTGTCCTTTATAGATGTTCGTGGATGGCCCCTTCCTCTATTTCCTCCCATTATCCCTCTCCCCCCTCCCCTGTGGTTACTGTGAGTTCGTTCTTTATTTCAATGTCTCTGGTTACATGTTGCTTGGTTGTTTGTTTTGTTGATTACGTTGCACTTACAGGTGAGATCATATGGTATCTGTCTTCTACCACCTGGGTTATTCACTTAGCATAAAGCTCTCCAGATCCATCGATGCTGCTGTGAAGGGGAGGAGCTCCTTCCTTCTTTCTGCTGCACAGAATATTTCTTAGTAGAATATTCTTAAAATCAGTACAGGTTTGATATAAATAGTAGGATCCATTTCTTTAAAGAGAGAGAAACTTGAGACCAAATCATTCAATGGACATGGGTTTAATGTACCTTTTGGGCGTAAAAGGGGGAGCATCTACTGTACACAGCATTGGGCTTGACCCTATACTGACTGGCTTCTCACCTCCCCTTTTCTCTGCTCATGATTTGAGACCACCGGTGCTGGTCAGTGTATTCACTGGGAGTAGTTCTTCCTTTCCTCTGTTAGTGGCGCAGTGAAGGATCAGGCCACCCTACCTTGCTGATCCAGGTAGGAGAAATATACATGTAACTGAAACCCCTGCTTATCCTGACAAACTATCAATACATATGGGTGCCCAACCATGTCTTAAATTTGAAGAACAAGTATTATAGTCCATCAGATCCACCTTTCCTGGAGCAAGAGAACATTTCTATACTCCATAGAAACCTGTCTCTTTTTAGTTTCATTATGAATGGGTTAGATTTTGCAGGTGAAAATCATCTTATTTAAGAATTATGTTCGTTTTTGCTTGCTTGCTGTTGCCCTGTGATGGTCAAATGTGGGATGAAAAGGCTGTTCACCTTAGTGTAGACCATTCGGGAAGGAATTCCCTGTACAACTCAACTGCACAAATAGCCCTCTTGGGGAAAAGAAAAACAAAACAAACGCAAACAGTGAGTTTAATGCCTGGGTTTATTTTGGAGCTAGAAGATGAAAAGGTAGAGGTACAAAATTATTGCTTGTCTAGGTCTTCACTGGAATCCCTCGGTGCTTTGGGGTCTCGGTCCAGAAAGCTCATTTACAGCAAAGCTTGTACTCATGGCCGAAGGGTCTACAAGCCCAGGAGAAACGCTCCAGCATGTTGTTGACCTTGCTGTATGGGCAATCTTTCTGTGGTCGGCAGTGGCAACTCTCCACACGGAATAATAAGAGGGTCTTTTTAGCGATCCATTTTAACAGCTCTTTTACCTTCTCGTTTAGTTTTTCACGCAATTCAGGTGCTGCAGGGACAAGAAGGGGAAGGCTGAGGGGGACACAGACTGGACGGAGAGGCTCAACTGGCCTGATGGAGACCTGCTGAGAGGCAACAAGTCTACTTAACACAGACAGTCCCTGCCCGGGTCGGGTGAAAGGATTCAGTGTTTGTCGTGAATCCCAAGGACTCTTACTGGCTCTGAGTGCTCATGCAGGATGATGATGTCCCCTGTTCCTAGTGATCAAACACGTGCTTATATCCTGTGCCTTGTCCCAAACATCTTCCCTATTTGGGGGTGTGTCTTCTCACCCTCCTTACCACCTACTCCATTTTTGAGCCCAGACTCCACACAGCCTCCAAAAGCCCCTCTAATAGGTCAGACCCCAATAGGATGTGGGTGGGTGTCTCACATAGTGGGCGTTTCCATGGAAAATTGCTAATGAAGCGTTCCTCTCTTGTGAAGGAGAGGGCCACATCCTGGTCCTCATCCCCAAGCAGGTCCTGGTCCTTGACCCCAGGCTGGTCCTGGACGGAAACTTGGTCAGCTGTCTCCTGCAGGGTCTCAGCATGGGCCTGGAAGGCCAGGAGTAGAAGGGCAGCAAGGAGAGGGAGGGTCCTCATGGCTGAGGGTCCCTGGAGGTCCAGGTCCTGTGGGAGGAAAGACTGGAGTGGTGAGGAGGGCTCAGGCAGCCTGTACTTATAGGTGGGATGGGAGGAGTCTTGGAGACTCCCAGCCAGTGAGAGGGAGAGGCTGTGCCTTTGGGTGGCGTGGGGCCAAGACGGCCGTGGCCCTCAAAGACCCTTTGATGCTCCTGCTCTTGCCCCTTCATCAGAGCACACGTGTGCATGAGCTGAGTGTCCACACTTGATTCAAGTTTATAGTGGTGATAAGGGCCCTTGTGTGGTGTCTGTTTCCCAGCTGCCTGGGTGTTTACCTTGTGATGGTCACAGAAGACAAGGAGCCGTGCTCTTAGTGAGTCAGTCAGGGGACAAAGGCCCCGTCTTCCTGCTGCTGGGCCCTTATTCCCCGTGACGTGACCCTGGGCACACACCTTTCCAAAGGTGTTGGGTGTCTCCCTGTATGTTCAGGGGAATCACTTCCCTGTACAGGAGACCTTCAGGTCCTTGGTGGTGGTTCCTATGGGGTGGGGACAGTGACTTGGGCTCAGGTGAGGTGGGACAGAGGGAAGGAGCTGGTCAGAGTAAAGCCAAGGACAGATTTGTTTCAGGATGTCATTGTCACGTGTGCCCATCGTGTACCCCAGTCAGCTGTCATTTGTGTCTTTGTGGGGAAATAGCAAACACAGCCATGTGCCTGCTGCCCCTTCTGAGATTGGTCACCCTTTACAATAAAAACAGTTTATTCATGCACAAAGGACAAAACTCTAAATGTAGCAGAGAGAAGAGTGGAGACCCCAGTCTCGCCCTGTCCCAGCCCCCCATCTTTGCTGCAGGAACCACCAGCTCCCCACCAACCCCCCTCACCATGTCCTGGTTTCCTCACTCAGCTCCGGCTTCATCTCGAACACTATCACACCAGCAGGTACAGAACGGCTTCACTGTTTTATAGCATCGTACTGTGTCAGTACGATGACTGTTGTACTGATGACTGTCTTTATAGGTTGTCCTTCAACAAGGATTTTCATTGACAACACAAGGTTAAATTGTTACAATTTGGTCATTTTGAAACATTTGCAGTTACAAGCATAGCACAATAAGGATAATTTGGATATATCATCTTGCTCATAAATGACTATATACTTTATTTATTCATGTTTTGTTATCCTATTTCTTTTTCATGGCTATTTAGCCCTCTTCTACCCACCTGCTCTGTGCAGTCCCCTCACTGTTGTCCTTGTCCTTGAGTCCTTTTCCCTCTTCCCTTGATCCTTCTGCTCACTAGGCTGCCCTGCCCAGAGCTGTCAGCCTGGTTTCCACCTGTGAGTCTGTCTCTATTTTGCTGGTGAGTTCAGTTTGTTCATTAGATTCCACATGTGAGTGAAACCAGATGGTACCTGTCTTTCTCTGACAAGCTTATTTCACTCAGGATAGTGTTTTCTAGCTCTGTCTATGCTGTCGCTAGTGGCAAGGTTTCCTTTTCTCTTTTTGGACAAATAGTATTTTACTGTGTACAATATTGTACCACAGCTTTTTTATCCTCTCGTCTACTGAGGGGCACTTGGGCAGTTCCCAAATATTGGTGATTGTAAATAATGTTATAATGAACGTCCGGGTGTTAATATTTTTTCAGATTAGTGTTTTGGGTTTCTTGGTTATATTCCCAGAAGGGAATCACTGGGTCATAAGGCAGCTTCATTTCTAATGTTTGAGAACACTCCATACTGTTGTCTTCTTACTTTCTTTTAACTTTTTATTTTATTTTAGAGAGAGGGAAGGGGAGGGAGGAGGAGAGGGAGAGAAAGATGGGTGTGAAGGAGGCACATGAATGAAGTGCCTCTGCCTTCCAAAAGGGCTCTGACGTGTGCAGGTCATAGACTCTGCCACCCAGGTTCGTGGCCTGACCAGGAATCAAACTGTTGACATTCTAGTTTGCAGGATGACACCCAGGTAACTGAGCCACGCCAGCCAGGGCATCTGTACTGTTTTCCGTAGTGGCTGCAGCAACTGTATCCCCACCAACAGTGCATGAGAGTTCCCTTTTGTCCACATCCTGGACAGCACTTGTTTGTGGATTTATTGATGATAGCTATTCTGACAGGTGTGGGATGATATCTCAGTGGGGCTTTAATTTGCCTTTCTCTGATGATTAGTGACGCTGAGCATCTTTTCATGTGTGTGTTGGCCATCTGTATGTCCTCTCTGGAGAAGTGTCTATTCAGGTCCTTTGTCCATTTTTAAATAGGATTGTGTGTGTGTGTGTGTGTGTGTGTGTGTGTGTGTGTTTGTGTTGAGCTTTATAAGTTCTTTATAAATTTTGGACCTTAACCCCTTATCAGATGTATGATTGGCAAATAAGTTCTCCCATGCAGTGTGACCTCTTTCCATTCTGTTGACTGACTACTTGCCGTGCAAAAACTTTTTAGTTTGATGTAGTCCCATTTGTTTATTTTTTTTCTTTTGATTCCTTTGCCTGAAGAGTTCCATGAAAAATATTACTATGGAAATGTTTGAGATTTTAGTGCTCATGTTTTCTTGTGCGATTTTTATTGTTTCGAGCCTAAGATTTAAGTCTTTAATCTCACATATGGTGTAAGAAGTTTGAGTCATGTCATTTTTTGCACGTGTCTGTTGAACTTTCCCAGCAGCATTGTTGAATAAACTGTATTTACCATGTTTTATGTTTTCTGCCTTTTTTGTCAATTATTACTTGACCATTAGGACATGAGTTTATTTCTGAGGTCTCTATCCTGTTCTGTTGATGTCTATGTCTTTTGCCAGTACCGGGCAGTTTTGATCACCATGGCCTTGTAGTATAGTCTGATACCAGGTGGTGGTATTCCTCCCATTTTATTCTTCTTTCTCAGGATGGCTCTGCTGTTTGGGTTGTTTTTGTGGTTTCATAACTTTTTGGAATATTTGTTGTAGTTCAGTGAAATAAGCCATTGGTGTATTGATGGGAATTGTGTTGAATGTATGTATTGACTTGGGTTGCGTGGACATTTTAATAAGGTTAGTCCTTCCATCCATGAACACGGTACACATCCCACTAATTTTGTGTTCTTCAATTTCTTTCTTCAGTGTGTTATAATTTTCTGCAGACAGCTCTTTTACATTCTGTGCTATACTTCTTCCTAGATCTTTTATTCTTTCTGAAGCAATTGTGAATGGGATTGTTCTCTTAGTTTCTCTTCTGATAGTTGATTATTGGTATATAGAAGTGCAACTGATTTCTGAATATTTATTTTGTATCTTGCTACTTTATTAAGTTCATTTATCAGTTCCTATATTTTTATGTGAAACATTTAGGGTTCTATATATACAGTATTATGTCATCTGCAAATAATGAGAGCTTTACTTCTTCCTCTCCAATTTGTATGCCTTTCATTTCCTCTTCTGTCTTATGGCTGTGGCTAAGAGTTCCAGTACTATATCGAATAAGAGTGGTGAAAGCAGACACCCCTGTCTTGTTTCTAACTTAAGGGAAACACTTTTAGTTTTTGTCCATTGAGTATGATGTTGGGGTGGGTTTGTCATATGGCCTTTATTATATTGAGGTTTGTTCTCTCTAATTCCACTTGGGTGCAAATTTTTCCAATAAATGGGTGCTGGCTTTATCAAATGCTTTTTCTGAGACTATTGATATGATCATGTGGTTTTAATCCTTCATTTTCTTTATGTGGTATATCACATTTGTTGACTTACAGGTATTTTACCAATCTTGCATCCTAGAAATAAATCCCACTTGATCACAATGTATGATCTTTTTAATGTATCGCTGGACCTGGTTTCCTAACATTTTGTTGAGGATATTAGCTTCTATGTTCATGAGGGGTATTGGCTGATAATTTTCTCTCTTTGCCATGTCTCTATCTGGTTTCAGAATTAGGATAATGTTGGCTTCATAAAATGAGCTTGGAGAGTTCTCTCCTCTTGAATTTTTTGGGATAGGTTGAGAAAGATTGGTGTTAGTTCTTCTCTGAATATTTGGTAAAATGTCCCTTGGAGCCATCTGGTCTAGAACTTTTTTTGGTGGGAGTTTGGATTACTGTTTTAGTTTCCCTGGTTGTAATCTTTCTATTCAGATTCTCTGATTCCTCCTGCTTTAGTTTTGGAAGGTTATATGTCTCTAGGACTTTATCCATTTTTTCCAGACTGTCCAATTCATTGGCATATACTTGTTCATAATATTTTCTTACAATCCTTTATATTTTTTGGTATTTGTTGTTACTTTTCCTGCTCAATTTCTGATTTTACTTATTTGGGTCCTTTCTCTTTGTTTTTGATGAGTCTGGCTAAAGGTTTATCAATCTTTTTTTATGTTTTCAACGAACCAGCTTTTTGTTTCATTAATCTTTTTAATTTTGTAGACTGTATTTCATTTATTTCTGCTCTGATATTTATTATTTTCTTCCTTGTGTTGACTTTCAGCTTTGTTTGTTGTTTTTTTTCATGGTTCTTTTAAGTGTGAAGTTAGATTGTTTGTTTGAGTGATTTCTTGTTTCTTGAGACAGGCCTGTAATTCTATGAATTTCCCTGTTAGGACTGCTTTTGCAGTGTCCCACGGATTTTGGATTGTTGTGTCCTTATTTTCATTTGTTTCCAGGTGTCTTTTGATTTCTTTCTTGATCTCACTATTAACTTATTCATTTTTTAGTAACATGTTATTTAGCCTCCTGCCTTAAATTTTTTTCCTGTGGTTGATTTCTGTTTTGATATCATTATGGCCAGAGAAGATGCTTGATATGATTTCAGTCTTGTTCAATTTATGAAGTCTAGTTTTGTAGCCTAGCATGTGGTTTAACCCCAGAGAATGTTCCACGTGCCCTTGAGCAGAATGTGTATTCTGCTGCTTTGGGGTGAAATGTGGTCAAGTTACCATGTGATCCATTGGGTTATGTAAGGCTGTCTTTCCCTAGCTGACTTTCTATCTGGAAGGTCCATCCATTGATGTGGATGGAATGTTAAAAATCCCCTACGAAGGCCGTATTTCTGTCGGTCTCTCCTTCTATGTACATCGAGATTTGCTTTAAATGTTTAGGTGATCCTATGTAGGGTGCATAAATGTTTACAAGGGTTATATCCTCTTTTCGGATTTCTCCTTTTATCATTGTGTAGTGTCCTTCTTTGTCTCTCACTATATGTAGCCTTTGTTTTAAAGTCTATTTTGTCAGGTGTAAGTATTGTGTTTCCAGCTTATCCCTTTATTTCTATTTTCATGAAATATCTTTCTCCATCCCTTTACTTTTAGTCTGTGTGTGTCTTTTGTTCTGAGATCAGTCTGTCGCAGACAACATACATGTGGGTTTGTTTTCTGAGCCATTCAGCCACCTATGTCTTTTGATGGGAGCATTAGCCTTTTACATTTAAACTGGTTATTGATAGATATGTATTTGTTACCACTTTATTCTTTTAAGTATGTTCCTCTGTTCATTCCTTTCCTTCTCCTTCTCCTTTTTCTTCCACTTCAAGCTGGCCCTTTAACATTTATTGCGATACTGGTTTGTGCGTAGCAAGCCAAGTTCCTGCTGTTGCCCTGTGTAATTTGTCTTCTTTAAAATAAAGAAGTTAAGTCATGTCCAAAGGAGAAAAGACAAAGGGTAGGTGTGTGATGAATGAAAAATAACCACATGCTCCCCATGCCAGCCCCCTATACTTTCTGGGGGAACTACCACAGTCCCCACATTCTGTTTGCCCTACTCAGCCGGGGCTCTGACTTGAACACTATTATACTGACTTGCACAGAACGGCTTCACTGTTGTTTTTTTTAAATTTTTTTAATTTTAATTTTTTAAATAGGCTTCACTGTTTTGATAGCATCATCCTATCCCAGTGCTTTATGTGTCTTCCTTCAACTATTTGTTTTTGCTCATTACATTTTTACAACTAGGTTTTTCCTAAAGATTTGCAGTTAGAAGCCTAGTGGCAGAGAGTCTCTTGTTACCTACATTATCTCGCTTATATATGAGTGTCTTTTAGGTAAATTTCTAGGCATAGACTATAGGGACAAAACCCACATCATATACATTTAACATTTATTTATGGTCACTCACTAAAATATATGAGCCGAACTGTGTCCCATGCATATTGAAGGTGTATAAAAAGTCCTGTGATTATCCCTTGATTTCATCATCCTGTCTTCCTTCCACTACTAAGGGCAGCATTCTGCTTTGTTAAAAAATACACTTGATTCCTCTTGCAGCTGAGAATGGCCAACAAATGGAGTTCTAATGCAATGTAACCCTGGAAAAGACACTGTATGTAGATAATTGAATCAATTATTGCTATTGGGTCTCATTTCACCATGCTGTTTTTTTTTTTTTGTATTTTACTTCCTATTTCTGCTTGGAGGACAGGATCAGTTGGAATGTACTGCTGTCTTTTGAGTGTAATGAGTAACGTGACTCAGTGTGGATGGTGGAGCAGGAAGGTGGGAGATGCTGGCCCTTGAGGTCAAGGCTGAGGCAAGTCACCCACCTTCTGGGCTTCCCGTATTTAGATGGTTGTGGTGTGGGAAAAATGCACTCCTGACTTTCTACAGGCACTGGAGGCTGGGTCCCTGGGATTCTGGTGGTGGCTGGAAGCAGTCTGAGCCCTGCACTGTGAGGTTATAGATCTTTCCCAAGCTGACAGGTAAGAATTGCAACCCCTATGGAGTCCTGGTTCTGTTTCTCCCATGTCAGGAACACCATTGTCGTGGCTGATCTATTTCTACAGGTTATATGGATGCAATTATCAATTTAAGACCTTGGCTTTTTGTCCCATGTAGTGTCAATTATTTGCCGAGTTTTGTCATATTTTTGGCTTCCTCTCTTGTCTACACAGAGACTTTGGGGTTTTATGTAGTCTTTAAAACTTTTTTCTTGTAATTTCTGAGTGTTGTGTCTTTCCCACTGAAGTTTGTAAAGCTCTGTCTTCCATGTGCTAGAGGTTTGGTGTCCTGGATGTGAAAGTGGAGTGGGGCCAAAGAGATTGATCATAAAGGAGTAAAATAAAACTGTCTGCGTCTTCAGTCTTCTCAGGGTAAAAAGCTCTTAAAATAGAGGTGGCCACAGGGCAAAGGTAAATTCAAAGATGCCATGAGTACAGCACAGTTTTAGGGTAGAATACGTGGTCATGACTATGTGGATGCTGGTGGCCCCTGTGGACGTGGGAGGGGGAGGGGAGAGAGATGCCCGTGTCCTGGAAACCAGGTCTCTGTGCGTCTCAGCTGGTACACAGCAGCCCGCCTTTCAGCCCAGGATGAAGGACCTGTCATGGGCATTATTAAATGCATATTTGTTTGTAGAATATTGTTAAAATTACTATGGGTTTACTTTAACTTGTAGACTCAAATTTCTTTAAAGAGAGAGAGAGTTGATATTAAATATTTCACTAGCCATTGGTGTGTCCAAAGGGGGACCATTTATTTCACCGGTCACTGTGCATGACCACCTAAAGTGACCAGCTTTTGGACTCCCCTCTTCTCTGGTTGTTATCTCAACCAGACCATTGATGCTGGTCAGTGCATTCTGTTTTCGGCATTTTTCTTAATGGTGGCACAGTGAAGCTTTAGTTCACTCTGTCTTGTTCATATGGTTAGGAAAAATCTATAGGTAACTAAAACCCCTGGCTATCATGAGAAATTATCTGTACTGATCAATGGCCTTCCACTTAAAATTAAAGAACAAGTAACATTGTCCATTGGATCCACCATTCCTGGAGTCACCAAGACATTTGGACGCTACATCAACATTTTTCTATTTTGAGTTTCATTGTGAATGGATTGAATTTTGTAGGTTAACAACATCTTGAAAAAAATGATGTTCATTTTTGCTGGTTGTTGCCGTGAGATGCTCACCTGTTGCATCCCTGAGACACAGAGGCCGGTCACCTTAGTGTAGACCATTCAGGACAGAATTCTCTGTACAAGTGAACCACTCAAATAAGCCTTATGAAGAAAGAATCTTAAACAGCGAATTTAATGCCTGAAGTTTATTATGGAGAGAAAGAGAAGAAAAGGTCCAAGCGTGAAGACTAAACCCTTGTCCAGGTCTTCAGTAGAATCTTTCCGTGCTCTGGGTCTTGGTCCGCAAAGCTCAGCGACCACAAATCTTGGATTCCAAGCCCAAAGCCCTCAAGATAGACTGTATTAAATTGCAGTGGGTGTGTTGACATTTTCAAAATTTTTCTGTAAGACGTCCTGCAGAGGGAAGATGAGGGTCAGGCTCTGGCGGGGAGGGGCCAGAGAGGAGAGGAGAGGCTGGCCTCATGGAGGTCGTCTGAGAGGAGACGTGTCGACTCACTGTCGACAGTCCCTGCCCGGTTCAGGTGAAGGGATTCACGAGCCTGTCATACATTACCAGAAGCCCTGCTGGCCCTGTGTGGTCAAGCAGCATCGTGACCACTCTCTGATCCTAGGGTATGATGCACATGCTTGCACCCAGGGTCCTGCCTAACAATCCTCCTCTCCGACTCAGCACACCTACTCCTCACCCCACCTCAACCACACACTCCGTTTTGAGCCCAGACCCCATGACTCCTCTAAAAGCCCCTCAAATGGGCTACCAACCCCAACAGCTTACGGCGGGTGTCTCACCAGAAGCCTCCCGAGTGAGACGTTCCTCTCCTGTGACAGGGTTGACCGTGTCCTCAGCCTCAAGTAGGTTCTGGATCTCATCTGCAAGCAGGTTCAGGTCCTCGACCCCAAGCTGGTCCTGGTCCTTGGTCCCAGGCTGGTCCTGGGTGGGAACCTGGTCAGCTGTCTCTGGCAGGGTCTCAGCCTGGGCCTGGAAGGCCAAGAGGAGAAGAGCAGTGAGGAGAGTGAGGGTCCTCATGGCTGAGGGTCACTGGAGGTCCAGGTCCTGTGGGAGGAAAGAATGGAGTGGTGAGGAGGGCCCAGGCAGCCTGTACTTATAGGTGGGATGGGAGGAGGCTCGGAGACTCCTGGGCAGTGAGAGGGAGAGGCTGTGCCTTTGGGTGGCCTGGGACCAAGGCTGCCGTCACCCTCAAAGCCCCTTTGATGCTCCTGCTCCTGCCCCTTCATCAGAGCTGGTGTGTTTGTGCTGAGTGTCCACACTTGACTCAAGTTGATAGTGGTGATAAGGACTCAGGTGTGGTGTGTTTCCCATCTGCCTGGGTGTTTACCTTCTGATGGTCAAGGAGGACAAGGAGCCGTGCTCTTGGAGAGTGAGTCAGGGGACAAAGGCACCTTCTTCCTGCTGCTGGGCCCTGCTCATCTGAGGCCCGACCCGGGGCCCAGACCTTCCCAATGGAGTTGGGGTCTCCCTGCATGTTCAGGGGCATCATCACCCTGTGAGGGAGTTTTTCATGTCCTGGGTGGTGGCTCCTGTGGGGGAGGGGACAGTGACTTGGGCCCAGGTGAGGTGGGACAGAGGGAAGGATCTGGTTAGAGTAAAGTGAAGGACAGGTTTGTTTCAGAATGTCAGTGTGACGTGTGCACACTGTGCGCCCTGCTCAGCGGTCACTTGTGTCCTTGTGGGGAAACAGCAAACATGACCACTTTCCTGCAGCTCCCTTCCGAAATTTGTTACCTTAAAAACAAACCATGTACAAAAGATTAAATTCTAAATATAGAAGAGAGAAGAGTAGAAACACCAGTGTCCCTCCTGTCACTGCCCCCTTCCTTTCTGCAGCAACCACCCGGTCCCCATGTGCGGTGTTTGCTCCCCCAGCTGGGGCTCTGACTTGAACACGATCACACCAGACGTGCAGAATGGGCCCACTGTTTCTGCAGGGTCATCCGCTCCCAGTGTTTTCTATGTCATCATTTAACTATTTTTGTATTGCTCATTACATTTTTACATTTGTGTTTTTCTAAATGTTTGCAGTTAAAAGCATAGTGATAATGAGTATCTTTTTACCTACATCATCTTGCATATATTTGAGCATTTTTCAGTTAATGTCCTGATGTAGACTGTGGGATTGAAGACCATGTCTTATCATTGTGACAGACATGAATTTGTTGTCCTCTGCAGATGTTATTTCCACGTCACTCACCACAACATTCACGCCTACCTGCTGTCCAAGCGCAGTGGAAGGTGTGTAAAAGGCCTGGTGATTATCCCCAATTTCTTCATCCTTACTCCCTGCCTGGGATCAGGGCAGCGATGTGCTTTGTTAAAAAAAAAACTTGCTCTCTGACAGTCTCTTGTACCTCAGAGTGGCAACTAAACAGAGTTCTGAGCATAATATGAAAACCCAGGGAAGGACACGATATTAAATAATAAAATGAACTTTCGCTACTGCTTCACATTTGCACTATGATATTATTTTATAGTTTTTCCCCACTTGTGCTTGGAGGCTTGGAAGGTTTGGCGATGTAGCTCATTGTATCTTCACCGTGAAGAGGAGAGTGACTCCATGTGGATGGTGGAGCGGGAAGGTGCAGATGCCTGTCCTTGTGGTCAAGGCTGAGCCATGCCACCCACCTCCCAGGCCACCCATGCTCCTGACTTTCTGCGGCCACTGGTGGCCAGGGCCCTGGGGTCTGGGTGGCTCAAGTCTTTCCCAACTTGACAGGTAAGCACTGAGCCCCAGCAGAGTCCTGACTCTGTTTCTCGCAGGCGTCAGGGGCAACGTGTGTTCATCTCCAAGATGTTCCTGTAGAATTGATAAATTCAGGAAGTTGGTTTCTTGTCCCATGTTGCTGCAAATTCTTCAACCCGTCTTTGAAGAGGTTGTCACCTTTTTTGGCCGTTTCTCTTATCTACATCGATACTTTGGTGGAGTTTTATGTGGTCTTAAAAACTTTCTTGGTAATTTCTGAGCATGGCGTCTTTCCCACTGAAGTCTGTTGAGCTCCGTCTCCCACATGTTAGTCCTTTTGTGTCCTGGATATGGAAGCGGAGGAGTGGGGCCCAAGGAGATTGATAGTAAGGGAGACACTGGCCCCCACAATCACCACACCACTGTCCATGACCATGAGTCCTTTTCCCTTTGTGCTGGATCCCTCTACCCACAACCATCCTCCTGTTCTCCATCTATGAGTCTGTCTCCATTTTGCTTGTTAGTTCAGTTTGTTCATTAGATTCCACCTATCAGGGAAGCCAACATATTTGTCTTTCTCTGACTGGCTAATCTCACTTAGCATAATGTTCTCCAGGTCCATCCACACTGTTGCCAAGGGTAAAATTTCTTCTTTTTTACAGCCAAGTACTATTCTGTATATAAATGTCCTATAGTTGTTTTATCCACTCCTCTCCTAATGGACACGTGGCTGCTTCCAAATCATGGTGATTGTAAATAATGCTGCAATGAACATAGGGGTGCATATATTCCTTCCAATTAGTGCTTGGGGTTTATTCTGATGGATTCCCTGAGGTGGAATTGCTGGGTCCTAAAGCAGTTCCATGTTTAATTTTTTGAGGAACCTCCATACTGCTTTCCAAAGTGGTTGCACCAGTCTGCATTCCCACCCACAGGGCATGAGGGTTCCCTTTTCTCCACATCCTTGCCCACACTTGTTTGTTGACTTATTGGGGATAATAACCATTCTGACTGGTGTGACGTGTCATCTCATTGTGGATTTAATGTGTATTTCTCTGATGATTAGTGATGTTGAGCATCTTTTCATATGTATGTTGGCCATCTGTATGTCTTTTTGAGAATGGACTATTCAGGTTCTTTGCCTATGTTTAATTGGATTGTTTTATGTGTGTGTTGAGCTTTATAAATTCTTTATACATTTTGGATATTAACACCTTATCAGGTATTATTGGTAAATATGTTCTCCTGTACACTGGGTTGTTTTGTATTTTGTTTATGATTTCCTTTGCTGTGGGAAACATTCTAGTTTGAAGTAGTCTCATTTGTTTATTTTTCTTTTGTTTACCTTGCTTGAGGAGATATACCAGAAAAATGTTACTATGAGAAATGCCTGAGATTTTACTGCCTACGTTTTCTTCTAGGACTTTTATGGTTTTGAGTATAACATTTAAGTCTTTAAGCCACTTTGAACTTATTCTTGTGTGTGGTGTCAGAAGGTGGTCTAGTTTCATTTTTTTTTGCACACATATATCCAAATTCCCCCAAACCACTTATGGAATAGACTATCTTCAGCCCATCATATGTTCTTGCATCTTTTGTGAAATATTAACTGACTGTGAAGATGTGGGCCTAAAATAGGGCTCTCTATCCTGTGCCGTTGATCTATGTGTCTGTGTTTATGCCAGGGCCATTCTTTTTTGATTACTATGGTCTTACAGTATAGTTTGACATCAGGTAGTATGATTCCTCCAACTTTGTTCTTCTCTCTCATGACTGCTGCTGCTCTTCAGGGCCTTTTGTGATTCCATAAAAATTTATGGACTACTTGTTCTACTTCTGTGAAATATGCCCTTGGTATCTCGATAGCAATTGCACTGAATGTGGAGATTGCTCTGTTTGGTTGGCGTGGACCTTTAATAATGTTAATTCTTCCTCTCTATGAGCATGGTATTTGCTTCCACTTATTTGCACCTTGTCTGCTTTCATTTTTCGGTGTCTTAAAGATGAACAAGATTGACAAAACTTTAACCAGGCTCATCAAGAAGAGAAAAAGAAGAGAGGACCCAAGTAAATTCAGTCAGAAGGGAAAGAGCACTGACCTGTGTGGCTCAGTGAACTGACACCAGCCTGTGAAGTGAGAGGTCACCGGCGTGATTAGTGGTCAGGGCACATGCCTGTGTTGAGGGCGAGGTCCCTGAAAAGGGTCTCGTGAGAGGCCACCGCTCAGTGTGTCTCTTGCACGTGGATGTTTCTTTCCTCCATTTCTCCCTCTCTTTCCATCTCTCTAAATATAAGTAAGAAAGTGTTTTTAAAAAGTCATAAGTGAAAGAGGAGCAGTAACCACGGACACCAAAGAAATACAAAGGATTGTAAGGAAATATCAACAACCACATGCCAACAACAAATTGGGCAATCTGCATGAAATGAGTACATCCCTAAAAACACACCATCTTCCAAACCTACACCAGGAAGAATCAGAGAATCTGAATAGACAGAATACAGCCAGTGAAACTAAAGCAGTAATTTTAAAAAAAACTCACAGCAGTCAAAAGCCCTGGGCCAGAATGCTTCATGGGTGAGTTTTACTAAATACTCAGAGAAGAACTAACACCCATCCTTCTCAAACAATCCCAATGACCCAAGGGAAAGGAAGACTCCCAAGCTCATTTCATGAGGCCTGCATTATCATAACTCTGAAACCAGATAGATACACTTCAAAGAAAGAAAACTATAGGCCAATATCCCTGATGAACATAGATGCACAAATCCAGAACAAAATATTTGCAAACTGTACCCAGCGATACATTAAAAAGATTATACACCATGATCAAGTGCGATTTATTCCAGGGATGCAAGGTTGATATAACATCCACAAATCAATAAACTTGGCACACCACGTAAACCAAATGAAGAATGAAACCACATGACCATATCAATAGATGCAGAAAAAGCATTTGATAAAATCCAGCAACCATTTATGATGAAAACTCTCAGCAAAGTGGGAGTAAAGGGAACGTACCTCAATGCAATAAAGGCCGTAATGACAAACCCACAGCCCGTGTCATACTCTAGGGGCCAAAACTACAAGCGTTCCCCTTAAGAATGGGGACACACAGGATGTCCACTTTCACCTCTCTTATTCAGTACAGTACTGGGAGTGCTCACTACAGCAACCACACACGAAGAAAGTGGTAAAAGGCAACCAGGTTGGAAAAGGAGGAAAACTGGCATTATCTGAAGATGACCTGATACTGTATATAGAAAATCCTGAAGGTTCCACCCCAAAACAACTAGAACTGACACATGAATTCAGTAAAGTAGCAGGATACAAAATAAATATGCAGAACGCAGTTGCATTATGAAACACGGATAAAGAAGTATGAGAAAGGGAAACTGAGAAAACAATCACAAAGGCTTCAAAAAAAGAATAAAATACCTTGGAATAAATTTAACCAAGGGTGTAAAAAACCTGTGCTCAGAAAACCATATTATTTCTTGCCAGAATTTTCTTAAAATTGGTAGTGGTTTATTATAAATAGTAGATTCAAGCACTTGAGGCGGGGGCGGGGGGGAGAGAGACACACACAGGGAGAGAGATCAACTTGTTTTTACTGGACATTGGAGTAATCTATCTTTTGGGGTCCAGAGGGGCCCCATATGTTTCACTGGTCACTGTGCATGACCACCTTTACCAAACAGCTTCTGGATTCTCCTTTTCTCTGGTCAGTGACCTCAAATAATGGAGAGACTATTCTGTTTTGGGGGTAGTCACACATTTTCCTTGTTGTTGGTACACTGAAGCATTGTCTCATTTTATCTTGTTGATGCAGCTAGGAAAAATCCTTCGGCAACCGTAACGTCTGTTCATCATGAGAAAATATCCATTTATATCAGTGCCCACCCATGTCTCTAAATCAAAGAACAAGGGCCACAGTCCCTTGGATCCACCTTCCCAACTATCAACAAAACATTTTGGACCCTCCATAGAAACTTCCCTCTTCTGAGTTACATCATGAATGGGTTGACTTTTGTAGGTGAAAATGATCTCCATTAAGAACTATGTTCCTTTTTGCTGGTTTGTTTTTGCCACGTGATGCTCCCCGGTTGCATCCCCGAGAACTTAAGGCACAACATTGAGCCCCGAATTCCCTACAAAAGTGAACCAAACACATGGGCCTTATGAAATGAAAGAAGGAGATCCAAGCAAGAAATGTCAAACTTAGAGTTTATTATGAAAGAGAAAGAAGGAAAGGCACTGCTGCGAAGTCCAAACCCTTGTCCAGGTCCTCAGTAAACGTTGCCGTGTGCAAGGCCTCGGTCCACCAAGCTCATCTACAGCAAAGCTTGTATATTCGTTTACTGAGAGTACAGTGTCCTGCCTCTCGCTCTTGGGACCTGCAGGAGAGGCCACGGGCGCACCTGCAGACTCTTCTTCCACCTCCTCCTGCAGAGAGAAGAGGAGGGTCAGGCTCAGGGGGTGAGGGGACAGGGAAGAGGCATACCCGACCTCAAGAGGATCTTCTGAAGGTCACCCACCTGTCTACTAACAGTAACCAGGACCTGCCTGGTTAAGGTGAAGGGATTCCCAAATTTGTTGTAAATCATAAGACAGCTCACTGGCTCTGTGCGGTCATGCAGGACCGTGACTTTCTCTGATCCTAGCCTATGACACATATGCTGATATCCTTAGTCTTGCCACATAACTTCCTCCTAAACTTGGGGTACCTACTCTTCACCCCAGCTCATTGACACATTCCATTCTGAGCTCCAACTTGACATCCCCTCTAACAGTCTCCTTTAAGGTCCCGACCCAACAGCATGGGGGCTGGTGTCTCACTTTCAGCTGCCCGAGCGTAGCGGTCTATTTCCGGGAAGGAGATGGCCATGTCCTCATCTTCATCCTCAGTGGAACCCACGTCATCTCTCTTTTCCATGGTCTGAGCCTGAGCCAGGAAGGCCAAGAGCAGGGCAGCGAGGAGAACGAGAGTCCTCATGGCTGAGGGTGACCTGGAGGTCCAGGTCGTGTGGGAGGAAAGAACAGAGTGGTGGGGAAGGCCCAGGCAGCCTGAACTTATATGTCAGGTGGGAGGAGGCTTGGAGCTTCCTAGGAAGTGAGAGCCTGAGGCCGGGCCTTTGGCTGGCTGGGAGCCGAAGCTATCGTCACCATCAGCGTCTCTAGATCCTCATGTTCCTGCCCCTTCATCAGAGCATGCCTGTGTGAGCTGACTGTCCACACTTGTTTCACGTTGATAGTGGTGATAAGGACCCAGGTGTGGTGTCTGTTCCCATTTGCCTGGGTGTTTACTTTCTCATGGTCGAAGGGGACAAGAATCCGTGCTCTTGGTGAGTGCCTCAGGGGACAAAGGCCCCTTCTTCCTGCTGCTGCGCCCTGCTCATCTGAGGCCCTACCCAGGGTGCAGACCTTCCCAGTGGAGTTGGGGGTCCCCCCTGCATGTTCAGGGGCATTGCTATCCTGTTGGGGGTTTTTTCAGGTCCTGGGTGGTGGCTCCTGTAGGGGAGGGGACAGTGACTTGGGCTCAGGTGAGGTGGGACAGAGGGAAGGAGCTGGTCAAACCAGAGCGAAGGACAGGTTTGTTTCAGGAGGTCAGTGTGACCTGTGCACATCGTGTACCCGTTCAGTAGTCACCTGTGTCCTTGTGGGGAAACAGCAAACACACCCATGTTCCTGTAGCTCCTTCTGAAATCTGTCATCTTAAAAATGAATCATGCAGGAAAGACTAACCTCTAAATGTAGCAGAGAGAAGAGTGGAAATAACAGCCTCCTTTCCCAGTGCCAGCCCCCCATCTTTTCTGCAGGAACCCTCATGGTCCCCCCCATGTCCTGTGTTTGCTCACTCAGCCCGGGCTTCACCTTGAACACGGTCATGCCGGCACGTACAGAACGGCCTCACTGTTTGCATGGCATCCGTCACACTGTCCTAGTCCTTTACCTGTCCTCATTGAACTATTTTGTATTGCTCAGTAAGTTCTTAAAGTTTAGCTATTTCTGAACATTTACAGTAACTAGCATAATGGCAATGAGTATTTTTCTATCTACATCATCTTTATTATTTGTGACAGTGATTTAGATGAATTCCTAGATGTAGATTGTGCTGACGAAGAACACATCTTATATTTAACAGGCATCAATTTATTGTCCTCTGCAGAGGTCGCCCCCCCCCCCCCCGCCATCACTCATCAAAATAAAATGAGCCCAGCGGTGTCCCATGCACAGCCAAAGGTGTTTAAAAGACTGGATGATTTCCCAAATTCGTCATTCTTTTTAACTGACTAGGTTCTGGGCAGCAATGTGCTTTGTTAAAAACACACTTGAGGCCTGACTGGTACAGCTCAGTGGATTGATTGCCGTCCTGCAAACCAAAGGGTTGCCAGTTTGATCCCCAGTCAGGGCACAGGCCTGGGTTGCTTGCCAGGTCCGCTGAGGGGCCACGTGAGAGGCAACCATGCACTGGTGTTTCTCTCCCTCTCTTTCTCCCTCCCTTCCCCTCTGTCTAAAAATAAATAAGTAAAATCTTTAAAAAAACACACTAGATTTCTCAGACTCTCCTTCAGCTGAATGTGGCCAATAAATAGAGTTTCAATACTATGTAACCCCAGGGAAGGGCACCACAGTTAGATAATTAAATCAATGACTACCCCTGCCTCACCATTGCTCTATGTTATTGTTTTACATTTTTCTTCCCATTTTTGCCTGGAGGACGGGAGGAGTTCAAATGTGCAGCTGTACTGTGACCATGAAGAGAACAGTGACTCGATGTGGATGGTGGAGCAGGAAGATGTGAGATGCCTGCCCTTGAGGTCAAGGCTGAGCCATGTCACCCCGCTCCCGAGCTGCCCACATTGAGATTGTTGTGATGTGGGAAAGAAAGTGCTCCTGAGTTTGCACAGCCACTGGTGGTCGGGGGCCTGGGTCCTGGTGGTGGCTGGAAGCTGTCTGAGCCCGGAACGGTGAGGGTTTGGATTTTTCCCAACCTGACAGGTAAGAATTGAACACGAGTTGAGTCCTGGCTCTGTTTCTATCATGAGTCAGGAATACTGTGTCTTCATATCTAAGATGCACTGTGTTTATTCTCTCTGAGTGCCCTTTCCATTTGGCATTTGTGTGGGAGATGTAATGGTTGGCCAATTTATTTATACTGATTGTTAAGATATAATTATACATTTAGGCTATTAGCTCTTTGTCCCAAGTACTTCAAATCATTTCCAGATTTTATCATTTCTCTTTTGGCTTTGTCCCTTTTCTACAGAGATACTTTGGATTTTTATGTAGTTTTAAAATTCCGTTTTAGTAATTTTTTTCATTTTGTGTCTTTCCCTCTCAGTTTGTAAAAGTTAGTGCTTGTCTGTTTGTGGTGGAACCTAAGAGGGCCTCTTTGATTGTAAAGGCTTAACGAAAACTCTTTGTTGTCCTTGGTCTTTTCAAGGAAAAATTTTTCAGAATAGAAAACCCACAGGGCAGAGGTCAAGTCAATGTCATTACCAGCATGGCACAGTTTCAGGGTAGAACATGGGGTCATGGCTGTACGGATGCAGGTGGCCCCCGTGGATGTGGGAGGGGGAGGGGAGAGAGATGCCCGTGTCCTGGAAACCAGGCCCCTGTGCATCTCAGCTGGTACACAGCAGCCCGCCTTTCAGCCCAGGAGGGCAGGGCCTGTCATTAGCCTCATGAAAAGCCTAGTTCCTAGGAGAATATTATGACATTTAGAGCAGGTTAATTGTAATTAGTAGAACCGATCTCTTTAAAGAGAAAGGGTTGATACCAAACCTTTCATTGGACACAAAATGCTCAAAACAGGGACCATTTATTTCACTGGTCACTGGGCATGACCACCTATAGTGACCAGCTTCCGGACTCCCCTTTTTCTCTGGTCATTTTAGAAGACCATCGATGCTGGTCAGTGTATTGTTTTTGTTGTAGTTCTTGTTTTTTCTTAATGGTGGCACAGTGAAGCATTAGGTCACTGTATTTTGTCCATACAGCTAGGAAAAATCTATAGGTCACTAAAACCCCTGCTTATGATGACAATATGTCTATACATAGCAATATTCTTCCACTTCACATTAAGGAGAGAATAACACAGCCCTATGGATCCACCTTTCCTCCTAACAACAAACATTTCGGACACTCCATAGACACATTTCTTTTTTGAGTTTCATTATGAATGGATTGTATTTTGAAGATTAAATTGTCTTAATCAAGAACCATGTTCCTTTTTGATCATTTGTTGTTGCTGTGAGATGCTCCCCTGTTGCATCCCTGAGACACAAAGGCCGGTCACCTTGGTGTAGACCATTCAGGACAGAATTCTCTGTACAAGTGAACCACACAAATAAACCATGCAAAACAGAAGACAAAAAGCCCAACAGTGAGTTTCACGCTTGCAGTTTATTATGGGGAGAGAAAGAAGGAAGGGCGCAGGTACAAAGACAAGGTTGGTCTTCAGTGGAATCTCACGGTGCCTCGGGTCTCAGTCCACAAAGCTCAGGGACAGCAAAGCTTGGACTTATTGCCATACACCTTGCAGCTCCCATACTGTGTCTCCTGCACCCGGCAGGACTCTCTTTGTCGGCATGTGCAAGTCTGTCTTCTGTAATAGCCTGGAGAGGGATGAGGACAGGGAGCAGAGGCTCAGCCAGCCTTGTGCAGATCTCCCGAGAGGAGACCTGTCTGCCCACAGCAGACAGCACCTGCCTGGCTCGGGCGAAGGGATTCACAAGTCTGTCGTAACTTACCAGGAACCTTACTGGCTGTGTTCAGCAGGGTTGTGATTTTCTCTGACCCTAGTCTGTGATGTAAAAGCTTATACTCCGTGCCTTGTCCAACACCCTTCTTCTGAACTTGGGGCACCTACTCTAACCCCCTAGTCACACAGCCCATTATGAGCCTTGATTCCGCATCCCCTCCACAACCTCTGTAAAGGGCCGCCAACCCTAACTGCATGTCGGTGGAGTCTCACCTTCAGCCTCTTTATTGCGGTTGTCCTTTACTAGGAACGTGATGACCACACCCTGGTTCTCGGCCCCAGCCTGGCCTTGGCCCTTGGCCTCAGCCTGGTAATGGTCCTGGTGCTGATGATCCATTCCATGCTTGGTATGAGCCTGGGCCTGGAAGGCCAGGAGGAGAAGGGCAGTGAGGAGAGCGAGGGTCCTCATGGCTGAGGGTCACTGGAGGTCCAGGTCGTGTGGGAGGAAAGAATGGAGTGGTGGGGAGGGCCCAGCATCCTGTACTTATAGGTCGTATGGGAGGAGGGTCCGAGACTCCCAGGCAGTAAGAGGGAGGGGCTGTGCCTTTGGGTGGCCTGGGGCCAAGGCCCTTGTCACCCTCAAAGCCCTTTGATGCTCCTGCCCCTTTATCAGAGCACCCGTGTGTGAGCTGAGTGTCCACACTTGTTTCAAGTTGATAGTGGTGATAAGGACTCAGTTGTGGTGTTTCCCATCTACCTAGGTGTTTACCTTCTGATGGTCAAGGAGGACAAGGAGCCGTGCTCTTGGTGAGTGCCTCAGGCGACAAAGGCCCTGTCTTCCTGCTGCCGGGCCCTCTTGTCTGAGGCCCGACCCGGAGTCCAGACCTTCCCAATGGGGTTGGGGGTCCCCCTGCATGGTCAGGGGCATCACCACCCTGTGAGGGAGCTGTTCAGGTCCTGGGTGGTGGCTCCTGTGAGCGAGGGGACAGTGACTTGGACTCAGGTGAGGTGGGACAGAGGGAAGGAGCTGGTCAGAGCAAAGTGAAGGACAGGTTTGTTTCAGGACGTCAGTGGGACATGTGCACACTGTGTACCCTGCTCAGCGGTCACTTGTGTCCTTGTGGGGAAACAGCAAACACGACCACATTCCTGCAGCCCCTTCTGAAGTTTCTCATCTTCTAAAATAAAAAAAAAATTAATTCACACACAAAAGATTAAATTCTAAATGTAGAAGAGAGAACAGTGGAAATCCCAGTGTCCCTCCTGTCTCTGACTTTTCCTTTCTGCGGGAACCACCTGGCCCCCCTGTGGGGTGTTTGCTCCCGCAGCTGGGGCTCTGACTCGAACACGATCACAGCAGCACATGCAGAACGGGCCCGCTGTTTCTGCAGGGTCATCCGCTCCCAGTGATTTCTCTGCCATCATTTAACTCTTTGGTGTTGTTCATGAAATTCTTAAAATTTGCTTATTTCTCAGTGTTTGCAGTTAGCAGTGTAATGGCAAAGAGTACCTTTTTACCTACATCATCTTGTTGATTTGTGACTGTGTTTCAGATAGATTTCTAGAAGTACACTGAGGGAACGAAGACCTTATTTTATATATTTAACAAATTCTAATTTATTATTCTGTGTGGGTGCTCTTTCGACATCACTCACCAGAATATAGGAGCCTGATGCATCCCCCACACAGTGGAAGGTGTTTAAAAGGCCCCGTGAATTTCCAATATTGTCCTCCTTCCTCCCTCCCTGGGGTGTGGGCAGCAAGTGCTTTGCTACAAAGCCCTTGATGTCTGTGTGTCTCTTGCAGCTGAGAGTGGCCAATGCATGGAGTCCTTCCTTGTACAGCCCACCCCTAGGAAGGTCACTGTATTTAAATAATAAAATCAATTCTGCCACTGCCTCACACTTCTGTTATGCTAATGCTTTACATTTCTCTCCCCCATTTTTGCCTGGAGGATGGGAGCAGTTCAAATGTGTGACTGTACTGTGACTGTGAAGAGGACAGTGACTCGAGGTGGACGGTGGAGCAGGAAGATGCGAGGTGCCTGCCCTCGAGGTCAAGGCTGAGCCATGTCACCTGCCTCCTGGGCTGCCTGTGTTCAGATGCTGTGACGTGGAGAAAACACACTCCTGACTTCCTACAGCCACTGGTGGCCGGGGCCCTGGGTCTGGGTGGTGGCTGGAAGCAGTCCGAGCCCTGGACCATGAGGTTTTGGGTCTTTTCCAACCTGACAGGTAAGCACTGAACCCCACTGGAGTCCTGGCTGTGTTTCTCTCAGGTGTCAGGAACACCGTGTCTTCACATCTAAGATGTACTGTGTTTATTCTCTCTGAGTGTCCTTTCTGTTTTGGCATCTGATGGGAAATGGAAGCCTTGGCTCATTTGTTTCTGTTGACCAGTAAGGTTTAATTTTACTTTCAGGAAATTAGCTCCTTGTCCCAAGTACTGCAAAGGGTTTCCAGAATTTGTCATTTCTCTTTTGGTTCTTTTTCTTGTTTACAGAGATAGTTTGGACTTTTATGTAGTGTCAAATTTTCTTCTTGGTAGTATCTGAGTTTTGTGTCTTTCTCACTAAAGTTTGAAAAAGTTACTGCTTTAGAGTCTTGGTGGGTGCGGATCTCAGAGAGATGACCATCCCAGTTCCACGAAACTGTTTCTCATTCTCAGAATCTTCAGAGAAAGTTTTCTCAAAATTGATGTGGCCACAGGGGAAATGTGAACTCAAAATCACTATCAGTACAATACAGTTTCAGGGCAGAACACATGGGCGTGGCTGTAAGGATGTCAGTGGCCGCCTTGGACCAGCGGAAGGGTGGGTGGAGAGATGCCTGGGTGCCGGAAGCCAGGCTTCGGTGCATCTCAGCTGATTCGCCACCGCCTACCTTTCAGCCCAGGATGCAGGGCCTGTCATAGGCATCATTATACACACAGCATCCCTGCCAAAATATTAATACGATTAGGACGGGTTTATTGTAACTACAATAGTAAGCTCAATTTCTTTAAAGTGAGATTTTTGAGACCAAATCTTTTATTGGTCATTAGAGTAATCTACCTTTTAGGGTCTAAAGGAGACTATTGAATTCACTGGTCATTGGGCATGACCACCCAAAGTGACCAGGTTCTGGATTCTCCTTTTCTCTGGTCATTATTGGGGACTGCCCTTCTACTTAAAATAAAATAAGAAGTAACATAGTCCATTGGATCCACCTTTCCTGGTATGAACAATACATTTTGGACACTATAGAAACTTCTCTTTTCTGAGTTCCATTGTGAATGGATTGAATTTTGTGCCTTAAAGTCATCTTGAAAGGAATGATGTTCATTTTAGCTGGTGTGTTGTTGCCATGAGATGCTCACGTGTTGCATCCCTGAGATGCAAAGGCCAGTCACCTTTGTGTAGACCATTCAGGATAGAATTCTCTGTGCAAGTGAACTACACAATTAGCCTTAGGGGGGAAAAACAGTGAGTTTAATGCTTAAGGTTTATTATGGAGCAGGAATGAAGAAAAGGTACAGATGCTGAGACTAAACAGTTTTCTGGGTCTTCAGTGGAATCCTTCAGTGCTTGGGGTCTCAGTCTACAAAACTTAGTGACAGCAAAGCTTGTATCCCCCAGCCAACGATTCCGCAGCTCCCATGATGACGCTCAAAGAAATTGCAGAAGGTGGTAGGTCAGCAATGGCACTTTATTCTCCAAAGGCCTGTGGAGGGAAGGGAAGGGTCAGGCTCAGGCAGATGGGACAGGAAGGAGAGGCTCATTGACCTCAAGGAGATCTTCTGAGAGGCGACGAGTCTGCTCACCATACCAGGGGTGTCCAACCTGCAGCCCCCGGGCCGCATGTGGCTCAGGATGGCAATGAATGTGGCCCAACACAAAATCATAAATTTACTTAAAACATTACAAGATTTTTTTGAGATTACATTTCATGGTGTATTTAATGTGTGGCCTAAGACAACTCTCCTTCTTCCAGGGTGACCTAGAGATGCCAAAAGGTCAGACACCCCTGTGACAGTACCTGCCTGCTTAGGGTGAAAAGATTCAGTGTTTGTCTTAAATCCTAAGAAAACTTCTAGGCTCTGTGTGCTCATGTGGGGTCATGATGTTTCCCTGAATCTAGTCTGTCATGTGCTTGGTTATTTCCTGTGCCCTGTGAGCCCCTGAAGCTTGGGGTATGTCCTGCTCACTCCACCTCATCCACACCCTCAATTTTGAGACCAGACTCCACAAGCTCTCCAACAAGCCCCTGTAATGGGCCACAGACCCCAACAACACGCGGGCGGTGTCTCACCTGAAGCCTTTTGAGTGAGGTGTTCCTCTCCTGTGAAGGAGGCGGGCACGTCCTGGTCCTCATCCCCGGGCTGCTCCTGGTCCTCAACCCCAGGCTGGTCCTGGGTGGGAACCTGGTCAGCTGTCTCTTGCAGGGTCTGAGCCTGGGCCTGGAAGGCCAAGGAGAGAAGGGCAGTGAGGAGAGTGAGGGTCCTCGTGGCTGAGGATCCCTGGAGGCCTGGGTCAGGTGGGAGGAAAGACTGGAGTGGTGAGGAGGGCTCAGGCAGCCTGTACTTATAGGTGGGATGGGAGGAGGCTCGGAGACTCCTGGGCAGTGAGAGGGAGAGGCTGTGCCTTTGGCTGGCCTGGGACCAAGGCCTTCATCGCCCTCAAAGCCCCTTTGATGCTCCTGCTCCTGCCCCTTCATCAGAGTTGGTGTGTTTGTGCTGAGTGTCCACACTTGTTTCAAGTTGATAGTGGTGATAAGGGCCCTGGGGTGGTGTCTGTTTCCCATCTGCCTGAGTGTTCACCTTCTGATGGTCAAAGAGGACAAGAATCTGTGCTCTTGGTGAGTGCCTCAGGTGACAAAGGCCCCTTCTTCCTGCTGCTGGGCCCTGCTCATCTGAGGCCCAACACGGGGCCCAGACCTTCCCATGGAGTTGGGGGTCTCCCTGCATGTTCAGGGGCATCACCACCCTGTGAGGGAGCTTTTCATGTTCTGGGTAGTGGCTCCTGTGGGGGAGGGGACAGTGACTTGGGCTCAGGTGAGGTGGAACAGAGGGAAGGAGCTGGTTAGAGTAAAGTGAAGGACAGGCTTGTTTCAGGACATCAGTGGGACGTGGGCACATCATGTACCCCACTCAGCAGTCACCTGTGTCCTTGTGGGGAAGCAGCAAACATGACCACCTTCCTGCAGCCCCTTCTGAAGTTTGCAGTCTTTAAAAAATAATTCAGGCACAAAGGACATAATTCAACAGGTAGAAGAGAGAAGAGTGAAAACTAACCGTCTCATCTCCCTGCCCCTGCCCCTTTCCTCCCGCAGGAGCCACCAGCTCCCCAGGTGCTGCGTTTCCTCACTCAGCTGGGGCCCCAACTCGAACGCTATCACTCCAGCACGTACAGAACGGCTTCACGGCTGTTACAGTGTTGTACATCTCAGTATTTTATATGCCATCATTTAACTTTTTCTTATTGATAAAGCAGCATTAAATTTTTACAGTTTCTTTCTTTATGAATTTTTGCAGTTACAAGCATAGTGGCAATGTGTATCTTTTTACCTACAGCATCTTGCATATTTGTGACTGTCTTTTAGATAAATTTCTAGATATAGATTTTGGTGATGGAGAAAACATCTCATCATTTAGAAGACATTAATTTATTGTCCCCTGTAGAGGTCATTCCCACATCACTCACCAGAATACAGGAGCCTAAGCGTGTCCCATGGACAGTGGAAGGTGTTTCAACGGCCCTGTGATTGCCCCCAACTTCCTTCATCCTTCCTTCCTGTCTGGGATGTGGGCAGCAGTGTGCTTTGTGAGCAATGCACTTGAGCTCTAACACTCTCTTGCAGGTGAGTGTGGCCAATAAACAGAGTTCTAATAAAATCTAAGCCCTGGGAAGTGTAGCAGTTTTATATTTATTTATTTAAATATATTTTATTGATTATGCTATTACAGTTGTCCCATTTCCCCCCTCATTCCCCTCCACCCTGCACACCCTCTCCCACCCACATTCCTCCCCTTAGTTCATGTCCACATGTCATAAGTTCTTTGGCTTCTACATTTCCCATGCTATTCTTGCCCTCCCCATGTGTATTTTCTACCTACCATCTATGCTACTTATTCTCTGCACTTTTCCCTCCTCTCTCTTCCCCCCACTCGCCTGTTGATAACCCTCCATGTGTTCTCCATTTCTGTGGTCCTGTTCTTGTTCTAGCTGTTTGCTTAGTTTGTTTTGTTTTTTTTGTTTTAGGTGTGGTTGTTAATAATTGTGAGTGTGCTGTCATTTTACTGTACCTGTTTTTAATCTTCTTTTGCTTAGATAAGTCCCTTTAACATTTCATAAAATAAGGGCTTGGTGATGATGAACTCCTTTAACTTGACCTTATCTGAGAAGCACTTTATCTGCCCTTCCATTCTAAATGAAAGCTTTGCTGGATAGAGTCATCTTGGATGTAGGTCCTTGCCTTTCATGACTTGGAATACTTCTTTCCAGCCCTTTCTTGCCTGCAAGGTCCATTTTGAGAAATCAGCTGACAGTCTGATTGGAATTCCTTTGTAGGTTACTGTCTCCTTATCTCTTGCTGCTTCTAGGATTCTCTCTTTCAAATGAAAGAGACCCATTATCTTGGGTAATGTAATAATGATGTGCCTTGGTGTGTTCCTCCTTGGGTCCAAGTTCTTTGGGACTCTCTGAGCTTCCTGGACTTCCTGGAAGTCTATTTCCTTGGCCAGATTGGGGAAGTTCTCCTTTATTATTTGTTCACATAACTTTTCCACTTGTTGCTCTTCCTCTTCCCCTTCTGATACCCCTATAATTTGGATGTTGGAATGTTTAAAGATGTCCTGGGGGTTCCTAAGCCTCTCCCCATTTTTTGAATTCTTGTTTCTTTATTCTTTTCTGTTTGGTTGTTTCTTTCTTCCTTCTGATCCACTCCATTGATTTGAGTTCCAGTTTTCTTCCCATCACTATTGGCTCCCTGTGCATTTTCCTTTATTTCACTTAGTGTAGCCTTCATTTTTTCATCTAATTTGCAACCAAATTCAACCAATTCTGTGAGCATCCTGATCACCAGTGCTTTGAACTGTGCATCTTATAGGTTGTCTATCTCTTAGTCACTTAGTTGTATTTGCTGTGGAGGTTTGATCTATTCTTCCATTTGGGCCATTTTTTTTTGTCTTGTCACACCTGTTACATGTGAGTGGCAGAGCCTTCCGTGTTCACCAGGGCAGGGCAACCCAGTAACTGGGTTGTGATGTTGTATGTGGGGGAGGGGTCTGAGAGGGAACAATGGCGCTTGCTCCACTCTGTCAGATTTCAGTCCCTTCCGCTACTTCCCCCAGCAAACTGGGCCTTTCTGGTGCTAATTCCCATGTGGTGGGCTTGTGCACGTTCTAGGACCCCGTGGGTCTCTCCAGCAAACTCTCCTGTGAGGCTGGGCGTCTCTCCCTGCGCCTCAACCCCCACAGGTGTTTTCAATCAGTGCCTCGAGGCTCTATTTCCCGGCATGGGAACCCTGGGTTGTGCAGTGTGTCTCCCCAGTTTCACCTGGTTTATCTGTGTGCAAATGTGGGACTACCCGGTCAGCCTTGTGTGTAGTGCCTTGCTTCACAATCACCACCTCACTGGGTCTGCCCATTGCCACCCTCTGCCCAGGGTCTGCCAACCACTGCCTGTGCACCCAGGGTCCGCTCACTGGGGTCTTGTGTGCCTGGGATGCCTTACAAACTAGGTGCCACCACTTTTGTGCCACGACCCCCCTCTGCTCAGCTGTCTGACTCAGCCCCTCCTACCGGTCTGGATGAGTGTGTCTATTTTAACTCCTTGGTCGTTCAACTTCCATACAGTTCAATTTTCTGCTGGTTCTTGTTGTTACTTTGCTTCTGAATAGTTGTTGTCCTTATTTAGGTTGTGCAAGGAGGCACAGTGTGTCTACCTATGCCTCCATGTTGGCTGGAAGTCCAAAGTGCAGCATTTTTAAGTACTAAAATGATTTACTATTACTCACAATGGTGCTATGTTGTTATTTATACATTTTCTCTCTATTTGTACTTGGAGGTTTGGAATGGCTGGCAATGTAGCTCATTGTATCTTGACCGTGAAGAGGAGAGTGACTCCATGAGGATGGTGGAGCAGGAAGGTGTGGAATGCCTGCCCTGGAGGTCAAGGATGAGCCATGCCACCCAGCTTCTGGGCTGCCCATGCTTCTGACTTTCTATAGCCACTGGTGGCCGGAAGCTGTCTGGGCCCGGAACGGTGAGGGTTTGGATTTTTCCCAACCTGACAGGTAAGAATTGAACACGAGTTGAGTCCTGGCTCTGTTTCTATCATGAGTCAGGAATACTGTGTCTTCATATCTAAGATGCACTGTGTTTATTCTCTCTGAGTGCCCTTTCCATTTGGCATTTGTGTGGGAGATGTAATGGTTGGCCAATTTATTTATACTGATTGTTAAGATATAATTATACATTTAGGCTATTAGCTCTTTGTCCCAAGTACTTCAAATCATTTCCAGATTTTATCATTTCTCTTTTGGCTTTGTCCCTTTTCTACAGAGATACTTTGGATTTTTATGTAGTTTTAAATTCCGTTTAAGTAATTTTTTTCACTTTGTGTCTTTCCCTCTCAGTTTGTAAAAGTTAGTGCTTGTCTCTTGGTGGTGGAACCTAAGAGGGCCTCTTTGATTGTAGACTTAATGAAAACTCTTTGTTGTTCTTGGTCTTTTCAAGGAAAAATTTTTCAGAATAGAAAGGCCACAGGGCAGAGGTCAAGTCAATGTCATTACCAGCATGGCACAGTTTCAGGGTAGAACATGGCGTCATGGCTGTACGGATGCAGGTGGCCCCCGTGGACGTGGGAGGGGGAGGGGAGAGAGATGCCCGTGTCCTGGAAACCAGGCCCCTGTGCATCTCAGCTGGTACACAGCAGCCTGCCTTTCAGCCCAGGAGGGCAGGGCCTATCAGTAGCCTCATGAAAAGCGTAGTTCTTAGGAGAATACTATGACATTTAGAGCAGGTTAATTGTAATTAGTAGAACCGATCTCTTTAAAGAGAAAGGGTTGATACCAAACCTTTCATTGGACACAAAATGCTCAAAACAGGGACCATTTATTTCACTGGTCACTGGGCATGACCACCTATAGTGACCAGCTTCTGGACTCCCCTTTTACTCTGGTCATTTTAGAAGACCATCGATGCTGGTCAGTGTATTGTTTTTGTTGTAGTTCTTGTTTTTTCTTAATGGTGGCACAGTGAAGCATTAGTTCACTGTATTTTGTCCATACAGCTAGGAAAAATCTATAGGTCACTAAAACCCCTGCTTATGATGACAATATGTCTATGATGACAATATGACAATATGTCTGTAGACAATATGTCTACATAGCAATATTCTTCCACTTCACATTAAGGAGAGAATAACACAGCCCTATGGATCCACCTTTCCTCCTAACAACAAACATTTCGGACACTCCATAGACACATTTCTTTTTTGAGTTTCATTATGAATGGATTGTATTTTGAAGATTAAATTGTCTTAATCAAGAACCATGTTCCTTTTTGATCATTTGTTGTTGCTGTGAGATGCTCCCCTGTTGCATCCCTGAGACACAAAGGCCGGTCACCTTGGTGTAGACCATTCAGGACAGAATTCTCAGTACAAGTGAACCACACAAATAAACCATGCAAAACAGAAGACAAAAAGCCCAACAGTGAGTTTCACGCTTGCAGTTTATTATGGGGAGAGAAAGAAGGAAGGGTGCAGGTACAAAGACAAGGTTGGTCTTCAGTGGAATCTCACGGTGCCTCGGGTCTCAGTCCACAAAGCTCAGGGACAGCAAAGCTTGGACTTATTGCCATACACCTTGCAGCTCCCATACTGTGTCTCCTGCACCCGGCAGGACTCTCTTTGTCGGCATGTGCAAGTCTGTCTTCTGTAATAGCCTGGAGAGGGATGAGGACAGGGAGCAGAGGCTCAGCCAGCCTCGTGCAGATCTCCCGAGAGGAGACCTGTCTGCCCACAGCAGACAGCACCTGCCTGGCTCGGGTGAAGGGATTCACAAGTCTGTCGTAACTTACCAGGAACCTTACTGGCTGTGTTCAGCAGGGTTGTGATTTTCTCTGACCCTAGTCTGTGATGTAAAAGCTTATACTCCGTGCCTTGTCCAACACCCTTCTTCTGAACTTGGGGCACCTACTCTAACCCCCCTAGTCACACAGCCCATTATGAGCCTTGATTCCGCATCCCTTCCACAACCTCTGTAAAGGGCCGCCAACCCTAACTGCATGTCGGTGGAGTCTCACCTTCAGCCTCTTTATTGCGGTTGTCCTTTACTAGGAACGTGATGACCACACCCTGGTTCTCGGTCCCAGCCTGGCCTTGGCCCTTGGCCTCAGCCTGGTAATGGTCCTGGTGCTGATGATCCATTCCATGCTTGGTATGAGCCTGGGCCTGGAAGGCCAGGAGGAGAAGGCCAGCGAGGAGACTGAGGGTCCTCATGGCTGAGGGTCACTGGAGGTCCAGGTCGTGTGGGAGGAAAGAATGGAGTGGTGGGGAGGGCCCAGCATCCTGTACTTATAGGTCGTATGGGAGGAGGGTCCGAGACTCCCGGGCAGTAAGAGGGAGGGGCTGTGCCTTTGGGTGGCCAGGGGCCAAGGCCCTTGTCACCCTCAAAGCCCTTTGATGCTCCTGCCCCTTTATCAGAGCACCCGTGTGTGAGCTGAGTGTCCACACTTGTTTCAAGTTGATAGTGGTGATAAGGACTCAGGTGTGGTGTTTCCCATCTACCTGGGTGTTTACCTTCTGATGGTCAAGGAGGACAAGGAGCCGTGCTCTTGGTGAGTGCCTCAGGGGACAAAGGCCCTGTCTTCCTGCTGCCGGGTCCTCTTGTCTGAGGCCCGACCCGGAGTCCAGACCTTCCCAATGGGGTTGGGGGTCCCCCTGCATGGTCAGGGGCATCACCACCCTGTGAGGGAGCTGTTCAGGTCCTGGGTGGTGGCTCCTGTGAGGGAGGGGACAGTGACTTGGGCTCAGGTGAGGTGGGACAGAGGGAAGGAGCTGGTCAGAGCAAAGTGAAGGACAGGTTTGTTTCAGGACGTCAGTTGGACATGTGCACACTGTGTACCCAGCTCAGTGGTCACTTGTGTCCTTGTGGGGAAACAGCAAACACGACCACATTCCTGCAGCCCCTTCTGAAGTTTCTCATCTTCTAAAATAAAAAAAAAATTAATTCACACACAAAAGATTAAATTCTAAATGTAGAAGAGAGAACAGTGGAAATCCCAGTGTCCCTCCTGTCTCTGACTTTTCCTTTCTGCGGGAACCACCTGGCCCCCCTGTGGGGTGTTTGCTCCCGCAGCTGGGGCTCTGACTCGAACACGATCACAGCAGCACATGCAGAACGGGCCCGCTGTTTCTGCAGGGTCATCCGCTCCCAGTGATTTCTCTGCCATCATTTAACTCTTTGGTGTTGTTCATGAAATTCTTAAAATTTGCTTATTTCTCAGTGTTTGCAGTTAGCAGCGTAATGGCAAAGAGTACCTTTTTACCTACATCATCTTGTTGATTTGTGACTGTGTTTCAGATAGATTTCTAGAAGTACACTGAGGGAACGAAGACCTTATTTCATATATTTAACAAATTCTAATTTATTATTCTGTGTGGGTGCTCTTTCGACATCACTCACCAGAATATAGGAGCCTGATGCATCCCCCACACAGTGGAAGGTGTTTAAAAGGCCCCGTGAATTTCCAATATTGTCCTCCTTCCTCCCTCCCTGGGGTGTGGGCAGCAAGTGCTTTGCTACAAAGCCCTTGATGTCTGTGTGTCTCTTGCAGCTGAGAGTGGCCAATGCATGGAGTCCTTGCACAGCCCACCCCTAGGAAGGTCACTGTATTTAAATAATAAAATCAATTCTGCCACTGCCTCACACTTCTGTTATGCTAATGCTTTACATTTCTCTCCCCCATTTTTGCCTGGAGGATGGGAGCAGTTCAAATGTGTGACTGTACTGTGACTGTGAAGAGGACAGTGACTCGAGGTGGACGGTGGAGCAGGAAGATGCGAGGTGCCTGCCCTCGAGGTCAAGGCTGAGCCATGTCACCCGCCTCCTGGGCTGCCTGTGTTCAGATGCTGTGACGTGGAGAAAACACACTCCTGACTTCCTACAGCCACTGGTGGCTGGGTCCCTTGGTCTGGGTGGTGGCTGGAAGCAGTCCGAGCCCTGGACCATGAGGTTTTGGGTCTTTTCCAACCTGACAGGTAAGCACTGAACCCCACTGGAGTCCTGGCTGTGTTTCTCTCAGGTGTCAGGAACACCGTGTCTTCACATCTAAGATGTACTGTGTTTATTCTCTCTGAGTGTCCTTTCTGTTTTGGCATCTGATGGGAAATGGAAGCCTTGGCTCATTTGTTTCTGTTGACCAGTAAGGTTTAATTTTACTTTCAGGAAATTAGCTCCTTGTCCCAAGTACTGCAAAGGGTTTCCAGAATTTGTCATTTCTCTTTTGGTTCTTTTTCTTGTTTACAGAGATAGTTTGGACTTTTATGTAGTGTCAAATTTTCTTCTTGGTAGTATCTGAGTTTTGTGTCTCTCTCACTAAAGTTTGAAAAAGTTACTGCTTTAGAGTCTTGGGGGGTCGAAGCTGTGGATCTCAGAGAGATGACCATCCCAGTTCCACGAAACTGTTTCTCATTCTCAGAATCTTCAGGGAAAGTTTTCTCAAAATTGAAGTGGCCACAGGGGAAATATGAACTCAAAATCACTATCAATACAATACAGTTTCAGGGCAGAACATGTGGACGTGGCTGTAAGGATGTCAGTGGCCGCCTTGGACCAGTGGAAGGGTGGGTGGAGAGATGCCTGGGTGCCGGAAACTAGGCTTCGGTGCATCTCAGCTGATTCGCCACCGCCTACCTTTCAGCCCAGGATGCAGGGCCTGTCATAGGCATCATTATACACACAGCATTCCTTGCCAAAATATTAATACGATTAGGACAGGTTTATTGTAACTACAATAGTAAGCTCAATTTCTTTAAAGTGAGATTTTTGAGACCAAATCTTTTATTGGTCATTAGAGTAATCTACCTTTTAGGGTCTAAAGGAGACTATTGAATTCACTGGTCATTGGGCATGACCACCCAAAGTGACCAGGTTCTGGATTCTCCTTTTCTCTGGTCATTATTGGGGACTGCCCTTCTACTTAAAATAAAATAAGAAGTAACATAGTCCATTGGATCCACCTTTCCTGGTATGAACAATACATTTTGGACACTATAGAAACTTCTCTTTTCTGAGTTCCATTGTGAATGGATTGAATTTTGTGCGTTAAAGTCATCTTGAAAGGAATGATGTTCATTTTAGCTGGTGTGTTGTTGCCATGAGATGCTCACGTGTTGCATCCCTGAGATGCAAAGGCCAGTCACCTTTGTGTAGACCATTCAGGATAGAATTCTCTGTGCAAGTGAACTACACAATTAGCCTTAGGGGGGGAAAACAGTGAGTTTAATGCTTAAGGTTTATTATGGAGCAGGAATGAAGAAAAGGTACAGATGCTGAGACTAAACAGTTTTCTGGGTCTTCAGTGGAATCCTTCAGTGCTTGGGGTCTCAGTCTACAAAACTTAGTGACAGCAAAGCTTGTATCCCCAGCCAACGATTCCGCAGCTCCCATGATGACGCTCAAAGAAATTGCAGAAGGTGGTAGGTCAGCAATGGCACTTTATTCTCCAAAGGCCTGTGGAGGGAAGGGAAGGGTCAGGCTCAGGCAGATAGGACAGGAAGGAGAGGCTCATTGACCTCAAGGAGATCTTCTGAGAGGCGACGAGTCTGCTCACCATACCAGGGGTGTCCAACCTGCAGCCCCCGGGCCGCATGTGGCTCAGGATGGCAATGAATGTGGCCCAACACAAAATCATAAATTTACTTAAAACATTACAAGATTTTTTTGAGATTACATTTCATGGTGTATTTAATGTGTGGCCTAAGACAACTCTCCTTCTTCCAGGGTGACCTAGAGATGCCAAAAGGTCAGACACCCCTGTGACAGTACCTGCCTGCTTAGGGTGAAAAGATTCAGTGTTTGTCTTAAATCCTAAGAAAACTTCTAGGCTCTGTGTGCTCATGTGGGGTCATGATGTTTCCCTGAGTCTAGTCTGTCATGTGCTTGGTTATTTCCTGTGCCCTGTGAGCCCCTGAAGCTTGGGGTATGTCCTGCTCACTCCACCTCATCCACACCCTCAATTTTGAGACCAGACTCCACAAGCTCTCCAACAGCCCCTGTAATGGGCCACAGACCCCAACAACACGTGGGCGGTGTCTCACCTGAAGCCTTCTGAGTGAGGTGTTCCTCTCCTGTGAAGGAGGCGGGCACGTCCTGGTCCTCATCCCCGGGCTGCTCCTGGTCCTCAACCCCAGGCTGGTCCTGGGTGGGAACCTGGTCAGCTGTCTCTTGCAGGGTCTGAGCCTGGGCCTGGAAGGCCAAGGAGAGAAGGGCAGTGAGGAGAGTGAGGGTCCTCGTGGCTGAGGATCCCTGGAGGTCCTGGGTCAGGTGGGAGGAAAGACTGGAGGGGTGAGGAAGGGCTCAGGCAGCCTGTACTTATAGGTGGGATGGGAGGAGGCTCGGAGACTCCTGGGCAGTGAGAGGGAGAGGCTGTGCCTTTGGCTGGCCTGGGACCAAGGCCATCCTCGCCCTCAAAGCCCCTTTGATGCTCCTGCTCCTGCCCCTTCATCAGAGTTGGTGTGTTTGTGCTGAGTGTCCACACTTGTTTCAAGTTGATAGTGGTGATAAGGGCCCTGGGGTGGTGTCTGTTTCCCATCTGCCTGAGTGTTCACCTTCTGATGGTCAAAGAGGACAAGAATCTGTGCTCTTGGTGAGTGCCTCAGGTGACAAAGGCCCCTTCTTCCTGCTGCTGGGCCCTGCTCATCTGAGGCCCAACACGGGGCCCAGACCTTCCCAATGGAGTTGGGGGTCTCCCTGCATGTTCAGGGGCATCACCACCTCTGTGAGGGAGCTTTTCATGTCCTGGGTAGGTGGCTCCTGTGAGTGAGGGGACAGTGACTTGGGCTCAGGTGAGGTGGAACAGAGGGAAGGAGCTGGTTAGAGTAAAGTGAAGGACAGGCTTGTTTCAGGACGTCAGTGGGACGTGGGCACATCATGTACCCCACTCAGCAGTCACCTGTGTCCTTGTGGGGAAGCAGCAAACATGACCACCTTCCTGCAGCCCCTTCTGAAGTTTGCAGTCTTTAAAAAGTAATTCAGGCACAAAGACATAATTCAACAGGTAGAAGAGAGAAGAGTGAAAACTAACCGTCTCATCTCCCTGCCCCTGCCCCTTTCCTCCCGCAGGAGCCACCAGCTCCCCAGGTGCTGCGTTTCCTCACTCAGCTGGGGCCCCCACTCGAACGCTATCACTCCAGCACGTACAGAACGGCTTCACGGCTGTTACAGTGTTGTACATCTCAGTATTTTATATGCCATCATTTAACTTTTTCTTATTGATAAAGCAGCATTAAATTTTTACAGTTTCGTTCTTTATGAATTTTTGCAGTTACAAGCATAGTGGCAATGTGTATCTTTTTACCTACAGCATCTTGCATATTTGTGACTGTCTTTTAGATAAATTTCTAGATATAGATTTTGGTGATGGAGAAAACATCTCATACATTTAAAAGACATTAATTTATTGTCCCCTGTAGAGGTCATTCCCACATCACTCACCAGAATACAGGAGCCTAAGCGTGTCCCATGGACAGTGGAAGGTGTTTCAACGGCCCTGTGATTGCCCCCAACTTCCTTCATCCTTCCTTCCTGTCTGGGATGTGGGCAGCAGTGTGCTTTGTGAGCAATGCACTTGAGCTCTAACACTCTCTTGCAGGTGAGTGTGGCCAATAAACAGAGTTCTAATAAAATCTAAGCCCTGGGAAGTGTAGCAGTTTTATATTTATTTATTTATTTATTTATTTAAATATATTTTATTGATTATGCTATTACAGTTGTCCCATTTCCCCCCTCATTCCCCTCCACCCTGCACACCCTCTCCCACCCACATTCCTCCCCTTAGTTCATGTCCACGTGTCATAAGTTCTTTGGCTTCTACATTTCCCATGCTATTCTTGCCCTCCCCATGTGTATTTTCTACCTACCATCTATGCTACTTATTCTCTGCACTTTTCCCTCCTCTCTCTTCCCCCCACTCGCCTGTTGATAACCCTCCATGTGACCTCCATTTCTGTGCTCCTGTTCCTGTTCTAGTTGTTTGCTTAGTTTGTTTTTTTTTTTTTGTTTTAGGTGTGGTTGTTAATAATTGTGAGTGTGCTGTCATTTTACTGTACCTGTTTTTTATCTTCTTTTGCTTAGATAAGTCCCTTTAACATTTCATAAAATAAGGGCTTGGTGATGATGAACTCCTTCAACTTGACCTTATCTGAGAAGCACTTTATCTGCCCTTCCATTCTAAATGAAAGCTTTGCTGGATAGAGTCATCTTGGATGTAGGTCCTTGCCTTTCATGACTTGGAATACTTCTTTCCAGCCCTTTCTTGCCTGCAAGGTCCATTTTGAGAAATCAGCTGACAGTCTGATTGGAATTCCTTTGTAGGTTACTGTCTCCTTATCTCTTGCTGCTTCTAGGATTCTCTCTTTCAAATGAAAGAGACCCATTATCTTGGGTAATGTAATAATGATGTGCCTTGGTGTGTTCCTCCTTGGGTCCAAGTTCTTTGGGACTCTCTGAGTTTCCTGGACTTCCTGGAAGTCTATTTCCTTGGCCAGATTGGGGAAGTTCTCCTTTATTATTTGTTCACATAACTTTTCCACTTGTTGCTCTTCCTCTTCCCCTTCTGATACCCCTATAATTTGGATGTTGGAATGTTTAAAGATGTCCTGGGGGTTCCTAAGCCTCTCCTCATTTTTTTTAACTCTTGTTTCTTTATTCTTTTCTGTTTGGTTATTTCTTTCTTCCTTCTGGTCCACTCCATTGATTTGAGTTCCAGTTTTCTTCCCATCACTATTGGCTCCCTGTGCATTTTCCTTTATTTCACTTAGTGTAGCCTTCATTTTTTCATCTAATTTGCAACCAAATTCAACCAATTCTGTGAGCATCCTGATCACCAGTGCTTTGAACTGTGCATCTTATAGGTTGTCTGTCTCTTAGTCACTTAGTTGTATTTGCTGTGGAGCTTTGATCTATTCTTCCATTTGGGTCATTTTTTTTTGTCTTGTCACACCTGTTACATGTGAGTGGCAGAGCCTTCCATGTTCACCAGGGCAGGGCAACACAGTAACTGGGTTGTGATGTTGTATGTGGGGGAGGGGTCTGAGAGGGAACAATGGCGCTTGCTCCACTCTGTCAGATTTCAGTCCCTTCCGCTACTTCCCCCAAGCAAACTGGGCCTTTCTGGTGCTAATTCCCATGTGGTGGGCTTGTGCACATTCTAGGACCCCGTGGGTCTCTCCATCAAACTCTCCTGTGAGGCTGGGCGTCTCTCCCTGCGCCTCAACCCCCACAGGTGTTTTCAATCAGTGCCTCGAGGCTCTATTTCCCGGCATGGGAACCCTGGGTTGTGCAGTGTGTCTCCCCAGTTTCACCTGGTTTATCTGTGTGCAAATGTGGGACTACCCGGTCAGCCTTGTGTGTAGTGCCTTGCTTCACAATCACCACCTCACTGGGTCTGCCCATTGCCACCCTCTGCCCAGGGTCTGCCAACCACTGCCTGTGCACCCAGGGTCCGCTCACTGGGGTCTTGTGTGCCTGGGATGCCTTACAAACTAGGTGCCACCACTTTTTGTGCCACGACCCCCCTCTGCTCAGCTGTCTGACTCAGCCCCTCCTACCGGTCTGGATGAGTGTGTCTATTTTAACTCCTTGGTCGTTCAACTTCCATACAGTTCAATTTTCTGCTGGTTCTTGTTGTTACTTTGCTTCTGAATAGTTGTTGTCCTTATTTAGGTTGTGCAAGGAGGCACAGTGTGTCTACCTATGCCTCCATGTTGGCTGGAAGTCCAAAGTGCAGCATTTTTAAGTACTAAAATGATTTACTATTACTCACAATGGTGCTATGTTGTTATTTATACATTTTCTCTCTATTTGTACTTGGAGGTTTGGAATGGCTGGCAATGTAGCTCATTGTATCTTGACCGTGAAGAGGAGAGTGACTCCATGAGGATGGTGGAGCAGGAAGGTGTGGAATGCCTGCCCTGGAGGTCAAGGATGAGCCATGCCACCCAGCTTCTGGGCTGCCCATGCTTCTGACTTTCTATAGCCACTGGTGGCCGGAAGCTGTCTGGGCCCGGAACGGTGAGGGTTTGGATTTTTCCCAACCTGACAGGTAAGAATTGAACACGAGTTGAGTCCTGGCTCTGTTTCTATCATGAGTCAGGAATACTGTGTCTTCATATCTAAGATGCACTGTGTTTACTCTCTCTGAGTGCCCTTTCCATTTGGCATTTGTGTGGGAGATGTAATGGTTGGCCAATTTATTTATACTGATTGTTAAGATATAATTATACATTTAGGCTATTAGCTCTTTGTCCCAAGTACTTCAAATCATTTCCAGATTTTATCATTTCTCTTTTGGCTTTGTCCCTTTTCTACAGAGATACTTTGGATTTTTACGTAGTTTTAAATTCCCTTTAAGTAATTTTTTTCACTTTGTGTCTTTCCCTCTCAGTTTGTAAAAGTTAGTGCTTGTCTCTTGGTGGTGGAACCTAAGAGGGCCTCTTTGATTGTAGACTTAACGAAAACTCTGTTGTTCTTGGTCTTTTCAAGGAAAAATTTTTCAGAATAGAAAGGCCACAGGCCAGAGATCAACTCAATGTCATTACCAGCACGGCACAGTTTCAGGGTAGAACATGGGGTCATGGCTGTACGGATGCAGGTGGCCCCCATGGACGTGGGAGGGGGAGGGGAGAGAGATGCTCGTGTCCTGGAAACCAGGCCCCTGTGCATCTCAGCTGGTACACAGCAGCCCGCCTTTCAGCCCAGGAGTGCAGGGCCTGTCCTTGGCATCATTAAAACATATTATTTGCTTTTAAAATTTACTTTTGTAATTTATTTTCCATCCCCGTTTCCCTCCAAAAATCTTCCACCTTCCCTCATCCCCTCTGTCCTCTGCAATCACCACACCGTTCATTTCCTCGAGCTCTTTCTTTCTTTTTCCTTTTGGCTCCATCCACCACCCCTTTTCCCGCAGCTGTCTGCCTGTTCTCCATCTGTCAGTCTGTGTCTCTTTTGCTTGTTAGTTCAGTTTGTTCATTAGATTCACACACAAATGAGATCATATGGTTTTTCTCTTTGTGTGGCCTGTTCATTTCACTTAGCATAATGTTCTCCAGGTCCATGTGTGCTGTTGCAAAGTCTAATGTTTTTCCTTCTTTTTATGGCCCAGAAGTATTCCATCATATAAATGTTGGATGTATTTTATCCTCATATCTACTGATGGACACTTGGGCGGCTTCCACATCCTGGCTGTTGTGATAATGCTGCAATGAACACTGGGGTGCATATATCCTACCATGTGGTCTTCAGGTTTCTTTGGCTCAGTCTCATAAGTGGAATTCCTGGGTTGTAAGGCAGAGCCATATGTAATTTTGTGAAGTACCCCATGCAGTCTCCTTGAGTGGCTGCAACAACTTGTATCCTCCCAACATTCCATGGGTTTCCTCTTTTCCACAACCTCAGCAATGGTTGTGTGTTGATACATTGTTTATGGCCATTCTGACAGGTGTGAAGTGTCATATGATTGTGGTTTTTAAAATATATTTTATTGGTTATGCTATTACAGTTGTCCCATTTTCCACCTCTTTATGCCCCTCCATGCTCTATCCCCCCTCCCACCACCAATCCACTACTTAGCTCAAAAAAGATGATGAAAAATATGAACAGTAAAATGACAACTCACAACTATCAACAACCAAACCTAAAAAAAAACAAGAACTAAAACAAACTAAGCAAACGATGGAACAGAGATGGAGATTACAAGGAGGGTTATCAGCTGGTGGTAGAGAGGGGAGAATGGGAGAAAAGGCACAGGGAAGATGAAGAAGAAATGGTAGGTGGAAAATAGACAGGGGAGGTGAAGAATAGTATAGGTAAAGTAGAAGCCAAAGAACCTACATGTATGACCCATGGGCTTGATGGTGGTTTTAATGTGCCTTTCTCTGATGATTAGTGACATTGAGTTTCTTTGCAAGTATCTGTTGACCATCTGTATATTCTCTTTGGAGAAGTGTCTATTTAGGTCCTTTGTCCATTTTTCACTGGTTTGTTTGTTAACTGGTTATGTTTTTGATGTTGAGCTTTATAAATTCTTTATATATTTTAGATATCAACCACTTACCAGTTGTCAGGAAATATATGTTCCGATTCAGTGGGTCATCCTTGTATTTGGTAGATGGTTCTTTTTCTGTGCAAAATGTTTCTAGTTGCATATAGCCCCCTTAGTTATTTTTTCCTTTTCTTTCCCTTGACCGAGGAGATGTACCAGAAAAAAATATTACTATGAGCAATGTCTGATATTTTACTGCCCATGTTTTCTTGTTGGAATGTCAGGTTTTGGGTCTAACATGTAAGTCTTTAATCCATTTTGGGTTTATTCTTGTGTGTGGCATAAGAATGTTGCCTAGTTTAATTTTTTTGCACATATCTGCCTGATTGCTTCAACACCATTTACTGAAAAGAGTAACTTGTTGATATAGCTAGGGAAGACATTGAAGTAACTGTAGTACCTACATAAAATGAGAAAATATCCCAACATGCATATGCCCACCCATAACTTAGAATCAAAGAACAAGTACCACTGTTCATTGGATCCACCTTCCCAACATTCAATGGAACATTTTGGACTCTCCAAAGAAACTTCCTTCTTTTGAGTTTCACTATGAATGGGTTGAACTTTGACCATTAAAATCGTCTTAAGAATTATGTTCCTCTCTGCTGGTTTGTTTTTGCCAGGAGATGCCCAGGTGTTGCATCCCTGAGATGCAAAGGCTGGTCACCTTAGTGTAGACCATTGAGGACAGAATTCTCTGTGCAAGAGAACCATGGGGTTAGTCTTATGGAATGAAAGAAAAAAGCCAAACAGTGAGTTTAATGCTTGAAGTTTATTATGGAGAGAGAAAGAAGAAAAGGCACAGGTAGAAAGACTAAATGCTTGTCCAGGTCTTCAGTAGGATCTTGCTGTACTCTGGGTCTCAGTCCACACAGCTCAGTGACAGCAGAGTGTGTATAGACGGCCAGAGATCTTACAGGTTCCAGAGGGACGCCTAGGGAATGGGCAGACCCCACTAAAACATGAGCAGTATATTGTCTTCCGAAGGCCTACAGAGGGAAGAGGGAGGGCAGGGTCAGGCTCATGGGGGAAGGAAACAGGGAACAGAGGCTCAGCCAGCCTGATGGAGACCTTCTGAGAGGTGACATGTCTACTCACTGTGGACAGTACCTGCCTGGCCAGAGTGAAGGGATTCACAAGTCTGTCCTAAATCCCAGGAAATTTTACTGGCTGTGTGGTCATCCGGGATTCTGATTTTTTTGTGATCCTGGTCTATGTCCCACATGCTTCTATCCTGTGTCTTGTTCCTCAAGCTGCTCCTAAACTTGCAGTTCTTATCTCCCCCCAGCTTCATCCAAATACTTCACTCTGTGCCTCTGTCCCAATTCCACACCAACAAGCCCCTGTCATGTGCTGCCACCCCAGTTACATGTGGGCAGGCGTCTCACCTCCAAGCTGTCGAGCAAAGCGTTCGTGTTCTGAGAAGGACACAGCCACATCCTGGTCATCGTCCCCGGGCTGGTCCTGGTCCTCAACCTCCGGTTGATCCTGGGTGGGAACCTGGTCAGCTGTCTTTTGCAGGGTCCCAGCCTGGGCCTGAAAGGCCAGGAGGAGAAGGGCAGTGAGGAGAGCGAGGGTCCTCATGGCTGAGGGTCACTGGAGGTACGGGTTTTGTGAGAGGAAAGAATGGAGTGGTGAGGAGGGCCCAGGCAGCCTGTACTTATAGGTGGGATGGGAGGAGGCTCAGAGACTCCAGGGCAGTGAGAGGGAGAGGCTGTGCCTTTGGCTGGCCTGGGGCCAAGGCGGCCGTCACCCTCAAAGCCCCTTTGATGCTCCTGCTCCTGCCCCTTCATCAGAGCACACGTATGTGAGCTGAGTGTCCACACTTGTTTCAAGTTGACAGTGGTGATAAGGGCCCTGGTGTGGTGTCTGTTTCCCATCTGCCTGGGTATTTACCTTGTGACGGTCACAGAGATCAAGGAACCGTGCTCTTGGTGAGTGAGTCAAGGAAGGAAGACCCCTTCTTCTTGCTGCTGGGCCCTTCTTACCTGAGCCCAGACCTTCCCAATGGGGTTGGGTGTCCCCCTGCATGGTCAGGGGCATCACCACCTTGTGAGGGAACTTTTCAGGCCCTGGGTGGTGGCTCCTATGGGGGAGGGGATGGTGACTTGGGCTCAGGTGAGGTGGGACAGAGGGAAGGAGCTGGTCAGAGTAAAGTGAAGGACAGGCTTGTTTCAGGATGTCAGTGGGACATGTGCACATTGTGTACCCCATTCAACGGTCACTTGTGTCCCTTTTGGAGAAACAGCAAATACAACCAAGTTCCTGGGTCTCCCTTATGAAAGTGCTCATTTTCAAAAGTGGAAATGATTCATGCACGAAGCACTGAGTTCTACGTGTAGATGAGAGAAGAGTGGAAATACCATCTCCGTCGTGTCCCTGCCCCCGTCCTTTGTGCGGGAACCACCAGGTCTCTGTGTCCCCAGTTTCCTCAGGCGTCCTGGGCTCTGACTCAAACACTGTCACACCAGCACATAGAGAACCTCTTCTCTGTTTTGTTAGCATTCTCCCATCATGGTGTTTGATATACGTCCTCAATGAACTATTGGTATTGCTCATGAAATTCTGAAGTTTCGTTATTTCTTTTTTCTTTCAGTCTTTCATTGTTTGTGCTATTACAGTTACCTCGGTATTTCCCCCTTTACTCCCCCTCCACGCTGCCCACCCCTCACTTCAGTCCCCCGGTGTTGTTCCTGTCCATGAGCCCTGCACACATGTTCTTTCGCTGTTCCCCTCTTTCCTCTCCTCCCTGTCCTCTGTTACAGCTATCAGCTTGTACCACGTTCTATGCCTCCCATTCTGTTTTGGTCGTTATTTATTTTGTTCATTAGATGCCACTTATAAGTGAGATGATGTGGTGTTTGTCTTTCACTGACTGGCTTATTCAATTTAGGCTAATCTAGTCCAGTTCCATCCATGGTGTCAAAAAAGGTAAGAATTCCTTCCTCCTACTGCTCGGTTGTGTTCCATTGTGTAAATGTACGACAGTTTGTTTTCTTAACCACTCATTTACTGATGAGCACTTAGGATGTTTCCGTATCTTGGTTATTGTAAATAACACTGCTATGAACATGGGTTGTGTATATTCTTTTGAGCTAGTGTTTTGGATTTCTTTGATTATATTCCCAGAAGTGGGATTGCTGAGTCAATGGGCAGTTCCATGTTTATTCTGGGGGAAGCTCCATTCATCTTTCCAGAGAGGTTGCATCAGCCTGTATTAATACCAACAGTTCACTGGCATTCCCTTTTTCTCCATACATAGCCTCACCAGCATTTGATGTTTGTTGATTTATTAGTGCTGGCCATTCTGACAGATGTGAGGCGATATCTCATTGTGGTTTTTATTGGCATCTCTCTGATGACTAGTGACATTGGTCATCTTTTCATATGTCTGTTGGCCATCTGTATGTCCTCTTTGGAGAAGTGTCTATTCAGGTCCTTTGCCAATTTGTAATTGGACTGTTTGTGTTTTTGGTATTGAGCTTTATAAGTTCTTTATGAATTTTGGATATCGATCTCTTACCAGATGTTATTGGGAAATACGTGCTTCCATCCAGTAGGTTGTCTTTGTACTTTGTAGATGGTTTCCTTTTCTGTGCAAAACATTTCTGGTTGGATATAGTCCCCTTTGTTATTTTTTCTTTTGTTTCCCTTGGCTGAGGAGGTTTACCAAAAAAAGTATTACTATGTAAAGTGTCTGAGATTGTACTGCCTATGTTTTCTTCTAGGGTTTTTATAATTTTGAGTCTAACATTTAAGCCTTTAATCCATTTTAAGTTTATTTTTTGTGTCCATAGAAAGTGGTTTAGTTTGTTTTTTTTGCACATATCTTTCCAATTTCCCCAACACTATTTATTGAGCAGACTATGTTTAGTCCATTCATGGTCTTGCTTCTTTTGTCCAATATTAATTGAATATAATATGTGGTGTGTCCCTGGGCTTTCTGTTCTGTTCCATTCTTTAGGTCTGTCTTTATGCCAGTATGCTGTTTTGATTACCCTTGTCTTGTGGCATAGTTTGATATTAGTAGTGTGATTCTTCCAACTTTGTTCTTCTTTCTAAAGATTGCTGTTGTGATTCAGGGTCTTTTGTGATTCCATATGAATTTATTGAACATTTGTTATAGTTCTATGGAATATGCTAGTGGTATCTTGATAGGACCTGCTTGAATCTGTAGATGGCTTTGGTTAGTATGGACATTTTAGTGATGTTAATTCTTCCTATCCGTGAACACTGTACATGCTTCCACATATTTGTATATTCTTCAGTGTCTTAATAGAAACAAGGTTGACAAAACATTTAACCAGACTCATAAAAAAGAGAGAGGACCCAAATAAATAAAATGAGCAATGAAAGTGGAGACGTAACACCTGACACCAAAGAAATACAAAGGACTGTAAGAAAATATTATCAACCACTACATGCCAACAAATTGGGCAATCTGGATGAAATGGATAATTCCTAGGAACATATAGTCTGCCAAAACTAACTCAGGAAGAATCAGAGAATCTGAATAGAAAGATTACAACTAGTGAAACTGAAGCAGTGATAAAAAACTGGCAACAAAGAAAAGCCCTGGGCCAGAATGCTTCACAGGTGAATTTTATTAAATACTTGAAGAAGAGCTAACACCTATCTTTCTCAAATTCTTCCAAAGATTCAAGAGGAGGGACAACTCCCATGCTCATTTTCTGAGGCCAGCATTATCCTAATTCCAAAACAGATAAAGACACTACAAAGAAAGAAAACTATAGCCCAGTATTTCTGATGAATGTAGGTGCTAAAACCTGAACTCAATAATAGCAACAGAATCCAGTGATACATGAAAGAGAACATGCACCATGACCGAGTGGGGTTTATTCCAGGGATGCAAGGTTGATACAATATCTGAAAATCAATCAACTTGATGCACCACACAAACCAAATGAAGGATAAAAAGCACTTGGTCATATCAACAGATGCAGAGAAAGCATTTGGTAAAATCCAGCAACCATTTCTGATAAAAACTCTCAGCCAAGTGGAAATAGTGGGAACACACCTCAGTATAATGAAGGCCGTAATGACAAACCCACAGCCCACATCATACTCTAGGGGCCAAAACTAGTAGCGTTCCCCTTAAGAATGGTGACACACAGGATGTCCACTTTCACCTCTCTTACTGGAAGTGCTCACTATGGCAATCAGACACGAAGAAAGTGATAAAAGGCAACCAGTTTGGAAAATTGGCATTATAGCCCTGGTTGGCATAGCTCAGTGGGTTGAGCGTGGGCTGCGAACCAAAGCATCGCAGGTTCGATTCCCAGTCAGAGCACATGCCTGGGTTGCAGGCCACAGCCCCCAGCAACTGCACATTGATGTTTCTCTCTCTCTCTCTTTCTCCCTCCTTTCCCTCTCTAAAAATAAATAAATAAAATCTTTTTTTAAAAAAGAAAGAAAATTGGCATTGTTTGCTGATGACCTGATACTGTAAATAGAGAACCCCGAAGATTACAACAAAAACTACTAGGACTGATACATGAAGTCAGTGAAGTAGCAGAATACAAATAAAAGTCTGGAAATCACTAGCATTATTTTACACCAATAAGGAACTCTCAGAAAGGGAAACGAAGAAAACAATCCCAATCATAATTTCTTTGAAAAGAATAAAATACCCAAGAAAAAAATTAACCAAGGATCTAAAGACCTTTGCTAGGAAAAAATACTATTTATTGCTAAAATTTTGTTAAAATTAGTAGTGGTTTATTATGACTAGTAGATTCAATCAAGAGAGAGAGAGAGAGAGAGTTGAGAACAACTTCTTTTTTACTTGACATTGCATTAATCTTTAAGGCCAAACGAGGACCCGATTTTCACTGGTCATTGTGCATGACCATCTATATGGAACAGCTTCCGAACTCCCCCTTTCTCTGGTCATTTTTGAGGCCACTGGCACTGGACAGAATATTCTGTTTTGGGGGTAGTTCTTACATTTTCCTTGTTGCTGACATACTGAAGCATTAGTTCCCTTTATCTTGTTAATGCAACTAAAAGAAATATGTAGATAACTCTAATGCCTGCTTGTCATGAGAAAATATCCATTCATATCAATGCCCACACGTTATCTTCAAATCAAAGAACAAAATCACACAGGCCATCGGATCCCCCTTTCAGGGCATCAACAATTCATTTTGGGCGCTCCATAGAAACCTGCTTCTTTTGAGTTTCACTATGAATGGATGTAACTTTGCAGGTTAAAGTTGTCCTAATAAAGAGTGATGCTCATTTTTGCTGGTTTGTTGTTGCCGTGAGATGCTCCCATGTGGCATCCCTGAGATGCAAAAGCTGGTTGGTCACCTTCATGTAGACCATCAGGAAAGAATTCTCTGTACAAGTGAACCACACAAATAACCCTTATGGAAAACCATCTTAAACAGTGTAATGCCTGAGGTTTATTTTGGAGCTAGGAAAAAGAAAAGGTACAGGTACAAAGACTAAAGGTCTTCCATGAACAATGCAGTGTTTTGGACCCCTTCCCAAGAGCTCATTAACAGCATCGTGTGTATCTCCGGTGACGGATTGAACACCTTCCAGAAGGACGCTCTGTAGGCTTGCAGAAGAGCCCCCGTCGGCATCTGCAGATTCTTAGTACGGGAATGCCTGCAAAGGGAAGAGAAGGGTCAGGCTCAAGGTGGAAGGGGGACAGGGAGGAGAGGCTCAGTCCGCCTCTGGGAGATCTTCTGAGAGGCGAAGGGTCTACTCACTGTACACGGTACCTGCCTGGTTTGGGTGAAAGGATTCAGTGTCTGTCACGAATCCGAAGACATCTTACTGGCTCTGTGTGGACATGCAGGATAACAACTTTCTCTGACCCCAGGGTATCATGTACATTGTTGGGTCCTCTGCCTTGCCCAACAAGCTCCTCCTGAGCATGGTTAACCTCCTCCTCACTCCAACTCATCACACAGTCCATTTTGAACCCAGAATCCATGTCCCCTCCGACAAGCCTCTCCAACGGTCCAGAGACTCTAATGGCATAGGTGTGGGTTATCTCACCTGCAGCCTCCCGAGTGAGACGTTCCTCTCCTGTGACAGGGTTGACCGTGTCCTCAGCCTCAAGTAGGTTCTGGATCTCATCTGCAAGCAGGTTTAGGTCCTCGACCCCAAGCTGGTCCTGGTCCTTGGTCCCAGGTTGGTCCTGGGTGGGAACCTGGTCAGCTGTCTCTTGCAGGGTCTGAGCCCAAGCCTGGAAGGCCAGGAGGAGAAGAGCAGTGAGGAGAGTGAGGGTCCTCATGGCTGAGGGTCCCTGGAGGTCCGGGTTGTGTTAGAGGAAAGAATGGAGTGGTGAGGAGGGCCCAGGCAGCCTGTACTTATAGGTGGGATGGGAGGAGGCTCGGAGACTCCAGGGCAGTGAGAGGGAGAGGCTGTGCCTTTGGCTGGCCTGGGTCCAAGGTGGCCATGGCCCTCGAAGCCCCTTTGATGCTCCTGCTCCTGCCCCTTCATCAGAGCACGTGTGCATGAGCTGAGTGTCCACACTTGTTTCAAGTTGATAGTAGTGATAAGAGCCCTGGTGTGGTGTCTGTTTCCCATCTGCCTGGGTGTTTACCTTGTGATGGTCACAGAGATCAAGGAACTGTGCTCTTGCTGAGTGATTCAGGGGATGAAGACCTCTTTTTTCTGCTGCTGGGCCCTTCTCGTCTCAGCCCAGACCTTCCCAATGGGGTTGGGGGTCCCCTTGCAGGTTCAGGGGCATCACTGCCCAGTGAGGGAGACTTGCAGATCCTGGGTGGTGGCTCCTATGGGGGAGGGGACAGTGACTTGGGCTCAGGTGAGGTGGGACAGAGGGAAGGAGCTGGTCAGAGCAAAGTGAAGGACAGGCTAGTTTCAGGATGTCAGTGGCACATGTGCCTGTCGTGTACCCCACTCAGCAGTCACTTGTGTCCCTTTGGAGAAGGCAAAGACAACTATGTCCCTGCAGCTCCCTTCTGAAAGTGTTCATTTTTTAAAACTGGAAATGATTTGTGCCTGAAGCACAGAATCCTAAATGTAGAAGAAAGAGGAGTGGAGACACCAGTCTCCCCTCTGTCCCTGTCCCCCATCTTTTCTGCAGAAACCACCGGGTCACCGGGTCCTGTGTTTCCTCACTCAGTTGGAGCTACTACAGTTGTCTTATTCGCCCACCCCCATATACCCTTTACTACCCTCCACCCTGCATCCCCCCTCCCACCAGCAATCCACCCCCTTAGTTCCAAAAAAATGATAAAAAATATGAACAGTAAAATGACAACAACTCACAACTATCAGCCACCAAACCTAAAAAAAACAAGAACTAAACAAACTAAGCAAACAACTAGAACAGGAACAGAATCACAGAAATGGAGATCACATGGAGGGGTATCAGCAGGGAGGTGGAGAGGGGAGAATGGGGGAAAAGGGACAGGGAAGAAGAAGCATAAGTGGTAGGTACAGAATAGACAGGGGGATGTTAAGAATAGTATCGGAAAAGTAGAAGCCAAAGAACCTACATGTATGACCCATGGACTTGATTGTGGTTTTAATGTGCCTTTCTCTGATGATTAGTGACTTTGAGCATCTTTTCAAGTATTTGTTTGCCGTCTGTATGTCCTCTTTGGAGAAGTGTCTTTTTAGGTCCTTTGTCCATTTTTCATTGTTTTTTTTATTGAATTGCTTGTGTTTTTTATGTTGAGCTTTATAAGTTCTTTATATATTTTGAATATCAACCTCTTATCAGATGTTATTAGGAAATATGTGTTCCCATCCAGTGGGTCATCCTTGCATTTTGTAGATGGTTCCTTTTCTGTGCAAAACGTTTCTAGTTGGATAGAGTCCCCTTAGTTATTCTTTTCTTTTCTTTCCCTTGACCGAGGAGATATACCAGAAAAAAATATTACTATGAACAATGTGTGATATTTTACTGCCTATGTTTTCTTGTAGGAATGTCAGGTGTCGAGTCTAACATGTAAGTCTTTAATCCATTTTGGGTTTATTGTGTGTGACATAAGAAGGTTGTCTAGTTTCATTTTCTTGCACATATCTGTCTCATTACTTTAACACCATTTACTGAAAAGAGTAACTTGTTGATATAGCTAGGGAAGACATTGAAGTAACTGTAGTACCTACATAAAATGAGAAAATATCCCAACATGCATATGCCCACCCATAACTTAGAATCAAAGAACAAGTACCACGGTTCATTGGATCCACCTTCCCAACATTCAATGGAACATTTTGGACTCTCCAAAGAAACTTCCTTCTTTTGAGTTTCACTATGAATGGGTTGAACTTTGACCATTAAAATGGTCTTAAGAATTATGTTCCTCTCTGCTGGTTTGTTTTTGCCAGGAGATGCCCAGGTGTTGCATCCCTGAGATGCAAAGGCTGGTCACCTTAGCATAGACCATTGAGGACAGAATTCTCTGTGCAAGAGAACCATGGGGTTAGTCTTATGGAATGAAATAAAAAAGCCAAACAGTGAGTTTAATGCTTGAAGTTTATTATGGAGAGAGAAAGAAGAAAAGGCACAGGTAGAAAGACTAAATGCTTGTCCAGGTCTTCAGTAGGATCTTGCCGTACTCTGGGTCTCAGTCCACACAGCTCAGTGACAGCAGAGTGTGTATACACGGTTAGAGTACCTACAGGTTCCAGAGGGACGCCTAGGGAATGGGCAGACCCCACTAAAACATGAGCAGTATATTGTCTTCCGAAGGCCTACAGAGGGAAGAGGGAGGGCAGGGTCAGGCTCATGGGGGAAGGAAACAGGGAACAGAGGCTCAGCCAGCCTGATGGAGACCTTCTGAGAGGTGACATGTCTACTCACTGTGGACAGTACCTGCCTGGCCAGAGTGAAGGGATTCACAAGTCTGTCCTAAATCCCAGGAAATCTTACTGGCTGTGTATGGTCATCCAGGATTGTTATTTTTCTGTGATCCTGGTCTATGTCCCACATGCTTCTATCCTGTGTCTCGCTCCTCAAGCTGCTCCTGAGCTTGGGGTACTTATCTCCCTCCAGCTTCATCCAAATACTTCATTCTGTGCCTCTGTCCCAATTCCACACCAACAAGCCCCTGTCATGTGCTGCCACCCCAGTTACATGTGGGCAGGTGTCTCACCTCCAAGCTGTCGAGCAAAGCGTTCGTGTTCTGAGAAGGACACGGCCACATCCTGGTCATCATCCCCGGGCTGGTCCTGGTCCTCAACCTCAGGCTGGTCCTGGTTGGGAACCTGGTCAGCTGTCTCTTGCAGGGTCTGAGCCTGGGCCTGGAAGGCCAGGAGGAGAAGGGCAGTGAGGAGAGTGAGGGTCCTCATGGCTGAGGGTCACCTGGAGCTCCGGGTTGTGTGAGAGGAAAGAATGGAGTGGTGGGGAGGGCCCAGGCAGCCTGTACTTACAGGTGGGATGGAAGGAGGCTCGGAGACTCCCGGGCAGTGAGAGGGAGAAGCTGTGCCTTTGGCTGGCCTGGGGCCAAGGCGGCCATGGCCCTCGAAGCCCCTTTGATGCTCCTGCTCCTGCCCCTTCATCAGAGCACGTGTACATGAGCTGAGTGTCCACACTTGTTTCAAGTTGACTAGTAGTGATAAAGGTCCTGGTGTGGTGTCTGTTTCCCAGCTCCCTGGGTGTTTACCTTGTGATGGTCAAAGGGGACAGGGAGTTGTGCTCTTGGAGAGTGAATCAGGGGACAAATGCCCCTTCCTCCTGCTGCTGGGCCCTTATTGTCTAAGCCCCGACCCTGGGTCTAGGTGGTCCCAGGGAGTAAGGTGGTCCCCCTACATGTTCAGTGGAATCACTGCCCTTTGAGGGAGCTTTTCAGGTCCTGGGTGGTGGCTCCTAGGGGGGAGGGGACAGTGACTTGGGCTCAGGTGAAGTGGGGCAGAAGGAAGGAGCTGGTTAGAGTAAAGTGAAAGGACAGGCTTGTTTCAGGACAGTCAGTGGGATGTGGGCACATTGTGTACCCCATTCAGCTGTCACTTGTGTCCTTGTGGAGAAACAACCAACACAATGAAGTTGTGGTTGCTCCTTTTTGCAATTCTTGGTCTTTAAACAAAATTCATTCACAAAGAACAACATTCAGCGTGTAGCCTAGAGAGGAGTGGAAATACCAGCATCCCTCCTGCCCCTGCCCCTTTCCTCCCGCAGGAGCCACCAGCTCCCCAGGTGCTGCGTTTCCTCACTCAGCTGGGGCCCCAACTCGAACGCTATCACTCCAGCACGTACAGAACGGCTTCACGGCTGTTACAGTGTTGTACATCTCAGTATTTTATATGCCATCATTTAACTTTTTCTTATTGATAAAGCAGCATTAAATTTTTAGTTTCTTTCTTTATGAATTTTTGCAGTTACAAGCATAGTGGCAATGTGTATCTTTTTACCTACAGCATCTTGCATATTTGTGACTGTTTTTTAGATAAGTTTCTAGATATAGATTTTGGTGATGGAGAAAACATCTCATACATTTAAAAGACATTAATTTATTGTCCCCTGTAGAGGTCATTCCCACATCACTCACCAGAATACAGGAGCCTAAGTGTGTCCCATGGACAGTGGAAGGTGTTTCAACGGCCCTGTGATTGCCCCCAACTTCCTTCATCCTTCCATCCTGTCTGGGATGTGGGCAGCAGTGTGCTTTGTGAGCAATGCACTTGAGCTCTAACACTCTCTTGCAGGTGAGTGTGGCCAATAAACAGAGTTCTAATAAAATGTAAACCCTGGGAAGGGCCGCACTTTTAAATAATAAAATGATTTATTGTTAAATCGTTTGTGCTGTGCTATCATTGTATATATTTCCTCTCCGTTTGTACTTGGAGTTTTGGAACGGTTGGCAGTGTGGCTCATTGCATTTTCATCATGAAGAGGGCAGTGACTTGATGTGGCTGGTGGAGCAGGAAGGTCCATGACTCATCCTGCCCTTGAGGTCATGGCTGAGCCATGTCACCCAGCTCCCAGGATGCCCATGCTCCTGACTTTCTGCAGCCACTTGTGGCGATGGTCCTTGGGTCCTGGTGGTGCCTGGAAGCAGTCTGAGCCTAGGACTGTGAGGGTTGAGGTCTTTCCCATCGTGACAGGGAAGAACTGCAACCCATGGAGTCTGGGCTTTATTTCTCTCAAGTGTCAGGGGCAGTCTGTGCTCATCGCTAACTGTGGACTGGTGTTAGTCTCCCTGAGTGTCTTCTCTGTTAGCATCCCTTTGGGAAACTGAAGCATTGGCTGATTTTTTAGTGTTGATTAGTAAGGTTTAATTTTAAACTCAGGAAATTAGCTTCTTGTCCAAGTAGCACAAATTATTTCCAGAATTTGTCATTTCTCTTTTGGTTCTTTTTCTTGTTTACCCAGATACTTTGGGTTTTTATGCAGTGCAAAATTTTGGGAGTAATTTCTGGGTCATGTGTCCTTTCCCACTAAAAGTTGGAAAGGGTAGTGCTCAAGTATCCGGTGGCACAGCTGAGAGTCTCAGGGGGGTTGACAGTAAAGCTGTAGATAGAGCTATTTGTCATCCTTTGTATTTTCAGGGGAAAGTTCTCAAAATAGAAGTGGCCACAGGACAAAGATCAGATCCAAGGTGCCCTCAGTACAACATTGTTGCAGGGCAGAACCCAGGGCTGTGGGTGTGAGGATGTCTGTGGCCACCGTGAGGCTGTGAAAGGGGCATGGAGGAGGGATGCTTGCCCCTGGAAATCAGGCTCCTGTGAATCTCATTGCCTCACCTGCGCACTCCCTTCCATTCAGGGTGTGAAAGGCCTGTTACTGGCATTACTAAAAACACATCATTTCTTCCTAGAATTCTATTTAAGTTAGTACCTGTTTATTATAACTAGTAGACTCGGTCTCTTTAGAGAGAAAGTTGAAACCAAAATATTTCACTGGACATAGGAGTAGTCTAGAGGGGACCATTTATTTCACTGGTCACTGGGCATGACCACCTATACTGAGCAGCTTCTGGAAACTTCTTTTGTCTGGTAGTTATTTGAGGCCACAGATACTGGTCAGTGTATTCTGTTTTTGGTGTATAAGGCATGTCTGGAAAAAGTTGAGCCATTGTCAATATAACAAGAATGGTTTGCATGACATTGCTATAACCTGATAGCTAAGCAGAGTGGATTGGAATGAGCATTCATGAACAATGATGACTTCATTGTACTAGTCAGTGGGGGTGGTCGACACTGTTGAGTGAGCATGTATACTGTGTGGCCATTGCATTTAAAATGACTGAGTGAGTAGAGCAATGAATCTGTATCCAATTTTGCATTAAGCTTGAATACTCCTCTGTGGAAACTGTTTTCATGATTCAGAAGGCCACAGCTATGGGCCACTGGTGATTGGCACCTTCATTACAACAACACACCCACTTATGTATCACTTGTACAGTTTTTTGATGAAACACCAACTCACCCAGACGACCCACCACCTTCTACAACCCAAATTTGATGCCCTGTGACTTCTGGCTTTCCCAACCCTAAAATCACCTTTGAAAGGGATGAGATTTCCAACTTTTGCTGAGATTCAGGAAAAGACAACAGGGTAGCTGATGGCGATTGGGAGAACTGTGTGAGGTCCCAAGGTGCCTACTTTGGAGGAGAATGAGGTATCATTGTCCTGTGTACAGTGTTTCCTGTATCTTCTTCAATAAATGTCTCTATTTTTCATATTACATGACTGGATACCTTCTGGACAGACCTTATAGTTCTTCCTTTTTTCCGTTGGTGGCATAGTGAAGCATCAGTTCACCCTATCTTGTTCATGCAGCTAAAAGAAATATATATGTAATGGAAACCCCTGCTTATCATGAGGAACTATCAATACATATGGATGCCCACCCATGTCTTAAAATCAAGGAACAAGTACCATGGTCCATTGGGTGTTCCTTTCCTGGAACCCACAAAGTATTTTGGACACTGCCATAGAAACTTCCTCTTTGTTTTATTATGAATGGGTCAAATTTCGTAGGTTAAAATTATATTAATCAATAATCATGTTCATTTTTTCCTATTTGTTTTTTTTTTTCTGTGTAATGCTCGAATTGTGGGACACAAAGGCCGGTCCCCTTCATGTAGACTGTTCAGGACAGAATTCTCTGTACAAGTGAACCACGCAAAGAAGCCTTATGGAACTGACAAAAAAAAAATCCAAGCAATAAGTTTAATGCTTGAAGTTTATTCTGGAGAGACAAAGAAGAAAAGGTACAGATAGAAAGACTAAATTAAACGCTTGTCCAGGTCTTCAGTGGAATCTCACAGTGCTCTGGGTCTTGGTCCACAAAGCTCATTTACAGCAAATCTTGGAGAGACCCAGTTTTCCACATTTCCCCAGGTTACGCTCGAAGGTACTTGCAGGAGAGTCTGTGTCGGCACTTACATATGGCAAACGGCTGAAATCCTGCAGTGGGAAGGGAAGGGTCAGGCCCAGGGGTGGAGGGGATGGGGAGGAGAGGCTCATCTAACTTCATGGAGATCTTCTGAGAGGCAATGACTCTACTCACTGTAGACAGTACCTGCCTGGTTCAGGTGGAAGGATTCAGCATTTATCGTAAGTCCCGAGTCATCTTACTGGCTCTGCGTGCTTATGCAGGGTCACGCTTTTTCTCTGATTCTCGACCATCACATCCTTGGTCATTTCCTAACCCACACTCTACAACTCTCCTTTTTAACTCTGGGTACCTGCTGCTCACCCCACCTCATGCACACACCCGTTTTTGAGCCCAGACTCCATGCAGCCTCTAACAAGCCCCTGTAATGGGTGTAGACCCCAATAGCATGTGGGCAGTGTCTCACCTAGTTGTCGAGTTAGGCGTCTCCCTTCTGGGAAGGAGAGGGCCACCTCCTGGTCCTCATCCTCAAACAGGTCCTGGTCCTCAGCCCCAGGCTGGTCCTGAGCAGGAACCTGGTCAGCTGTCTCTTGCAGGGTCTGAGCCCGGGCCTGGAAGGCCAAGAGGAGAAGGGCAGTGAGGAGAGCGAGAGTCCTCATGGCTGAGGGTCCCTGGAGGTCTGGGTCAGCTGGGAGGAAAGAATGGATTGGTGAGGAGGGCCCAGGCAGCCTGTATTTATGGACGAGCTGGAGGAAAGAAGGCGTGCACTCAGTGTGTGAACAGGTGGTGGCCGGTGGCCTGTCCCAGCTCCACCTGTTGTTGCCCAGAGTTTCTTTGATGTGCTGACCTGGCTGTTCTCTTCCACGTCTCACCTGCTTGCGTGGTGCTCATGCAGGTGTTCATAGGTGATGATGGAGGTCTGTTCAGCACATGGCAGCTTTCTCTGTCTCTAGTCTGCCTGAGTGTTTACCTGTGAAGATATGTGCTCGGGCGCCAGAGTGCATCAAAGACATCAGAGATGCCTGTGAACTTGTAAAACTGGGGCAGGACAGGGCTGCCACCAGATGGGGATGACCCGTGTCACCCAGTTCCAATTACTGGATGGTATAATTGACACTTTGGAAGGAAATTGTTTGAATGCGGAGCTATTTTTTATAATTCACATTTTAGGGACAAATGGTCTGTTTTCATATGTTCACGAATTCAGAAAATTTGATCTGCACGAGTCCCTTCTGAAAAATATTTTTCAAACACTCATGCCAACAAAATTTAAAAAATGGCCCCCAAATAAGAAGACATTGAGATCAAAAAGACAGTTGGAAAACAAGCTAGTGAAACATTTGTATTCTTTTCATTCATTTTCATTAATGTTTGATAAGGCTATACATTTTAAGGCTGTTTTTAAGAAAAGATTCCTGAACAAAGTAAAAAAAAATACATGAGTTGCCATTTGGAATCAAAATTCCCAATAAATTCAACAAAACATGGGAAATGATCAAGAAAGAAAGTGGGATCATGGACAAATACTAACTCTTCCTATCACTAAGGAAACACTTGTTTAAGTACGTGTTTAATAGGTATGTTTCCCAGTGGAGGGCAGGTACATAGAACACTAAACAAGACAGACGCAGTAGAAGGAAGACGACAAGGAAGGGAATTTATTCTTCAATGAGAAAGACAAAGTCAGGAATTGTAACCAATAGGAGACGCCACCAAGATGTCAGGAAGGCCATTAGCTCGACTGGCTTCTTGTTCCCACTCTGTCCCTTCTCACTGGGGACAGAACTCCCCTTTCTGTCCCTCGTTTTCTTCATCTTCATTGTGTTGTTGTGAGGAAACAAGGACAAGAACCATGTCATGTGCTTAGAGTGATGCCTGGCACGAAGCAAAACCGCAGTCAATATTGTTGTGGTTATTTTATTATTTTCAGGATCATGGCCATGACCCAAGCACTTGGAAGAGTGGTTGGGGCAACGTAAGTGCTGGAGGCGGGTTTGCAGCAATCCCCGTTTGAACCCGCCAAGGAGCAGGCTGACCTGGGGCTGAATTTGCTGTGTGGGCAATGTCAGCTCTCGGGGTGTTATACCTTCTCTACCTGCCCCCCTTGCAGTCCCTCCCTGGGCTTTGCTCCTGGACTCATGGTGCCGCTCCCCAGTTCTCATGTCTGGTGTCTTCTCTCGGCATCTCTAGAGGTGACGACTGCGGGGCGTTTGAGGAAAGGTTTGTTCTGGGTTTAGCCTTTCCCCACGGATTCCGTTTTGTGGTCTTGGTCACCCGGAGTCCCCATTTATTGCAGAAAATTTGATCTTCAGCCTCTCTTCATCCTTGGTGGGCCTTGTTGGGCGAGGGGAGTGGCATATCCAGGAACGAGAAGCACATGGTTTAAAGGCTCAGCAGCCAGGCCCTGATGAGACAGGCTCTACTGGGCTCTGCCCGCGAACCAGAACAGGCCTGGAGCCGGTTCCTGTGCTTCCGGCCCGGACCCACTCCACCGGCTCACGGCTCAGCCCGGGACACTAGGTGTCCCTGCCTGCTGAGTACCGTTTCGCTCGACTTCTCTTAGGGAGAGCTATTTCTAGCAAATTTCTACTGACTGACATTATGGAAAACAATTGTAGTTTTCTAACGTGTTTGTAAATGATAATTTAGAATAAAATGTCTTTTCTTTTGCCTTTTTTTTTTACTCTAGCAAGTCATGTGTTGTCTAGTGTCCTGACATCAGTCTGCTGTCATTTATAGTGCAACCCGGGGGAACGTGTTCCCTGTCCTTCCCTCAGAGTCTGATCTAGCCTCTGCTCTCTTGGGGGCCAGGACGGACAAGACACAGACATCTGAAATACGGACTCCGCCAAGAGGGGCATGAATCCCCTGACCTGGGACTTAAGAGCTTAGCCTGGGAATGAACTTGGCCATGCTGAGAAGTGTGGTGCAAGGGAATTAGCCTGAAGGGAAGACTGGATATCTTAGGATGTCAACAGGTGTGGTTTTGGACAAGCGGTTCTGTATTGCGTGTTGTTCCAGAGAACAGATGATGCGGAGGGTGCCTGGGTTATTGCTGCTAATAATGGCCCGGCAGATGGGCAGCAGGGAGAGCCATCCAGGTGGGCCTCTGTCATCATGAAGAGCGGCGTTTGAGTGAAGCGGCTGGATCTCAGAATCATCAAAGGCCTGAGCTGTCACACCCTAGCAACACACACATGGCATGCGCACACACAGCACACACACACACGGCACACACCCACACCTCCCACCTGAGGGCACCCCCTTCGCCCAAAGCTCATTGACTCCAACTCTGCATTTCTCAGACTCTCACCCACACAGGGCTGGGGTCTCCTCTGTCCCCACAGACACCCAGGCCCTTGCTGTCCATCAGGGGCTGACCCCCAGGAGGCCACCCCTCACAAGCGCCCGAGAGCCCCTGGCTGCCTTTGTCTCTAGGACACTCGGAGGAAGAGCCGAATGGCTCCCAGCCCTGCGGCAGCCTGGGGGCCGAGGGCCGGGATGGGGCTGCCTCTCTTCGGGGAATCCACACTATGTACTCCAGGAGAGGTGTCCCAGGTGTGCCACAGACTGGTCGTGGAATCATTAGGAGGTAGGCTTTTTGCAGTCTCAGTTTTTTCTGGAAACTGAAGGCATTGGATTGGTCTCTCCAAGGACCCCTTGGGTGCTAGAGACTCTGGTTTCATGGCCCCTGCATGTGAGCCTCAGCAGCTTCAGCTGCAGAGACGAAACGAGTCTATTAGACAAGCCTGGAGTGACGCTTAAGGTGAGTGTGTGCTCACATACACACGTGCGTGTGGTTCTGCATACATGGGGGCAGGTGTATGGATGTTTTTCTAGTAGGTGTATTATGTGTAAGTAAGTGTCTGTGTGTGCATGCAGGGGGGCCTTGAACACTATAAATGGTAGACAAGGTGAGAGAAGGAGCCAGCTGCTGAATGGCCGGATGCGGCCAGTTAAGATTTCTTGGCCCTGCTCTGAGAGGACCTGTAAGGAGACACTTTGCTCCTCTGGGCGACTTCAAGCTGCTGACGCTGTGTCCCGCCACCTCTCCTCCCAAGTCTGGTTGGCCTGGTGCCTGACATGCCCGAACTCTCCCCACCTTTCCCTGGGCCTTCAGGTGAGCTCTACCTGCTCCTGCAGCCCAGACTTCAGATTCCGGGTGACCCAGCATCACTCAGGGACCCTGCCTTCCATGGAGCCCACTGGGAGACTCGGGGCAAGATTCAGCTGGAAGGCCTGGAACTAGCATTTCCCTCTGTGTACCTTGTGCCTTGTCTTCCATCTCCAAGATCACACTTCCACCATAAACTCCATGTGTCTGGGCATGTCCCTTCTCCTTCTTTTCTCTTTTTTGCCTTACTTTTTGTATGACACGGCTAGCTTACATTGTGGCCGTTTTCATAGAGTGGTTGGCACTCTACCTTCTGACTACCTTCTGGCTTCCTTTGACTAGCTGGGGGTAGTCCCGAGAAAGAGGGACTCTAGGACACCAATATCTTCTTAAAAAACACACATTTATTTATTTATTTATTTATTTATTTATTTATTTATTTATAGAGGAAAGGGAGGGAGAAAGAAAGGGAGAGAAACACTGACGTGACAGGGAACCATGGATTGGTTGCCCCTTGCACGCACCTGACCAAGGACCACACCTGTGACCCAGACTCAAACCAACAGCCTTTTGCTTTGTGGGACAATGCTCCAACCACTAGGCCACACCGGGCAGGGCTAGGACCCTGATGTTTTGTCTGAGTGACGAAGCTGAGAGCAATGGGAAGTGCCTTGTCAGATATCTTTGACATGGACGTGAATTGAGCGTGGTGGCAATGCCCACGGAGAACACCGTGGGGCACAGCGGTTGCCTAAATGTCCCCTCCCTGGCCTCCCCTCCCATGCACAGCCCAGCACCCCAGCCCAGCCTCCACCATTGGTCTAATTAACATTTTAAGCACCTCCTTTTCCCAGCATGTCTCTTTTTGGCTCAGCTCCTTTAACCTTGGCATTGACCGGGTGTAGTAGGTCCCATCATGCACTTTAGAAACAAACATGGTACAGCCAGCGGTGGCTGAGTAACTTGTGAATGGCCACATGGCCATTAGAAGCAGCCTCGGGGGTGGGGGGTGGGGGTCAGAGCCCGCTGTCCTCACCACCGGGCTCCGAGCTCCACAGGGCTACAGGCAGCCTTCTTAGAAGCAGCTTTTCTGTGGGCCTCTGTTTTCACAATGCGGGGGTGGGGACTTCAACCACCATCCTCTTTCTTAGAGGTCTGGTTAAAAATAAAAAGAAAAATTAGAAAATAGAAGATAAAAATGTGAAGTTAGGGAATAGTGTGCTATTCCCTTTTGTGAGCACAGTTGAATCTTATTTCTGAATGAGACTTGGGGTTTTCAGCCCGAGCCGCTGATGTCAAAGACGCTCTGATGGAGGACCCTCCATCATCTGTCCACAGTGCGGGGTCTCAGCACTCCACCCCTGTTCCCAGCAGAAGGACCCACCTCCCTCTCCACCGCCCTCTGAACTGCTGGGTCCTTGGGGGAAAGGTCAGGCCTAGTTGTCACTCGGTGCTTTCTTTGTGTCTGTGCCCCACACCCATCTTGCTTCTGTTTGTTCCTAGACTGCTAGACCACTTCCTTCTGCTTTACCCCCTTCTGCACAGGGATCTTACAGTTCTCGTTAGCTTACCATCTCGGCCCCAACAAGTTCCCACAGTTGCAGAGTTTCAGAGTTCCACACATTTCCCCCATTCTTCTCATCTTCTCCATGTCTTCCAGTTCTCGTGCTCTCAGTCCCCCGCCCTGGGGACACGAAACGATGCGGACCTGGGTGCGCTCTATGGGGGCACCTGATTCTCTGACACATTCTTTTTTTTTTTTTTTAAAGTTTTGATTGTTGTTAAAGTACAGTTTTCTGCCCTTTACCTCCATACCAGCCCACCCCGCCAACCCTCCCCACCTCCCTCCCTTTTCCTCTCCCCCTTGTTATTGTCCATGTGTCCTTCATACTTGTTCCTGCAAACCTTTCCCCTTTCCCCCTGAAATTCCCTCCCCTCTCCCCTCTGGTCACTGTTCTGACGCATTCTTGGTGGGAGAGTCACTTCCCATGACCTTCCCTGGGGGGCAGGGCCATGCTCCGCACTCTGACGTCTCAGTGGGCTCCTGCCCCTTAAGATCTCTGCTTATTAGCCGAGCCCATTTCCCAGTGCCAGTGGGGTGCCTGTCCTTGTCCTTGGGTGGCTGCCAGGAGCATGCCACTCATCTGAATTGCCCACTCAGTGGTTTCTATGGTTCAGTAGCCGCAGTGTGAGCAGAGCACGGGCAGGCTGTCAGTGTCACCTCCGGGAACGAGGATGGAGAATGAAGCATTGGCTGAGTGAACGACCTGCTGCCCACAGGACGGAGTGGAGGTGAGTACTAGGCAGCATGCAGACAGGGGCTGGTTTGGGACTGGCCAGATGTTGAGGCCAGCTGCCTTGAGTCCCTGCACTCCCACTCCTCTTTCCCCACCTCTGCTCTTTGGCACACGCACCCTTTCAGAAGCACCTCGAACCACAAACCTGGGAACTGAGGCGGGGACTTTAGGATGTCACCTGACCCCATCCTATCATTTTGCAGATGAGGGGTCTGAGGCCCAGACAGGTGACGTGACTTGTAAGTCAGGGGCAGAGCTAGAACCTAGGAACCCACAATCAATGCACTCCTTATTTTTTTTTTTTCTTTATAATGCCCTTGAGTTCCCTGACACTACTTCTGGGGCAGAGCCAAGGCTCAGGAGGCGAAGTCGCAGGGCAGCTGTGAGCCCAGGGCATGACTCCTGCTGGAGTTCAGCTCCTGCTTGACCACCGGGTGGCCCTGTGGCCTCACCCACAGCAGAGAGTGCTCCTCGGAGTGAACCTGCCTCTCAGGACGTTCTGGGGGATGAACTGAAGTGACCGCGCAGGGCACTTGGCACCATGCTGCGCACGTGGGGAGGGCTCGGAGCCCGACCTGGGCCCTCAGGCGCACTGGGGGTTGATTGTTGGGCACTGCAGAGGGCCGGACACCAGGTGCCTGTGCACGTCAGAGGATGGAGTTCACCTAAACTGACCCGAAGTAAAACACTGAGAGTCCCAGGGAGTGCCCTGTGGGTTCTCCCTGGAAGCGGGACAGCGGCGGCGCTGGGGTCAGATACAGGACCATCGTGTCTGAGGGACTCAGAGCCCCATCTGCGAAGTGCAGCTCAGGGGCTCTTTGGTCGATCAGTGTCTTCGGAATTCCAGGGTTTGTGGTTTTGCGGAAGGTGCCTCCTATTTTTAGGCTAAAGTTGTTCGTACCAAAGGGCTCAACGCTGGGAGACAAGGCATACACACATCCAGTCTGGGGTTCTCCAGACTCTCGCGGGTGAGAGACGGGCTGACAGGTGCTGGAGCACCCAACTGGTCATGATGGCAAGGGGCCGATTCTATTTTCCTAGTCGGAGGAAGGGGATCCATTCCGTGCACGTTGTCTGTCTTGTCAGGGACGGGGTTAGTGAGCTCTCCCTGGGCCAGAGAGTGGGCGGGGACAGAGCAGCCTCTTTGGGAAGACGAGAGGTGACATGCTAACCCAGGACCACCTGGTCACCTGCTCGCGGGGTGGCTGCCTTTCTGGTTGTGCCCTGACAGGGCAGCAGGCAGCAGGGTCTCTGTTGCCCCCCAAAATGGGGAGAATTTTTACAAGAGTTTCACACACTCTCTCTTCCTGCTTCCCTTTCTCCCTTCATTCCTGTTTTCTCTCCTTAAAAGTATCATCCATCCTTACTCATAACCATCCTTATATCTGGCAATTTTTTCTCACCTTCCCTGCATCTTCCAGAGCTTTTTCTCAGGGCTCCCGAACAGTAGTAGCCACAACTCCTTGACCTGAAGTGGGTTTCCTCCGGCTCTACCTTGCCAATCAAAAATCTTCACTGGAATTCTGTTGGGTCGATTTGGGGCCCTAAAAGTGTGGCCGACTCAGTGCCAGGGTCACAGAGGCACTGGGGTTTTGTATTGTCATTAAAATTCTCTCAGGTCGCTCACTGGACACAGGCTCGCTGTTGGGCCCCAGAGACATCAGGGCTGAAGCTACAGCCTGTGCTTAATGCATGAGCTGAAAGCCTTCATCGCGTCCTGGAAGAAAAATCAAAGGTTTTTATGGAAGGAATCACATTAAGGAAAAACCACTGAAGCGTTTGTTTAAAAAAAAAATTGTTTTTTAAAACTATTTTTGAAAAATCTTGTTTTTTGTTTTTTGGTTTTTTTTTTGATTGTAAGGAAGTCAATCTTTCACAGGAGGAGAGAGGACCAAGAGAAACCAGGAAGAAGAAAGTAGGGGACGTGGAGAGAAATAAGGGAGTTTTTGTGTTGTGGTAACAGAGTTCTGCAAAATCAGGGGCCTCTACCATGGGCTTACCTCGTGACATTATTGCGACCTTTCTGGCTTGGCCGTAGTTTCTTCCTCTGTAAAGTGAGAAGGTTGGGTTATGTGATCTCTGAGTTCGCCAGTGATTATCAGTCAGTGCGGTTTGATGAGAGAAGAGAATCACAGGCCTCTATGCCAGAAACAAGGAGGTTAAACAACAATGATTACAGGTTTAGGATTTTCATGGTAGAAAAACCGTTGAGAAGTCAGCACAAGAAATGTATACAAGAGTTTAACTCATGGGTGAATGACATAGGTTATAGAAAACCTTTCTCTGTGCAGTCAGTAGCCAGTCGTAACACACAATGAAAGAAGAATGCGACTCAGATAGAAAGAAAATCACAAAATATCTAGGAATATGGTTACAAACCACATTCTGGATTTATATGATAGAACTTCTTAAAGGACATAAAACATGATGTTAAAAGAGAACAAAAATGAGGCCAGGCTGACAGTGCCCACAGAAGAGAGAAGAGGGAATTTAAGGGGACAGTGGGAAGGATTCACAGGAACAAACTTAAAGGACACATGGTCATAAACTAAGGGGAGGGTGGTAATGGTAGAGAAGTAGGGAGGGGTGGGAGGGGGGACTGGATTGGGAGTAAAAAGGAGAAAACTGTATTTGAACAATGCTTAAAATAAAAAAAAAAACAAAAATGTGTAACGTAAAATCTTATTTTTTAGAAAGGCTTAATCATTCACATGTCATTGTTTTTCTTAAGTAAAACCTGAAATGTCTATGTATGCCGTGTTAGTTAACCAAGCAGCGCAATTATTTTTAACTCACTGGAGTCACTTCAAGTTCATTTGTGAGAGTGGATCACGAGCGAATGCTGGGAAAGGCCGGCGAGGGAGCTTTGCCCGCCCTGAGGGCTAGCAGCTGGGTGGGCTCAGAGCACGCACACGACGAGAATGCACGCTATGACCTACAACCATCCGGGCCCTTCAGACCTGACAGGTTGGGTCTGAGGCACTGTGATGAGTGGGCAAAGTGCCCCATCTGTTCCCTTCAGACGTTCTCCAGTTCTCAAAGCATCAGGATAAGCCCGATCACCTTCTGGTACCTTCCAGTCATGTTCGACTTTGTTTCTCTCTTGTGTAAGATAATTTTTTTAAGAGAACAAGGACATGAACTCAGTCATGTGCCTATTTTTAAAGACCATAGGCTTAGAGAGTGATGGCATTTCTGCAGACTCAGCAAACTCACATTTCCGGGTGGGGCAAGAAACCGTTTTCATGCCGCTGCTGGGAACTCAGAACTGGCACCGCTTTTCAGAGAAGACGCCAGCCACCCCTGGGCCTGAAAGGACTGAGCACAAAACCGACCTCGAATACAGACATAATGAGGTAAACACAGACAAGACACACATCTTTGAGGAAAACCAAGCATGAGCAGAGCGCAAAACGTAATCACCACGAGTGACCGTGAATTTCGCCGTCCACTGGATGAGCAAGCACCAAGTGAAAAGCAAGCCATGGACAGTGTCTGTGCTGACAATTTAAAAAATGTCCAGCCTCAGAAATAATTTCAAAAAGATATATTAAAGTAAACAGGAACTATTATTATTCCCTTATATAAAGTTTTCAAAGATTCAAACAATTGACAATAACCAGCACTGACGAGAACACTGACAGACCAAAGGTGCTTTTCAGCCTCGTCACTAAGATCATGAAGTGGCCCAGAGGTTTCTGCGGTGGGCAGTCGGCAGTACCCATTCCAACTTGAATGTGCACAGCTGTTGTCATCTCATTTCTAGGAATTTATGCAAAATTCCTAGATTGGTTATATAAATGGTTATATGGTTATGGTTGTATAAAGTTCTAAGCATATGTGAATAGTCATACAGGTATACCAGGCAAGTATATTTGAACAGGTACTTAAAAATTCCCAAGACAATGTTTAGGTGGGAAAAAACACGCAATAGAGCTGGCTATAAAGTACGATTCTATATTTTAAATTTAAAGCAATAGTTACATAAATTTATTGGTAAAGAAATAAAACTGCACTACTCTGAATTGTGGCTATAACGGAAGAGTTGGGGTTTTTTTTTAGCCTTCTGTCTCTTGCATTTCTTCATTACTTGAAATTTTCCAATGCGTTAACTGTTCTCAGAAAAATAATAGATTTAGATGTAAGTAAACGAGAAAATTCAAGTGCTGCAGGTCACTAGGTCAATTTTTCCACTAATTTTTAACGACTGCGCACCTTTTCTCTCTTTAACATGGATTCTGTAGGGAGGTTATAACTAACCCACCACTATCCTGAACTTCCTTGTAAGGAGCCCTGGAACTTCAGTCAGCTTGCCTCAAAACCTTTTCCTCACCTGGGAGGGACTGTCCTGGCCTCCTTTTGTGACAGCTGACTCTGGGCCTCCCACTCACCTGCAGATGCCTCGGCTACACCTGACGCCCCCTCGGTGCGCAGTGATCCCATCAGGGGCCGCAGGGCGAGGCCAGTGGGGGTGGCAGCCTGGGAGCAGGGGAGCACCGGCCTGTTAGGGCTCCTGCCTCCGGCACCGAAGGGCAGGGACCTCGGGCAGGGAGTCGACCTCTATCCCCATCCCCGGGCAGTGACTCGGTCCTCTGACCGAGCACCTCAGGCTCCTCTGACTCTGTCCTCTGACTCCTCCCCAGGCCTCCCGAGCCTTCCGCCGCGGCGCGATGAGACTCCTCCGCATCTTCCTTACCGCCCTCCTCACCATCTGCCAGGCACTGCCCGGTAAATACCAGCCGTGCCGCCTTTATCGCCGTCTTGGGTTTCCTTCCCCTCAGTCAACCGTAGCTGAAAGGCACAGCAGGAGAGAGCTGCTCAGGGGTCCCCTCCACACCCCAGCTTCACGCACAGAGAGGTAGAAGTGCCCTTGAAAGCTGGTGGTGTGTGTGTGTGTGTCGTTGCAAGTCTTGTGGTGTACTGAGCTTCTCTCTTCCCTTTCCTGCAAGTGAGCTGGACGATTTGAGAACCAAGTCAGTTGAATCACCTGGTTAGGGTAACCCAGAGTGGAGACAAATGTCATGGAGACCCTGGCTAGGCACCTCTTGCCACTCATGTCATGGGAGTGACCAAGAGTTTAGATGGGCGAGGCTTCCATCCCTTGAGACGGACAGTTGGGGTGGGTCTTGTGTGGTGGGGAGGTGGGGCAATTGGTGAGACAGGTGGGGCATTGGGGAGACACACTGGGCGTTACTGATAGAGCACACCGCACCCTCCAGTGAATGCCCAGTGGTTCCCTTGGCAGGAAGGACAATTTGGCCAGAGGTTGTATCAGCAGCAATGACATCTTAGGGCAGGACGAGAGGGTGAAGAGAAGGGAGGGTGAAGTCTGGGGATCAAGCCCACTTTGCTGTTGGTGTTTAGCCGGGAGAGATGGGGGCCCATCCAGATACTGAGGTCTCTAGCTGTCTTCATGGACATCCAGCTCAAACAAACATCGTTTCCTTTTTGCAGACAGCACTAGGGCACTCAGTTTTGAAAGACCCTGCTACCTTCGGGGTGGAGTCTGCCTGAAGCAAGGGACACCAAGCTGTGAGCCCTACCGAGGATCCTGCCGAGCATTCACCATTTGCTGCCGGATAAAGAGGAGCTGATGAAGGCGCCCAGGGGAGGAAGCTCAGCTCAGGGACCTGCCACATGAAGGGGTAGTAGTGAGAGGGGAACAATGACAAGAATTAAATTTATGTTACGCGTTAACTTTTGCAAAGCACTTTCATGCACGTAACACTGTCATCCTTAGAACCACTCTGGTCTGTCAAACCCATTTCACAGATGTAGAAACCAAAACTCAGCTAGATTCAGCCACTCCCCAAAGATGACACAGTCATAAAAGAAGGAGCATAATCTAAAACTTTGTTCTGTTCCAGAATTCTCTGTCTGTACAGACAGGGAGTTATGGTTCCCTTCACAGTCTCAGGCATCTGGACAGGAAGGAATTCACTACAGTGGGCGAGGCACCATGAAGACAGGGCGTGGTCCTGGGTCCTGCCACCATTGTGGGTCAAGTACAAGTGGGAGGAGCTATGGGGGCTGCATAGGGCTAAGGAGGGTGGTATTGGGGACATGCAGGACAAAAGCACAAGTGTCTGTAGAGTATCCAGAAAGGAATTTCAATTGCAGGTCAGAAGGCTTATGCATGGGGCAGGAGTCCTAGTGGCCGTTGTGTGTCTTCCTCACTCACTTTTCCTGTCCAGGTGTGCCACCCACTGCAGCCTCCTCAGTAAGTGGTCTCTCTACTATGTCACTGTCCTTCCTTGGGGGGAGGAGCCAGCCTAGAGATCAGCGTTGCTTCCTGCGATTTACAATGCATGTCAGGGGAGGGGTGGGGAGGAGGTGGCAGAAAGTCGTCCAAGGTGCCCAGGAAGGTGGGAGACAAAGAGAAAAGGTAAGATATGCTTACATGCTTCCAAAACCCAAAGAAACCCATGGAAAAGAGCAGAGCTTGGCTGGCTTTGTTGTGAGGGACAATGAGGGCTAACTGTGTGACCGGGTCCCTGTCACTGAGTAAGGAAAGGAACAACGGGCGCTCCCATGTGGACACAGACACGAGTGTCTATTTCTCCACTGTCCCTCATCAGCACTGTCATCCTCCAGAGTCCAGGTCCAGGGGTCCTCGCAGGGTTTTGCCTCTTCCTGGTGTCTGTGCTATGGGCCCGCAGGGGACCCTGTCCTTTGGTGGCACAGTCTACCCCCAAAAGCCAGGCAAACTTAGGAATCGACGAGTAATTTAAACATAACTCATGTTCTCATTTGCATTTCTTCACCACGAAGAAAAAACCCATCTTTGCTTTCCCATATAATTCTCTCAGCATTCACAGATTTGCTGACACCTCTCTCTTCTAAAGTCTCTGGAAAACCCCAGCGCCAGCCCCATGCCTCTAGGTCTTCCTCTTCCTCCCTTTTCTTCCTGATCCAAACATGGGGGCCTGGCTTGTGATGAGTGGAGCAAACCTCAGAGGGGAGGCAGGGGAGGGAAGGAGCCCTGGTGGTCAGGGGTGAAGACAGAGGAGAGGTGGGGACGCTGAGCATAAACGTGGCTTGTGCTGTGGCCCCAGCTCTGAAGCTCTTTGTCACAGTGAATCAGTAGAGTGACACGTCCCTCTGATTTGAACTGCCTGTGTTGCTTAAGTCTGAGAAAATTAACCAATTATATCAACTTTCATTCATTCATATTTTTCTCGATAAATTATGAATTGAGCTGTGAACCAAACAGAAAAAAAATTCACTGCATGGTGCATATATTGTAATGGAGGAGAAAAACAATAGAAATAAGTAACATTTAATACACTAAATGCAAAACACATTAAGTGCAAAAAACAATATGTGGGTGATGTATTATAGAATTGTATGCTTGAGGACTTCTGACAAAGGTGGAGGCATAGACACACTGTACCTCCTCACACAGCCAAAAGAAGGACTGCAACAAATTTGAAAACAAAAAATAACCAGAACTGACAGAAAATTGAACTGTATGGAAGTCCTACAACCAAGGAGTTAAAGAAGAAACATTCACCCAGACCAGTAGGAGGGGTGGAGATGGGCAGCCAGGGTGGAGAGGACATGTGGCAAGGCAGCAGCTGGAGGACCAGGGTGGGCAAGCCAGTGGCTGGCAGAGTGGGCAGTCCCACATTTGCATGCAGATAAACCAAGAGGAACAACTGGGGAGTGGGACAGACCACACAACCCAGGGTTCCAGCTTGGGGATATAAAGCCTCAAAGCCTCTGAGTGAAAAAACCTGTGGGAGTTGTGGCAGTGGGGGAAACTCCCAGCTTCATAGGAGAGTTCCTTGGAGAGACCCACAGGGTCCTAGAATGTACACAAAACCACCCAGGAATCAGCACCAGAAGGGCCCAATTTGATTGTGGATAGTAGAGGAAGTGACTGAAAGCCAGCTGAGAGCTGAGCAAGTGGCACTATTTCCTCTCTCTCCCCTCCCTCACAGACAGCACCACAAGCAGCAACATGGGTTACCCCACCCTGGTGAATACCTAAGGCTCCACCCCTTACTACATAACAGGTGCACTGAGATGAAAAAATATGGCCCAAATGAAAGAACAGATTGAAGCTCCAGGAAAAATACAACTAAGCAATGAAGAGATAGCCAGCCTATCAGATGCAGAGTTCAAGACACTGGCCATTATGATGTTCACAGAAATGGTTGAGTATGGTTAAAAAATAGATGAAAAAATGAAGGCTATGCTAGGTGAAATAAAGAAAAATGTACAGGGAACCAACAGTGACATGAAGGAAACTGGGACTTAAATCAACAGTTTCGACCAGAAGGAAGAAATAAACATTCAACCAGAACAGAATGAAGAAACAAGGATCCAGAAAAATGAGGAGAGGCTTAGGAACCTCCAGAACAACTTTAAATATTCCAACATCTGAATCATAGGGATATCAGAAGGAGAAGAGGAAGAGTAAGAAATTGAAAACTTCTTTGAAAACATAATGAAGGAGAACTTCCCCAATCTGGCCAAGGAAATAGACTTCCAGGACGTCCAGGAAGCTCAGAGAGCCCCAAAGAAGTTGGATCCAAGGAGGAACACATCAAGGCACATCATAATTGCATTACCCGAGATTAAAGATAAGGAGAGAATCTTAAAAGCAGCAAAAGAAAAGGAGACGGTTACCTACAAAGGAGTTCCCATAAGACTATCAGCTGATTTCTCAAAAGAAACCTTACAAACAAGAAGGGGCTGGAAAGAAGAATTCAAAGTCATGAAAGGTAAAGACCTACATCCAAGATTCCTCTATCCAGCAAAGCTATCATTTAGAATGGAAGGGCAGATAAAGTGCTTCCCAGGCTAGGTAAAGCTAAAGGAGTTAATCACCATCAAGCCCTTATTATATGAAATGTTAAAGGGACTTATCTAAGAAAAAGAAGATAAAAAATATGAACAGTAAAATGACAACAAAATCACAACTATCAACAACCAAACCTAAAAACAAGAACAAAAATGAACTAAGCAAACAACTAGAAGAGGAATGGACTCAGAAATGGAGAACACATGGAGGGTTATCAGCGGGGGAGGAGGAGGGGAGAATGGGGGAAAACGTGCAGGGAATAAGTAGCATAAATGGCAGGTAGAAAATAGACAGGGGGAGGTTAAGAATAGTATGGGAAAGGTAGAAGCCAAAGAACTTATATGTATCATGGACATGAACTAAGGTGGGGGAATGATGGAGTGGAGCTGCAGGGCATAGGGGAATAAAGGGAGGAAAAATGGAACAACTGTAATAGCATAATCAATAAGATATATTATAAAAAGAATTGTACCCTTGAAACGTATATAATTTTATTAACCAGTGCCACCCAACAAATTTAATAAAATTTAACGCATTTGCAGAGACGGTACTGGGGGAGAGGGATGTGAAGCCTCGAGTGGGATGGGGTGGGGTGTCCAGGGAAGGCTTTCTGGGGCAGGCATGAGCCCTGAAGTTGTTTTTCAGACTCCAGCTCTGACTGTGCGGGGTTCGTGTTTTGTTACCGGGAGCCTCTGGCTGCGCTCACCCTTGAGTGCCTGGGACTTACTGGGGCTTTCACAACACGCACCCGCTTCTGGGGCACGGAGGTCTGTGGTCTTGCCTGGTCCCGTCTGCCCAGTGTTCCATGCCGCTCCCGCCCCTCCCACCTTCTAGACACACTCACCTCACTAAGCGGAAACTTGCCCAATAGCTCTCCACCACAGCCTGCTGCTGCGACAGTTGTAGACATTTTTAGTCTCAGAGGCAATGGGTTAAAATAACTCACTAAACCCCTACTCCTGGCATTCCAGTTCCATGTTCCCTCCATTTCTGCATTTCGTAGATTCTGGAGTCTGCTGGGACCCCCTGACATTCTGAGCCACTCAGAAGGATCTGTGCTAAATTCTTTTCTATGACACAGGTGACGCAGGGGCTTCCTCAACTGCCGTTGCACTCTGGGGGCAGCCGCCCATGTGGAAACACTAGCTGCTGGCATCTGTAGGCAGAGGCCCAGCAGGCCATGTGGGAGCTTTCACTCCAACGAGAAACTGTTGAAGGAGGCAGATCACTGATTCGCTGGCCTCTGGTTCACAGGCATTCACCACTTTTAGGTACCCCAAATCCACCTGTGTACTTACGTGACTCCACTCAGTGATACCAGAAGCAAGACAAAGTGCAAGGACCAAAGTCACTAGTGCCTGGGGCACAGGACAGGGCGGGACACCAAGGGACAGTTGCGGGGACAGTTGTGGGAACGTGCCTCCTGCCCCAGGAACGCTCCAGTCCTGCCCCGGGGCCTGCCCATGGATGTGTGCGCCCAGAAAGATCCAATCAGCGGAGGGGACTTTCCCCAGATGCCCGATTACCAGTGTTTCTGCAGGGGCCCATTCGGGCTTTTTCTCTTCCTGGGCCAATGCCACAGAGTTCGAGAGTCAGCATCATTGTCAGTTATGATAACTGGCAGTGGATGTCACAGTGGCTGCTCTTCCCACGGCTTGTTGACTTTTGCCCATTTTCCCTGTACAGTAAGTGTTTAAATCAGCTAGCCTGATATTACAGAAATCTGTGTTTTGAACCTGAACTTTCTAAATCTCACTGATCTGTGGAATGTCATTAGCCAAGGTACTATTCTTTTAAAATGTGACATGACAGTCACCGAATTCTAACAGCCAGTCCCTGTGTATGGAGACTATCCTGCAGGAGGAAAGAACTCCTAAGTTCCAGGTTCCTCATTCTAATCTGGGTTTCACCATGTGCGAACTTGATCACCATGCTGGATGGCTCTTGTCTTATCTTCCTGGTGTGTGCATGTAGGAGTAATGTTAGGACCTGCTCAAAGTAAGACTAATCTGCCTCTGGCTGAAGGAAGGCCAGACCAGTCACCTCCGTGTGCTCTTCTCGGCTGGTCCTGCTTAACTCCCCAAATGTAAGGCACAACCGTCATCTAGAAATAAGAGGGAAAAGCACAAAAATCCCTGTGTCGGCCTCTTCTGAAGCTGCTTGTTGTAGACAAGGTCATGGTTCATTCAGTGTGAAGGGCGTCATTTTTCATGGGAGTCCTACGATCATCTGGGAGAGTGAGAAAAAACAGAGACCTCACCCCGGGCTCTGTGGGATCGTAAGTTAGGGTTGGTGGGCCACACCCCCGCAACAGGACGGAAACTGTCAGGTGAAGCCCCCGCCTGAAGACCAGACCTGATTTGGGAGGAAGACTTGTTTTTATTCAAGCTTTGGCCAGGGAGGAAAGCCCTGCAGCGTCACCTACCAGAGCTCCGTTTGGTCACCCCGCAGTGGAGCCGAGAACGTGGGGGTTTTATCAGTCATGAGACATCACTGTGACCTGGACAGGGACCTGAATCAGCAGGGTCACCCTGGAACCGAAGGCAAATCTCACTGGTCAGACCGGGCAGGACCTGTCCCCAGTAAGAGCGCATGACCTGGTGACGCAGCCACGGCTGTGCATTTAAGAGGTTTTGGAAGCGTGCTCTGGACATCTGGAGACGGAACAGAGCCTGGGGAGGGGAGTCCTAAGAGGTAGGTGGTGGTTTCCATTCTACTAGGTTTCATTCTACGCAGCACTAGAGTGATCAGTGGAAAAACGAAAGGTTATTTGGTGACTGCAAGTGTACCCGAGGTCAAAGAGCAGGTCATAATACAAGTTACATGAGAGTAAATGAGGAAGAAAGTCATATAAACTCTTCTTGGTTTTCTTCATAGATCGAACGTCCATCAACTGTAGTCACTTTTACTTTTACTATTGTCACCACTAGTTTTTCCCAGAGTCTTTGAGGTTAACAAAAGAAACTCTTCCAGCTGTGCACCATTGTTCTCGTCCACTTCCTGCGCATTCACTTTTGGGTACACAATTTATCTAGAACTCGTCGCAGTCGGACATTCTCTCCCTCAGGTAGCACCCCGATGAGACCTACCAGATGATGGCTGAAACTACTTTTCATTCAACAGCACTCTTCAGCCATTTGTTTTCTCCCTTCCAGAAGTCTCAAAAGAGGTCTCCACGGAATCAGCCCCATGAAGCTGTTGTACATTCTCCTCTTCGCTATCTTCCTCATGTCTGAAGTGACGCCAGGTATGCCCTCCTCCTTGGCATCTCCTTTTCCTCTCTGAATGCTTTTTCCTTTGTTCATCTGCTCCCCTTGCCCAAGGACCCCCAGTTCCCTGGGGCCATGTAGGAATGCTCACCCAGGAACGATAAGACAAGGAAACTTCTCGAGTGGGCCCCTGGGCTAGCCCCTTCAGGTGTGCATCTGAGGCGTGGAGAAGCCCCTGCTGACCTGAGAGCAGGAATGGGAAAAACCAACCCGCTTTCTTGTCTACCAGATGATGCCCTGACAAACACGCTCTCTCCTCTCGTAAAGCTTCCACCTGCAGATGGCAATTTCTAGTTCACCCTTTCCCTCATTCTACGGGTGTTGTGTTTCATGTCTGGCTATAGGAGCAGGAAAAGAAGGAGCTTAGAAATGTTATAGGAGGCAGCAATGCATGCACTTAGAACCATGGCGTTTGGAAGAAACGTAGAGGTGTATTCTTCTCCCTACGTCATGGAAGTGCCAGGTGTCACAGAACAGCTCAGGGTTTTACACCTGGATTGGAGTGAGAAAAGGTGGCTTGTATGGGTGAGCCCTATGGGGTCTGGCAGGGCACTGAGGGGGCTGGGCCTGTCACCCTGCACACAGTGACTCTCCTGTCTGCTGTGCTGTGCTTTGTGCTCACCCACCTTGGTCCTCGTCCTCCACCCCAACTATTTCCCCCTCTGATATTCTGCGTTAAGATAAATCCATTCACCTAGTCAGACACTTCGCTCCGTCTCCTGGCTCAGGGCTCCTTATGCTCCTTCACGAATTGACAGGTAAGCACTAAGGGGACAGGAGCTGGGCCCAGAGGTATTCCCCCAGCCACTGTCCTCTTTGCTTTGGCTTCACAAGAGCCTGCTCACTGTGACTCGCTGGGAGTCAGGATCATTTGGTTGCAACCCTCAGAACAGTGGCCCCAGCCAATTGCCTCCCTGGGCTGCTTTTCTATCAAAGCAATGGAAGGGCAGGTGGCAGGGGTGCTATGGAGAAGCACAGGGAGAGGGCTGGCAGGTTGCCTCCCAGGACACCCTGCTGGTCACAGTCCCAGGGCACAGGGATGGGAGGGATTCCTAGCAGCAGGTGGCCTGCCTGTCCAAGCTCCTTGGGTGCAGTGGCTCCTATGAAGCCCAGGACAAGGTGGGTGGCCCTCTCCCAAGAGCCTTGGCATCTGGCGTGAGGATGGGCCACAAGCAGCCCTCACCAGCGGGTCTGGGGAAGCTCTCCCCTGGAAGCCCAGTCCTCCCACTTCTCCAGCAGGGTGTGGCTGAGAGGGGCCGGTTGAATAAAGCGGACACAGGGCTGAGCTCAATGGGTGGGTGGAGTTGGGGGTTGTGAGCCCGTCTCTAGCCCTGGTGTTGATTCCTTAGGGGTAGGTACGGCCCTACGGCCAGTCTGGGGCCAGTGATAGCCAGCTAGCCTCTGGGGGCTCTGCTGCCTGGGCTCCAAAGTCAGTGACCTCTGTTAATGACCCTGGGGGACAGGCTGGATGAAGGGGGCTACACAGACCCTTCCTTCTTGGGGCTGAGTGCAGACTCTCACCTACAAAGAGGCAGGAAGGGGGTCTCTTTCAAGCCTGGCCTTGAGTCGGGTAAGCACCTCAGTTGGTGCCCCTGAGTCTTCTGGGTCTTTTTCTTTAGAGCCTTGAATTTAGGTCTTTGATTTTACTTTTAGGACACAGCTGTTAAATCCTGAAGGTGGGGCTTGAGCCTGGGAAATGTGGGTGAACTTCAGAGGGTTGCTGACATGCCTCAAAGTCCTTGGGGCATGTCATGTGTGTTTGCGTGCTTGGATAAACACATATGTAGCCCCTCAACCTCAGTGTCTGCTTCTAAAGGACAGTATCTGACAGTTCTGGAAGGACACCTGCGGGGACACTCGGGGTCTGTGGCATATCAACCCACGAGGAACATGGGAAGTGTCTCATCTCAGCCTCCAAATAACAGCACAAACTTTTCTGTCCATAACTGGCTTGCAGGCACCGGCACGGTCCTCCTGTTGAAAGGACAAGGGACAAGGTGGGGGTGAGCAGGTGCCTAGGACCGAATTCCCTCATGAGCAATGAGCAGTGAAGTTTGGGGGTTCCTGGTTATACTGAAGTATTCCTTCCCCTGCATGGGGGGAAGCTCCCTGTGGAGCTTGGGCCTTTCTTCCCCCAAACAAGTGTTTTTGTTCTTTCTGCAGCTTATGGGCACGGTAGAGTGCATACTTGGTGTGACTGGGATATAAGTGTGTGCCTGAAGAGGAAAAGAAACTGCATCAAGCGCATGCCCGGCATGTGCCCTGGAAGAAGCTTCTGCTGTTTGAGAATAAGTGAACCCGAGAATTCTCGGTTCACGCCCTGACCCCGTCCGTGTTCAGTAAACTGAAGGGCTCATGTGTAACGTGTCCACTCTGAGTTAATCCTTCATTCACTGATTCGTTTCTTTTGTCAACACCAGTTGGCCACCTGCTGTGGGACTAGGAACTGTAGAGGCGGCCGGGGGATGTGTTCAGGGTCCCTTTGAAGATGCACACAGACACGGGCATCTTCTCCAAGTTGGGTGCATCAAGAACATCTTCCCCAGTGAATATGAGCTGAATCTTAAAACGATGAGTAAGAGTTAGCCAGGGAAAGCAGGAAGGAGAGAGCGCGAGGGTGCCAGAAGGAAGAGAACAAAAGAGACGAGGATCCCCGGCCACAGACATGACTCAGGGGCATGGCCCACGGATGGGGGGCGTGAGATTCTCGGGAGAATTTTACTTTATTGTTTAAGCTACAGGGAAACAGTGAAGACTTTTAGATGCCATTGAGGATATTATGCGAGAACAGAAGTGTCCGAGTGGGAGGTGGAAGGGCAGGAATGAAGACACTGCCAGAGACAAGACTTGGAGGTCAGTCATGGAGAAGCTCCTTGGGAGGAGAAGCGGGAGGAGTTGGTCCCTGTGGGTGAGGAGCGAGGAGGAAGGAGATTGCAGCTCCGTGGGACTCACTGGGAGAGGGGGAGCTCCCAGAGTGGGGCCTCTGGGCTAGAGTTCGGAGGAGAGAGGGTGGTTTCTGACCACAGGGCTGGCATGGGCTGTCGCGGCAGCCACCAGGCTGGGCTTCCAGCAGAGACGGACAGGCAACAGAGGACAGAGGGCTGGACAGAGGAGAGGCCGAGGAGGCTGGCAGGTTGAGGTGCACCCTGGAGGAGCGGCACCTGCAGCCACTCCGGGAAACCGAGCTCCTAGTTGCATTCCAGCCGCAGTGCCGCCAACTCAGAACGGCCTGAGGCCCCTGGGGTTAAACCTTTCCTGAGCACCAGTCCAGCCCCGATGTCTATGGCAAGGATCAGGCCTAACTTAATAACTAATTAGGTTTGTTACACCTATTAATTCAGTGATTAAGTCAACTTATTAGAGTACTACATTATCCGGCCCATTAAATAGTACCATTTGGCCTCTGATAGTGTAACTTCCGCAGTGACATCGATGGTGGGGTTCCCCCGTGGTCCCTGGATTACAGAGGATGGGCACTGTACAACTTCTCCCTCATCTGGGGCCCCCTCGCTGATGCATGGCTTCATGCCCTCGCCCGTGAGGGGGGCGTGCTCTGGGCCCCGGCAGAGGTCAGTGGTCCCGCGTCGTACGTCAGGTCCAACATCCCTCCCTGTTTCAGATGTCCTGACACCTCGGCTCTCTTTCCCGTGTCACTAGATCAGTGTTTCAGCCGACCAAGCACTCCTAGCAGCTTGAGCAAAGCTACTGAGACCCGAATCACTGACTCCATGGGCCCATATACTGCCCCAATCCAATGGCCTCTCGTCTCCTTTCTGCTGCAACAGCCTCAGGATGAAATAAAAAAATGTATCAGTGGGGTCCACGTTTGCAAAACCTTGCAGTTCCTTTGATGTGCGCAGCAGGTCTTCATGGGGAGAGCTTCTGCAGTCTTTCAGATTGCTGTCCCCATGCTCCAGAAGCAGTGAGACATCGGCAAGGTGTGTCTGCAGAAACGGCCCGGAGGCCTCTGCGTCAGGGGAGGTCGCCGCAGAGACTTTGGGCGAGAGGAGGCTAACACCCTTAGCCCTCGGAGGGGGAGGCTTCCCTCAGGAAGGGGTGCTAAGATCTGGGAGTTCAAGGTATTAGAAGGATCAGAGGCCACCCAAATGTCCCTGTCCCAACTTCAGGTCCCCTCCTCCTTGATAAGCTCCATGTTTTTCACGTGAGATTGGGTAGGGCTCCAAAGTTCACCTGGCTTGTCAGTCAGCAGCCTCTCCTATCCCACTTTGGGTCGGTGTTTCAGAGACACACACTCTGTCACTACGAGAGTGCGTGGAGGCCTTCTGTGACCGCAGGGGGAGAGGTCGTCCGTGTCTCTGACTCTGCTCAGCCCGGGGGCACCAGAGTGGGTGCCGGGGTCCTGAGGGCTGAGTGGGGGAAGGAAGCTGGTGCTTGCACCTTGGCGCTTGTACGTTTTCGTTTAATGCATCTGTTTTCACCTCACTGGCCTCAACGACCCCTTTGCCTACCCAGGGTGCCAAGTCCACCACCTTCCTGGTTCAGCATTTCCAAAAAGTAAACTCTCCACCTTCGACTGAGGTGGGGACAGAGCGTCACAAGCTAGGGAATGGGGGCCTCGGGGCCAAATTTCTCCTTGTTCGGACTTCTGGTCACTTGTGCCGTCTCTGAGTTCTGGTTCTGGGGGCCGATGCCTAAGTGCCCACTAAACTCTTTCTGCTCCTTGCAGGCCTTCCAACTAACTTGTTTCCCTGGCTCTTCAGGACTGCTTGATACCCAAGAGTCTTGAAGAGCATGAAAATGAGAACAAAACCTCAGGAACCTTTCCACACACAAGCCACATTCCCCTCTGCCCCTCAAAGCTCTTTTCCTCAGCCCAGAGGTGCATAGACAGGCGCGAGCAGATCACAGGCGGCGAGGGGAACCACAGTTGCAACAGTCCAGGGGCAGAAACTCAGAGTGGGAGGAGGAGACAAGAGGTCCTCGTCCGCAGTCAATCAGCCCAGTAGTGGAGTGAGCACCCTTCGAACCTAGGGGTTCCCCTCCCGTTCCAGGACCTGCCCCTCTAATAAGCATGCTCTCAGACACACCTGGCGCAGGCCCCACGCGAGTGGCGGGGATTTTATTGGAAGTCGGTGGCGGTGGTCGCTGGTGTTGGGGGGCGGCGAGGCGGGGCGTCTCCCGGCCCACCCTAGACTCGCAGCAGTGCTTGCTCCGACTCCTGCACTCGGCCGGCAGGATGGAGCAGCCGTGGGTTCTCTGGTGCCTGCAGACGCCACCCATGTTCTCACACTGCTGCTTTTTGTTTTCTTTTTTGTGTCCTACAAAGGAAGAGGCGAAAACAAAAAACCACCAAAAAGAAATGAAGGCATGCTGAACCCAAACCACGAACTCCCCTTGTGCGGTGAGAATCTGAGAACCACTGGCCACGGGACAACATTCACCCTCTCCCTGCTCTGGTGTGACCTGGGAGCTGAGAACGGCTTTCACGGGTTTTACGTGGTAGGGAAATACACAGAAGAAGAGAAATGTCGGATGATTTGTGAAAACGGTGTGGCATGCCAATTTTAGTGCCTGTGGCTAACTTTACTTCCTAGGAAGACAAGTGCCCCCTTCGTTTCCACACCACCGGGGGTGGCCTTCCATCCGCAGCCGCGGGAGGTGAGCTGTCGCGGCCGTGACCCGCGGCCCACAAAGCCAGGCGTGTGGGTTACACTCCGCCCTCCCCACGGACAGCATGGCCCACCTCTGCCTGGGAGGGTCTTTCCTTTGCAGATGACAACACTTTAGATCAGAGATCCACTCTCCATGTTCGTCTAAAAAAGCGTCCTAAAGTGCCTTTTCCTTGGTCCAAAGGGCAAAGTGCAACATGCACGGAGCCCAGGTGAGTGAGACGGGAAATGTGCGTCCTCACTCCTGGGTGCAGGAGGCCGTGGTCACGGCCCCTGGTGCGCATGTGCGCTGCGGCTCCTGGGTGGACTGACCGCCAGGGGCCCGGTGGGGGGCCAGTGGGGGGGACTCCGGCAGTTCAGAAGGCGTCCTGGGGAGGAGACAGAGTCTCAGTCCGGGCTGGAGAGAGCAATAGAGAGAGACCGGCTGGCGGGCGCGAGGCAGCCACGGAGAAGGAGTGTTTCTGTGCGAGTTAGTGGCTGTGTCAACACCCCATGTTGGGGTGGGGAGCACACTCTGCCAGGGATTAGGATTCCTGGCTTCCAGTTCCAGATCTGCCTCAACTGCAGCTTTCCTCTGGAAGCTGCGGACTCGCCTCGTTTTTCATAAGGAGGCAAGGTCAAAATAATGATTAATTATGTATGCAATTCATATGTATTTATATTCATATTACACCTACGGACATGCATTTACAATTAATATCATGCCTATTATAATATGAATACGAATATACATTCATATGCAGAGGCGGGCCAAAGTAGGTTTACAGGTGTAATAGAAATAAATAATACAACAAGTAATGAATAATACAAGAATGAACGGTGTTCCGCATACTGACACCTGTCAGCCCACCCCGTATACCCATGTCTATACTTATATTTGCGCCTATGTGTCCATGTGTGTACCTACTGTGTGCCTATTTCCATTAGGCTGCTCACCACACAGGCCCGGCTGTCCATTTTCCTGACACAGAGTAAGCTTCACCTTCTGTGTGACTGGGTGGGGCCGCAGGACTTGCCTGGGTCATCCACTCAGAGCAGAAGTCACATGCCCTCCGGAGCCTGGAAGCGCCTGGCGTGGGGCTCCGGGGAGCCCTCACCTCCCACCCAGGAACCAGCCACGTTCCCAGGGGTGGCAGCTTGGGCAGCCAGGCCTGGGCAGCCATAGTGAGCAGAGCACCTCTCTGGCCGCTATTAATTTGTACTGTGACCAGAATGAAAACTCTGCTCCTCTGAGATGCCAAAGTTCAGGTGTTGCCCTCACCAGGGCACAACCTGGCACGTGTCGACAAATGCATGAGGTTGCCAAGTGAAATGCAGGACACCCATTTAAGTTTGAATGTCAGATACACAAGAACAAGACTTCTAGTATAATAACTACGTTCCAATAGGTATTGCATGGGTCATAGCCATACTAAAAAGTGTTCATTGTTTTACATGTAATTTTAAAAGAATTTTAAAGATTTTATTTATTTGTTTTTAGAGAGAGAGGAAAGGAAGGAGAAAGAGAGGGAGGGAGAGAAACATCAGTGAGTGCTTGCCTGTCCTGTGCCCCCTACTGGGGGGCTGGCCCACAATCAAGGCACGTACCCTGACTGGGAATCAAACCTGTGACCTTTAGGTTCCCAGGCAGATGCTCAATCCACTAAGCCACACCAGACAGGGCTTACATGTAACTTAATAAATAAGCTTATTTTTCTGGGAAAACGTTAATCTATCATCATTACCAGGGGCAGGGCAACCTTGGGAAAGTCTTTTTCATTTCTTCACGCTTCTCCTTCCTTATTTGTTAGGTGGAGAGTGTTGTGCACACTATGTCTCTCTCAGCTACGATGTTAATCGGTTGCTCCATATTTCAGTGCCTCAGTGGATTAAGAGACACTTTGGCCCCCTCTACTCTGGGCTCCTAGGTCAGCCACTGGATCATCCTACCAGTTGGATCTACAGTTTACCTGATGCCATCTGGGTAAGACACACGAGGAAGAGGAAGAGAAGGGGCAGAAGCCTCATGGTGGGAAGTGAATTCTTGGGTTACAGGAAGAACTGGCAGTGTGTGGTGGTGGCTCCTTGTTCAGTGCACATCAGTGGAGGCAGGTGACCTGTGAAAGAGTTTGAAACGCTCAGCCAGAGACAAGAAGCCTGTCTTCCTAATGAAGGTGTGCAATTGAGGCTCGACTGTAATTTGAGGAGGATTTCGTTTATGGACACATGGGTACAGACCCAAGTTTCTGCCTGACCAAATGGAAGACCTTGAGAGTTAACTCAGCATTTCCTCCTTGATTCTCACTTCTGCTTATGACTTGGAGGTTTGGTACTTTTTCTGCTTGAGATAAACAATAGTTTAAAAACTGACTTGGTTCAGTAAACTATCCAGTCATTCATTCATGTTTATGGCAGGTGTCTCTACCCCTTTATGACAAGTGAGTTTCTTGTTTAGGAATATGATGACCATCTCCCTTTTTAGGAGGTAAATAAGGAGGTGAAATTTTGTAAATGAAAAGAATCTCTCCTTTTTTACTCAGTATTTTTGTTTTTGGCTACCTATTTCAAAGAGCATGGATGCATCCTAGACAAGCTCCCACCATGCCAAACTCTCACAGAGGTCACGAGCAGGTGAGACTTTGGGGACCACAATACTTCTTTTGCTTTCTTGTTAGTTTTTAAACAATTAAATTAATTGGGGTGACATTGGTTAAGTAAGATTATATCCATTTCAAATGTAGCATTCTGTAATAAATCATCTGTACATGACATTGTGTGCTCCCCACCCAGAGGGGAGTGTCCCTTTGTCACCACGTGTTAGAGCCCCTCTGCCCTCTTCTACCTCACCCAGCCCCCCATTTCCCACTGGTGCCCACCACACAGTTGCCTGTGTCTGTGACTCTGCTTGTTTGTTGCTTTATGTTTTATATCCCACGTGTCAGTGACACTCATGAGGTTCTGGCCTTTTCCAGCTCACTTATTCACTTAGCATGGTCCTCTCAGGATCCACCCATGTGATCACAGTGACAGTATTTTTTAATACAGGTTTTACGTCAATGCTTTATTGTGATAAAGCCCAGAAGAATCCAAGGTGATGCATTGAAGTTCTCCCCCATCTCTGCCTCTGCATCTCAGTTCTACTTTACCTTGTTCATATGTCTCCCTTTTTCACTATGGCACCAATTTCTAAATAAGAAGTCCTGTTATTATCTCACATTCTCAACACCTTGAACAGGGTGGCTGGCATAGAGAAAGCAGTCAAACTTATGTTTAAATGAATGAGTGCTAGTACAGCAGAACCCGTCTGTGAGTGAGTCAAAAAATGGATGGATGGGGGAAACAATGAGGGAGGGAATGAAGGGAAAAAAGGAAGGAGGGAAGGAGGGAGGAAGGAAGAAAGAAAGGAAGAAAAGGAAGAAGGAGACAGAGAGAATCTGATTTTCCTACTTATCTGAAAACAGCCACTAATATTAGGGAGGAGAAAGGTACATTATGACTAAGAAACAAACATCAAAGAACTCATCAGAGCCATGGAGTAAACAGTAACCTTTGAGGGAATAAAAAGAAAGGGAATTCCACTTAATAGTTAAAGAGCTTTTGGGTCAGATTGACCTTGGTTCATAGTCCTTCATCTGCCCCTTATTAGCTGAGTGATCTTGAAGTAGCCTTTTGAGTCTACAGTTCTGTCTGTATCTTTGATGAGGAATCAAGTACCATGCTCCCGTGTCCCATCTGAGAAACTGGGAGATCACTGGAGTGAGTGGCTGGCTGGTGCCTCTCCATGCAGAGCTGTGCTGGAGCTGACGTCCCTGCTAGGGAACCATCGCAATGCAAGAAGGGCTTCCCAGGCAACCTCTGGGTTTCAGAAATCACACAAGCTGTTGGTTTCTTCCATTAAGTTATAGAATGTCTCAGAAAAACATGGAAATTTAAAACTGGAATTTGACCAAATTGTCTTTTTTGGGGGGTGGCCCATGAAATTAGAATGTGGTAGTGAACCTTCTGTCATTTCTGAGATGGAAGAAAGATGATCTTCAAAAGAACCTAGAATTGTAGGTAAGTTCACACAATTCCCCTCTGCATTTCACTTATTAAATGGCTCCACAGATGAATAAGTTTCCATAATTTATTCTTTTCTTTCTTGCTGGAGCAAAGGTGAAAGGAGAGTTTTGAATCTTTGCATCAGCATTTGAATTTTTCACTAAATAGGGACCAATTTTAGTTCGGTGATATTCACTTAAAAATAGAGTAAGTGTGGTAATCTGTTTAAATAAGTCACACTTAATTCTAAACAGTAGAATTAATTCTAGCTCTGAGGGACTTACTTCCTTGACTCTAGCAAAATAATAATAGTGTAATAATAATATTAATAGAACAAAGTGTATAGAATGAAAGCTTTTGTGCACATTCCTACCCCCTATGCCTGTACACTGAAAGCAATAATTTTCATTGACTCCCTAAATATTATGATTTATTGCCACCTCTTCTCCCACATGTGGCTCTCTCCTGAACACCCACCTTGCAATAGGTTTCTTCACCCTTCACAGGCTGTCTGCTGCTGTCCTTCCAGGCAGGGACACCTAAGAGCTGCTGCCATTGCCACATAATTAGGGTTGGGTCAGGTCACGTCACAGTGGGCAGAGAAAGGGCTGAGTGACATCAGCGTGCATTATGATTCCTTCTGGACAGGGGTCAGTTTGGTGCAGAGGTGGGGTTGAGTCAGACTTGAGTGATGTTAACCCCCAAGAGAAGGTGAGAAGTGGGGACTGTAGACACTCCCTCCAAAGGATGTTGCTCAAACAACTAAGCAAAGACAAGAGGCAGGTGAGACCAGCATCTCTGTGCTCCTCCTGCCATCTCTGTTGTCATCCTTCTGGGGTCTGGTCCCCTGTTCTGTGTCCCATGGTTGGTCGTCTTCCTGCACACGTGCCTTCAAAAGGACAGCTGAGCTGCACCCCTGACCTGCCTCATGTTGTGTCCTCCTGGAGAGACACACTGTGTCTGACTCTTCATTGCCACCAAACGGGTCACAATGAATAAAGCCATGTTCTCCTCAAAGACCAGTTCACAGATGAAGTGGGCCAAGTCCACTCCCCAGAGGTTTTATAGCCAAAGGGAGAATTGGAGGTTGACCCACAGGGACCAAAAAGAAGGGAGGACATTGGGTGGCATAAAGGAGGGAGGCGTCCCTTCCAGGGAGGAGCAAGTGTGGGGTGCTTGGGGAGAGGGTGCTCTGTGGGGCTTGGGTAAAGGAGGCACTTGTTGGCAGGGTGAGATGGGGCAGGTGAGGGCTCACGGGGCTGGAGGAAGCAAGACCCAAGTGCGCATTCTAGGGAAGCACAGGCTCACTGGGGAGCTCAGGTGACCCAAAGGGGCCCCTGAACCAGAAAACAGAAGAAGAGAGCAGCATGGGGTCCCTGAAGGTCAGTAGGGGAGCTTCAAAGGGGCCCTCCAGGGATTTTGGATCGGCTGGTGCGATCCATCGCTGCACAGTAACTAGAATGACAAAAGGGGAAGATTCTTGGTTTTTGAACCAAGCGGTTCTACTTTATTTCAATTTGATGTCTTTGCAAAGGGCACATATCTGACTTCTCTGTCACAACTGGTTCTTAGTTTTCAAATTACTTTCGTATGCAGCATTTTATTCCTGGCAGGAGGCAGTTGCCCATTGTTATTCTACCTTCAGGGCAATAGAATGGTGAGCATCGAGCTCCTCTCCTTCCGCAGACACTAAGACGTGGAAACTTAGAAGAACCTGGAAGGAAAATAAAAAGGGCCAAAGTGTGTCAGAAATCAAAGCAATCTGTGTCTGTGTGTCATTGAGAGAACCCTCAAGGTCATGGTCACCCCATTATGATAATAAGAGAGGAGTCTGTAAAGTTAGGATCCCCTTTCCAGACAGATGAGAACTGCCGAGGTTCAAGAGGTTCCTTTTGTTTCTAGAACCAGCTGCTTAAAGTCTCTGAGCTGGGGGCCTAGGGACCGGTGGGACTAGACAGAGCCTGTGCCCATTGAGGACCTCCAACAGAGAGTCACCAGGAAGCCCTGCAAGGTCAGGTTCGCACACAGCCCAGTGGTTTCAGAATCAGAAACAGCCAGCAGGTGTCCATTTTTAACCTTTGTTTTCCAAATCATTTCCTCAGCCAAGTATTGGAGCTGAGATAGAGCTTAGGTGGAGAGATTGTTGAAGGAGAACCTAATGACTAACTAACTGACCATTGAAAATAAAGATCGCTTCTAGGACTCCTTCTGTAGTAGTGTTTCTCATCTCTGGGAAGTATGTGAGACCGCACACTTCCTGCATCCTCTCTTCCTGGCCTTTTCAGTCTTTTGCCTTCCTTCTCCTCTTCCTGTTCTTCCTGCTTCTACCCTGATACCGTTTTGTGTTGGAATACAGCCATGGACAAATGAATAAAACCACAACTTTCCAACAGAGTTTTTGAAAGGTAATCGGTGACTTAATGTCTCTGCCTCCCACTTCTCTTCCCCTCCTTACCCAATTCCTCCTTTCTCCTTCTAGTCCATTTCCGTAACATCAAAGACAAAATCAGGCGTGGGCAGCCAGCTGTCAGAGCTCCAAGCCCTGAGCCAAGGGCAACCCTGTTGGGAATGTGTCCTCAGGGATCCTGAAGCCGAGAAGGCAAAGGTACAGATGTCTCCCCAGATAGTGGCTGCCCCCATCCAGGATGGGCTTTGTTATTCTCTAGGTTACTGGAGACTCCACCCTTCAGTATAAGACTTAGAAGGTGACACTCTACACATCTGACCTTAGACAAAATCCAATTTCTTGCTTGTATTAAATAAGAAAAGCTACCCAACAGAGGCCGCCTCTGTTAGCAGCATCTGAACCTGGATCTCGGTGAGTAGATGATGTTTACGAGCTGGCCGGGGCCTTCGGAGAGGCTCAGGGAAGGTTCTGCACCTCCTTCCCTAGCAGCGATGGGCAGGGCGCTCGGATCTTATGAACAAGTGAGACACTCTCTTTGGTCTAAGAGTATGTGTAGAAGAGAAAAGACAGAGAAGGGAGGGATGGGAGTGGGGAGACAGAAGAAGACAGGGGAGAGAGAGAAGGCGAGGGAGAGAGATCAGGGCACAGAGAGGGACTGCCCTGCCCTTCCCACCTGTGTGGCCCCCAGGCTCTGCCCCACTCACCTGGCACAGACAGCAGGAGCACGGAGAAGAATGCAAGCAGAAGGTGGTGGAGCCTCATGCTGGCGGGTGGGAAGCTGAGCAGCTGACTGGAGGGTAAGCGGAGCCTTGCCCTTATATGAGGCTCAAGTTCCTGCAGAGATCAGCAGGGGCTGCAACTTGGGTGACTTCAGAGTAACTAAATTGTTCAAATCACCTGTTCCTCATGAGCAAGTCCTTCAGAGCACAAAGCATACCTACTCCTCTGTATGCAAACTGGGAGGGGAAACTCTGGGAGAACCTTCAGGTGGGGCCTGACCAGAACAAGGGCGGGGCTGTCTCCACACAGGAGTAAACTTTCTGGAGCTCATCTGCTTTCCCTGTGCAAGTGTCAATCTGCCAATGCTGTGTTTCCTGTACAGTCTCAGGTCACACTAGGAACCAGGTGTCTCTGTAGAAATTGTGGGGGACAAGAGACAGATGGGCCTGAGCCTCCATAGGTTATCAAGGATGGTGACATTCATGTGGAAAATCTCCTAAAATTTACCATCATCCCTGGTGGCAGGTGATAAGACCAGTACTGTAGGGGACCAGTTTGTTTCAGTCTGGCAGATGTGACTCAGCTCTGTATGGAAAACCTACAGAAGCAAAGTGGTGGGCAGGAGCCAGACCATCAAACCGACTTTTCCCATGGGAATCAGGCCTAGAAAATGCATACTGACTGTTATGGCTTGCCCTTGCTAAAACTCCATCACCCTGATCTGAAACAACAAATGTGTATCATCCATCTTCCAGGTAGTTTCCAAATCCTGAGTGAATTCTCCCAAGGACAGAGCTAATCAGCTTGCTGCTATTCCCCTCTGCACGTTATTTTCATTTCCTTGATTGTACCTAAAATGTAGACAACAATATTCTGTGTAATAGATAATAAACCTCTCTCTTGTGTAAGCCCCGAGGAAACAATCAAAGCCTGTCTAGGCAAGGGTCGGGGCGCTCTCCTCTGAGGGAGTGGCCAAGGCACTCATAGACACGCCCCCCTTGAGAGAGTGGCAGTGCCGTCCCCTTTTGCTCCACAGGACGGCTGTCGTCCGGGCATTTATTTTCTCTTTCAGCCATAACAGGTAGACTCTGCTGGCCGGACATACATGGTCTGTTTCTCTTCCTCAGAGGTAAAAGGGAGGGTGAAATGGTGACCCCACCTGTCTCCTCAGAGTCTCTGTATCACAAAGCAAGGGCAGCTCTTGCAACTTAGAGTCACTCAGATACTCAGGGGACATGCAGCTGTACCTGACAGCACTGCTGGGAGCCAGTGATTTGTCCTCTCCTCAGACATGTCAAGGCTGGGCTCTCCCTGTCATTTGGGTCCAGTGGGGACTCTCTGAGGGAATGGCAGGAGCTCCTTACCCTCTCTGTCCTCGGTGGCACCCCGTTCTGAATGCACCCATGACCTCAGGCTCTCGGAGGTCTGGGGGTGTCACCCAGAACCTCCCTGCTGCTCTGACACCCAGCCCAGTAAACGGTGGCCCCAGGGCAGGGACAGCCCTGTGCCCCACGCCCAGGAGGAGCGTGTTCAGAGACGAAGGAAGGTGCATCCATCCCGATTCCTTCCTCTCCAGTCTGAGGATGTTTGAGAGAGAGAAACATCTACTCACATAGATTATAATCCTCTGCAGAGAATATATCGATGCATTTGTTTCAGATGTGGTGGTGAAAAAATCCATAATCCAGGGTCATTTTTGACCAGTGCCCTAAGGAGACGCTGGAGAGAGACGTGGAATGTGGTCATGGTCCACTCTGTGTGCTCATTAAAATGCGGACCTCAGAGGGCCCAGGTGAAGGGCTGGGTGGAGGTGCGCTCACAGGAAGCTGTAGGAGCCATCAGGTGTCAGTGTGGGGGTGGCCTTCACAGGGGAGTTTCTGATGGGCCCTGGAGAATGGCGCAGCTAGGCATGGAAGGACATTGTGATGGAGACTGTGTCACTGGCATGCCACATCTCTGTGGTCACTTTTTTCCCCTCCTGGTGACCAGGTTATCCCCGTCATCCTGACCCTAACCCTGTCCCTTCCTGGCCAGGGAGCCTCTGGCAAAGCTGGGTGTGCAAGGGGATCTCTGTGCACTCTGTCTGGACTCATCAGGTTTCCAAAATATATCTCTGGTCTGGTGAAAGGACTCGGCCAATATTGTGTGGGTCACCCTGGTGATCTCATCCTGTGTCTAGGAAGAGTGAGGATGATCCCCTTGCAAGTCCCAGTGCCATTTGCAGACACCAAATAACGACAGTCGTTTTTACAAAGTGAGACTGAGTGTCATCTACGATCTAGGGAACAGTGTCATTCCCCAGGGGTTCCAGGAATGAGCTTCACAGCTGTGGATTTCATTCCTTGTCCGTTTTCCATCTGGACCCACATGGGAGGAGGCTGTGCCCTGTGTGCGTTGCTTTAAGGAAGATTCCTTGGGGAAATTCCACGCCCTGCTCAGGGCCTTGGAGGAAGCTGAAGGGAGTTAGAGGTTTTCAGGCTTTTCATGTTTGGTGTCAGTTCCGACCCCTACTGCCTACAGTTTCCAGTATCAAAGGAATACTGGTATACTGATATTTAGAAGTCCAACGAGGAAGAGGTGGTTGCAGGATTCCCCTGCAACCATTTTCCAATGCCAGAGAGCCAGCAGGAGCATTTTAAAGGAATTTTTATGGAGATATCCTGGCATATCACAGTATATGAGCCCAGGTTCCATTATAAAGATCTCCTATTTTTCTCTTCTGTAAAATGATTCTCCCAGTAAGTCTAGTGAACATGCATTACCACATTATATGTTTTTCCTTACAGTAAGGACTTGCCAGTTCCACTCTCTTGGCAGGTTTCAGATACACACACAGGATTATTAACTGTATTCACCATGCTGTGCCCTGCATGCCCTGGATTGTTGCCCTTTATAACTGGAAGTGTGTTGGGTGTCAGACCACGCCCACCTCCCCCGGAGACCACCAGTCTGTTCTCTGCATCTCAGTTAGTTTTTTAGGATTCCACCCACAAGGAGTTTAGATGGTGGTTGTCTTTCTCTGCCTGCCTTACACCACTTAGCACAAGGCCCTGGAGTTTCCTGGATGGTGTTGCCAAGGGCAAGGTTTCCTTTTTCCTGGTTGAGCCATGTTCCTTGGCACATATGCCTGTGTTTCTTCACTTATCCATCCGTGGAGGAAACCTCGGTGGTTCCTGTGTGCTGCAGGGGGCACAGGCGGCAGATACCTTTTCTGGGCAGTGTTCTCCTGCCTCCAGACAAGAGTGTTCTTCTATACTTGTTGCCCCACTTAGACCCGCGCCCCCACGTACATGTCACAGGATCTGTATTCACCTGTCTGGCAGTGAGCATGAAAGCTGTTTTTGAATCTTAGCTACTGTGAATATTCCTCTAGGGACCAGAGGAGTACAGATATCTTTCTGAGGCCCTGCTTTCTTTGCTTTAGGTGCACATTTGGAAGGGGATTGCTGGATCATGTGGTAGATGTATTTTTAGGTTTTGGGGGAACGGCCATACTGTTGTCCACAGTGGCTGTGCCTGTTTAAAGTCCCTCCAAACATGCAAAAAGCTCCCTTTCTCCCCATTATTGATCTTCTATTTTCCTCAGTATCTTGCTAACAGGTAGGAGGTGATATTGAGATTTTGATTTGCATTGCCTTAGTGATTAGTAATGTTGACCATCTTTGCACACACCTGTCGGCCACGCATGGCAAAGGAAACCATTAACAAAGTGAACAGGCATTTATGGAATGGGAGAAGTATTTGCAAACCCTGTATCTGACAAGGGGTTAATATCTGAAATAGAAAGGATCTCATCAAATTCAGTAACAACAACAACAAAGAACCCCTGATAAACTTGCAGAGGACCTGAGGAGCATTTTGCCAAAGACATACACGTGGTCACTGGACTGTTGACAGGGAGTGTCCTGAATTTGTAGTTGCTCCTGGTGGTACACCTCAAACTCCTTTAAAGACAGAGTGTGACCTTACCTTGCATGAGGTCAGGAGTGAGGGTGCAGATGACTGCCACCTGGTGGCAGCTCTCTGTCCGGGTGTCCCCTGAGATGCAGAGCTGTGGTCCTGCTTCCCTGAAGCTTGGGCTACAGGTGAGGCCTCCTGTGAGTTGTTCCTTTGTCCTCAGTGACCCAGTGAGAGCACTCCCGGTGGCATCATCCTCTCCAGGACCCAGCGTTTGCTTTTCCTTCCCTGCCGTGTGTGGGTTGTCTTTCCCTTTCCGTGTCCTGTGGGTTTATCTCCTTCCATGCTGGCTTATTGGTGGTAGAAAGTCAGCCTGTTGATTTGGGAGCATTTCTCACTTCTACCATAGAAGCATTCAATGTTATAAATTTCTCTGAGCACTACTTAAGTGGCTTGGCTACAGTTTTGTATGTTGTGTTTTCATTTCTGATTTGTTAAAAATATTTTCTGATTTGTTCTGTGATTTGTCCCTGACCCACTAGAAACATGCTGGTTAATTTCTGGAAAGTTGGAGGCTTTCCAGATATTTTTCTGTTATTGGTATCTTTTCAATTCTGCTGGAGATACTGACATACACTGGATGATTTTGAATGGCTTTGATCTTTGAGACTTGCTTTGCAGCTCAGTGTGGGCTGTATTGTGTGACATTGTAGTGTATTCTGGTCTTATTGGCTGAGGTGTGTAATGAATTCCCATTGGGTCAAAGTGGCTGACAGGGTTGGTTAAGTCTTGTACATCTTTACTGATACACTGATATGTTGTCTGCTTCATTTTTCCTTGTAGGCAGGAGTGAGTGGCTGGCTGGTGCCTCTCCATGCAGAGCTGTGCTGGAGCTGACGTCCCTGCTAGGGAACCATCCCAATGCAAGAAGGGCTTCCCAGGCAACCTCTGGGTTTCAGAAATCACACAAGCTGTTGGTTTCTCCCATTGAGGTATAGAATATCTCAGAAAACACTGCAATTTATAACTGGAATTGGACCAAATTGTCTTTTTTGGGGGGTGGCCCATGAAATTAGAATCTGGTAGTGAACTTGCTGTGATTTCTGGGATGGAAGAAAGGTGATCTTCAAAAGACCCTACAATTATAGGTAAGTTCACACAATTCCCCTCTGCATTTCACTCATTGAATGGCTCCAGAGATGAGTAAGTTTCCACAATTTGTTCCTTTCTTTCTTGCTAGAGGAAAGGTGAAAGGAGAGTTTTGAATCTTTGCATCAGTATTTGAATTTTTCACTAAATAGGGACCTATTTTAGTTTGGTGATGTTCACTTAAAAATAGAGTAAGTGTCGTAATCTGTTCAGATAAGTCACACTTAATTCTCCACAGTGGCTCTGAGGGTTTTACTTCCTTGACTCTAGCAAAATAATAATAATATAATAATAATATTAATAGAACAAAGTGTATAGAGTGAAAGCTTTTGTCCATATTCCTACCTCCTATGCTTCTACAAATGAAAGCAATCATTTGCTATGCTAAAAATGAAAGCAATAATTTTTATTGACTACCTAAATTTTTTTTTATTTTTTTTAAGATCTTATTTATTTATTTTTAGAGAGGGAAGGGGGAGAGAGAGAGAGAGAAACATCAATGCACGGTTGCTGGGGGCCGTGGCCTGCAACCCAGGCATGTGCCCTGGCTGGGAATCCAACCTGGGACACTTTGGTTCCCAGCCCGCGCTCAATCCACTGAGCTACACCAGCCAGGGCTCTAAATATTTTTATTTATTCCCACCTCTTCTTCTCCCACATGTGGCTCTCTCCTGAACACCCGCCTTGCAATAGGTTCCTTCACCCTTCACAGGCTGTCTGCTGCTGTCCTTCTAGGCAGGGACACCTAAGAGCTGCTGCCCATTGCCACATAATTTGCGTTTGGGTCAGATCACGTCACAGTGGGCAGAGAAAGGGCTGAGTGAGGCCAGCATATGCATTATGATTCCTTCTGGACAGGGGTCAGTTTGGTGCAGAGGTGGGGGTGAGTCAGACTTGAGTGATGTCAGCCCCCAAGAGAAGGTGAGAAGTGGGGACTATAGACACTCCCTCCAAAGGGTGTTGCTCTAACAACAAGCAAAGACAAGAGGCAGGTGAGACCAGCATCTCTGTGCTCCTCCTGCCATCTCTGTTGTCTTCCTTCTGGGGTCTGGTCCCCTGTTCTGTGTCCCATGCTCGGTCGTCTTCCTGCACACGTGCCTTCAAAAGGACAGCTGAGCTGCACCCCTGGACCTGCCTCATGTTGTGTCCCCCTGGACAGACACACTGTGTCTGACTCTTCATTGCCACCAAATGGGTCACAATGAATAAAGCCATGTTCTCCTCAAAGACCAGTTCATAGGTGAAGTGGGCCAAATACCCTCCCATAGAGGTTTTATAGCCAAAGGGAGAATTGGAGGTTGACCCACAGGAACTAAAAAGAAGTGAGGACTTGGGCAGCCTAAAGGAGGGAGGTGTCCCTTCCAGCAGGGAGCAGGTGTGGGGCCCTTGGGGAGCGGGTGCTCTTGGGGCTTGGGTGAAGTAGGCACTTGTTGGGAGGGTGACATGGGGCAGGTGAGGGCTCATGGGGCTGGGGGAAGGGAGAGCCAAGTGCACATTCTAGGGAAGCACAAGGCTCACTGGGGAGCTCAGGTGACCCAAAGGGGCCCCTGAACCAGAAAACAGAGGAATAGAGCAGCATGGCATCCCTGAAGGTCAGTAGGGGAGCTTCAAAGGGGCCCTCCAGGGATTTTGGGATCAGTCCCAGTGGTCAATCTCTGCACAGTAAGCACCATAATGAAAGGGCAAGGTACTTTGTTTTTAAACCAAATGGTTCAATTTTATTTCCATTTGATGTCTTTGCAACGGTCTTCAATGTCTTCCATGTCTTTGTATGACTTTTCTGTGACAACTGGTTTTTCCTTTTCAAGTTACTTTCCTACACAGCATTTTACTCCAGGCACCACGCAGTAGGCTATTGCTCTTTTACCTCCTGGGCAAAGGAATTGTGAGCATTGACCTCCTATCTTCCTGCATGTACTAGGACTTATAAAGTCAGAAAAACCTACAAGGAAAATAAAAAGGGCCAAAGAGTGTTAGAAATCAAAGCAATCTGTGTCTGTGTGTCATTGAGAGAACCCTCAAGGTCATGGTCACCCCATTATGATAATAAGAGAGGAGTCTGTAAAGTTAGGATCCCCTTTCCAGACAGATGAGAACTGCTGAGGTTCAAGAGGTTCCTTTTGTTTCTAGAACCAGCTGCTTAAAGTCTCTGAGCTGGGGGCCTAGGGACGGGTGGGACTAGACAGAGCCTGTGCCCGTTGAGGACCTCCAACAGAGAGTCACCAGGAAGCCCTGCAAGGTCAGGTTCGCACACAGCCCAGTGGTTTCAGAATCAGAAACAGCCAGCAGGTGTCCATTTTTAACCTTTGTTTTCCAAATCATTTCCTCAGTGAATTACAGGAGCTGAGATAGAGCTTAGGTGGAGAGATTGTTGAAGGAGAACCTAATAGCTAAGTAACTGACCATTGAAAATAAAGATTGCTTCTAGGACTCCTTCTGTAGTAGTGTTTCTCATCTCTGGGAAGTATGTGAGACCGCACACTTCCTCGATGCTCTCTTGCTGGCCTTTTCAGTCTTTCTGCCTTCCTTCCCCTCTTCCTGCTCTTCCCTCCTCTCTCCCTGATACTGTTCCGTGTTGGAATAAAGCCATGGACACAATGAATAAAATGACAACTTTCCAACATTGTTTTTCTAAGGTAATTGGTGACCTCATGTCTTTATCTCCTGTTTCTCTCTCCCTTTCTCCCATATCCTCCTTGCTCCTTCTCATCCATTTCTGTCACACCGAGGACAAAGTTAAGCATGGGCATCCGGCTGTCAGAGCTCCAACCCTGAGCCAAGAGCAGCTGTGTTGGGGATGTGTCCTCAGGGATCCTCAGGCCGAGGAGGCAAAGGAAGAAATGTCTCCCTGGATAGTGGCTGCCCACGTCCAGGAGGGCTTTGTTATTGTCTAGGTTACTGGAGACTCCACCCTTCAGTATAAGACTTAGAAAGTGACATTCTACACGTCTGACCTTAGACAAAATCCAAATTCTTGCTTTTATTGAATATGAAAAGCTACCCATGAGAGGCCGCCTCTGTTAGCAGCATCTGAGCCTGGATCTCGGTGAGTAGATGATGTTTATGAGCTGGCCAGTGCCTTCAGGGAGGCTCAGGGAAGGTTCTGCACCTGCTTCCCAGGCAGCGATGGGCAGGGCGCTCGGATCTCATGAACAAGTGAGACACTCTCTTTGGTCTAAGAGTGTGTGTAGAAGAGAAAAGACAGAGAAGGGAGGGATGGGAGTGGGGAGACAGAAGAAGACAGGGGAGAGAGAGAAGGCGAGGGAGAGAGATCAGGGCACAGAGAGGGACTGCCCTTCCCTTCCCACCTGTGCGGCCCCCAGGCTCTGCCCCGCTCACCTGGCACAGACAGCAGGAGCACGGAGAGGAATGCAAGTAGAAGGTGGTGGAGCCTCATGCTGGCGGCTGGGAAACTGAGCAGCTGACTGGACGGGAAGCTGAGCCTTGCCTTTATATAAGGCTCCAGGTTCCTGCAGAATTCAGCAGGGCGGGGCTGTCTCCATGCCAGAATAAACTTTCTGGAGCTCAGCTGCTTGCGCCTACAAGTTTGAATCTGTCAATGCTGTGTTTCCTGTACAGTCTCAGGTCACATTAGGAACCAGGTCTTCCTACAGGAATTGGAAGGAACAAGAGACAGGGGGGCCTGAGCCTCCATAGGTTACCAAGGATGGTGACAGTGATGTGGAAAATATAAAATTTGCCCTCATCCCAGGTGGCATGTGATGAGAGAGGTGTATGCTGTGTTTCTTTCTCTTCCTCAGAGGAAAAATGGAGGGTGAAATGGTGACCCCAACTGTCTCCTCCGAGTCTCTGTATCACAAAGCAAGGACAGCCCTTGCAGCTTAGGGTCACTCAGATACTCAGGGGACATGCAGCTGTCCCTGACAGCACTGCTGGGAGCCAGTCATTTGTCCTCTCCTCAGACATGTCAAGGCTGGGATCTCCCTGTATTTGGGTCCAGTGGGGACTCTCTGAGGAAATGGTAGGAGATCCACACCCTCTCTGTCCTCGATGGCACCCGGTTCTGAATGCACCCATGACCTTAAGCTCTGCGAGGTCTGCGGGTGCCAACCAGAACCTCCCTGTTGCTCTGACACCCAGCCCAGTAAACCGTGGACCCAGGACAGGGACAGCCCTGTGCCCCAGGCCCAGGGGTAGTGTGTTCAGAGACAAAGGAAGGCGCATCCATCCCGACTCCTTCCTCTCCAGTCTGAGGAGGTTTGAGAGAGAGAAACATCTACTCACATAGATTATAACCCTCGGTAGAGAATGTATCAATGCATTTGTTTCAGATGTGGTGGTGAAAAAATCCATAATCCAGGGTCATTTTTGACCAGTGCCCTAAGGAGATGCTGGAGAGGGATGTGGAATGTGGTCACGGTCCACTCTGTGTACTCATTAAAATGCCGAGCTTCAGAGGCCCCAGGTGACGGGCTGGGTGGAGATTCGTTCACAGGGAGTTGTGGGAGCCATCAGGTGTCAGGGTGGGGGTGGCCTTCACAGGGGAGTTTCTGATGGGCCCTGAAGAATGGTGAAGGCAGGAATGGAAGGACATTGTGAAGGAGACCCCTTCACTGGCACGCCACATCTCCGTGGTCACTTTTGTCCCCTCCTGGTGACCAGGTTGTCCCTGGGACCCTGTCACTTCCATCCTGACCCTAACCATGTCCTTTCCTGGTCAGGCGGCTGCTGGTAAAGCTGGGTGTGCAAGAGGGTCTCTCTGAGCTCCGTTTAGACTCATCATGTTTCAAAAATATTTCTCTGGTCTGGTGAAAGGACTCGGCCAATATTGTGGGGGTTACTCTCGTGATCTCATCCTCTGTCTAGGAAGAGTGAGGACGATCCCCTTGCAATTCCCAGTGCTATTTGCAGACACCAAATAACGACAGTCATTTTTACAAAGTGAGATGGAGTGTCATTTACAATCTAGGGAACAGTGTCATTCCCCAGGGGTTCCAGGAATGAGCTTCACAGCTGTGGATTTCATTTCTCGTCCATTTTCCATCTGGACCCACATGGGAGGAGGCTGTGCCCTGTCTGCCTTGCTTTAAGGAAGCTTCCTTGGGGAAATTCCATGCCCTGCTCAGGGTCTTGGAGGAAATGGAAGGGAGTTAGAGGTTTTCAGGCTTTTCATGTTTGGTGTCAGTTCCGACCCCTACTGCCTACAGTTTCCAGTATCAAAGGAATACTGGTATACTGATATTTAGAAGTCCACCGTGGAAGAGGTGGATTGCAGGATTCCCCTGCAACCATTTTCCAATGCCAGAGAGCCAGCAGGAGCATTTTAAAGGAATTTTTATTGAGATACCCTTGGCATATCACTGTGTATGAGCCCCAGGTTTCATTATAAAGATCTCCTGTTTTTATCTTTTGTAAAATGATTTTCCAGTATGTCTAGTGAACATGAACTTCCAGATTATAGGTTTTTCCTTACAATGAGGATTTGTCAGACCCACTCTCTTAGCAGGTTTCAGATACACACACGGAATTATTAACTGTACTCACCATGCTGTGCCCTGCATCCCCCGGACTGTTGCCCTTATAACTGCTAGTTTGTTAGGTCTCAGACCACTCTCACCCCCACCTCCCCTGGAGACCACCAGTCTGTTCTCTGCATCTGAGTCAGTTTTTTAGGGTTCCACACACAAGGAGGTTAGATGGTGGTTGTCTTTCTCTGCCTGCTTTACACCACTTAGCACAAGGCCCTGGAGTTTCCTGGATGGTGTTGCAAAGGGCAAGGTTTCCTATTTCCTGGTTGAGCCATGTTCCTTGGCACATATTCCTGTGTTTCTTCACTCATCCATCCGTGGTGGAAACCTCGGTGGTTGCTGTGTGGTGCAGGGGGCACAGGGGGCAGATACCTTTCCTGGGCAGTGTTGTCATCCCTCCAGACAAGAGTGTTCTTCTGTAATTGTTGCCCCACTTAGACCCGAGCCCCCACGTACATGTCACATGATCTGTATTCACCTGTCTGTCAGTGAGCATGAAAGCTGTTTTTGAATCTTAGCTACTGTGAATATTCCTCTAGGGACCAGGGGAGTACAGGTATCTTTCTGAGGCCCTGCTTTCTGTGCTTTAGGTGCACATTTGGAAGGGGATTGCTGGATCATGTGGTAGATGTATTTTTAGGTTTTGGGGGAACGGCCATACTGTTGTCCACAGTGGCTGTGCCTGTTTATAGTCCCTTCAAACATGCAAAAGTCTTCCTTTTCTCCCCATCTTTGATCTTCTTATTTCCTTAGTAACTATGCTAACAGGTAGGAGGTGATATTGAGGTTTTGATTTGCATTGCCTTAGTGATTAGTAATGTTGAGCATCTTTGCACACACCTGTTGGCCACGCATGGCAAAGGGAAACATCAACATTGTGAACAGACAGTTATGGAATGGGAGAAGTATTTGCAAGCCCTGTATCTGACAAGGGGTTAATATCTGAAATAGAAAGGATCTCATCAAACTCAGTAACAACAACAAGAAAGAACTCCTGATAAACTTGCAGAGGACCTGAGGAGCATTTTGCCAAAGACATACACGTGGTCACTGGACTGTTGACAGGGAGTGCCCTGAATTTGTAGTTGCTCCTGGTGGTACACCTCAAACTCCTTTAAAGACAGAGTGTGGTCTGACCTTGCATGAGGTCAGGAGTGAGGGTGCAGATGACTGCCACCTGGTGGCAGCTCTCTGTCCGGGTGTCCCCTGAGATGCAGAGCTGTGGTCCTGCTTCCCTGAAGCTTGGGCTACAGCTGAGGCCTCCTGTGAGTTGTTCCTTTGTCCTCAGTGACCCAGTGAGAGCACTCCTGGTGGCATCATCCTCTCCAGGACCCAGCGTTTGCTTTTCCTTCCCTGCTGTGTGTTCGTTGTCTTCCCCTTCCGGTGTTTCCTGTGGTTTTGTCTCCTTCCATGCTGGTTTATTGGTGGTAGAAAGTCAGCCTGTTGATTTGGGAGCATTTCTCACTTGTACCTAACAAGCATTCAATGTTAAAAGCTCTCGGTGAGCACTACTTAAGCGGTGTGGCTACAGAGTTTTGTATGTTGTGTTTTAAGTTCTGATTTGTTAGAAATATTTTCTAATTTGTTCTGTGATTTGTCTCTGACCCATTAGAAACATGCTGGTTAATTTCTGCAAAGTTGGAGGCTTTCCAGATATTTTTCTGTTATTGATATCTTTTCAATTCTGCTGGAGATACTGACATACACTGGATGATTTTAAATTACTTTGATCTTTGAGACTGGTTTTGTAGCTCAGTGCGGGCTGTATTGTGTGACATTGTAGTGTATTCTGCTCTTATTGGGTGAGGTGTTTAATAAATTCCCATTGGGTCTATTGGCTGATAGGTTTTTTCAAGTCTTATACATCTTTACTGATACACTGATATGTTGTCTGCTTCAGTTTTCCTTGCAGGCAGATAAATGTTGAAATACTCACTTACAATGATTAATTTGTTTGTTCTCTCATTTCTGTCAGTGTTTCTTGAAAATGTTTGCAATTCTGTTATTAGGTACATTCTGAGTTAGTATTAGTGTGTGTTCCTGGTGAATGAACGAACCATCTTAAGACTGGAAACTGCTCCCCGCCCTCCATCTGTTTAGTTCTGGTAATGCTTTGTCCCAAAATCTACGACGTGATTTATAGTCAGTTAGCTGAGTAGAGAGACTATTTCCTTTCTTTGGATTAATATTTCCAATTTGTATCAATTTCTATCCTTTCATCTTTAATCTATCTCCTTATGTTTGATATCTCAGTGATTTTTAAAACATAAATAATGTGCATCTGAGTCTCATCTTTACTGGCTTTACAATCTTTCCCTTTAAGACTGAGTGCCTAGGCCCTTAGCAGCTGAATTCATTTCTCCATGTAGATCCACATTCCACTGGAATTGACTTTTTTCTTCTGCCTCAAGAAATAATAATTCTCTTCTTCTTCTACCCCCCTTCTTCTTCTCTTTCTTCTTTTTCCTCCTCCTCCTCCTCTTCCTCTTCTTCTTTCTCTTTCCCCTCCTCATCTTTCTTCTTTTTCTCCTCCTCTTACTCCTGCTCCTTCTTTTTTTAAAAAATAGTGCCAGTTCTTGGTGGTGAGGATTTTTCTAAGATTTCTTTTTGTGGTTTAAAAATTTATAGCTTCCCTTAAGACTAGACTTGCATTTATAGAGCACTTTTAGGTTCACGACAAAATTGAGGGGAAGGTACAGAGATCCCAGATGTACCTTCCACCCCCACCTGCACAACCCTTGATAGCGAGCACACCCACCAGACAATAGGGACACTTGTGAAAACCAATAACCCCAAACTGAGACATCATCAGCACCCAGAGTTCATTTTACCATTTTTAAAATATTTTGTTTATTTGCTTTCAGAGAGAGAGGAAGGGAAGGACACAGAGTGGGAGAGAAACATCCATGTCTGGTTGCCTCTCATGTGCCCCTTACTGGGGAGCTCGCCCCCAATCCAGGCATGTGCCCCGAATGGGAATCAAACCTGCCACTTCTTTTTTATTTGTATTTTATTTTTATTTTAGTCATTGTTTAAGTACAGTTTTCTCCCTTTTACTCCCATTCCAGCCCACCCACCCAAACCTCCGCACTTCCCTCCCATTACCACCCTCCCCCTAGTTTTTGTCCATGTGTCCTTTAAATTTGTTCCTGCAAACCCTTCCCATTGTCCCCTGAAATTCCCTCTTCTCTCCCCTGTGGTCACTGTCAGTCTGTCCCCTATTTCAGTGTGTTTGGTTATATTTTGCTTGTTTCTTTGTTTTGTTGTTTAGGTTCCTGTAAGGTGAGATCCTATGGTGTTTGTGTTTCACTAACTGGCTTGTTTCACTTAGCATAATGCTCTCCAGCTCCATCCACGCTGTTGGGAAGGGTAGGAGCTCCTTCTTTCTTTTTTCTTTCTGCTGCATAGAATTCCATTGTGTAAATGTACCATAGTTTTTTGATCCATTCATTTACTGATGGGCATCTTGATTGCTTCCAGCCTTAGCTATTGTGAATCTTGCTGCTATGAACATTGGGTGCATAGGTTCTTTTGGATTGGTGTTTTAGTGTTCTTAGGATAGAGTCCCAGCAGTGGAATTGCAAGGTCAAAATGCAGATCCATTTTTAGTCTTCTGAAAAGTTTCATACTGTTTTCCATGGTGGTTGTACCAGTCTGCAGTCCCACCAACAGTGCACTAGGGACCCCTTTTCTCCAAAACCTCTCCAACACTTGTTTGTTGCTTTGTTTATGATGGCCATTCTGACTGGTGTGAAGTGGTATCTCATTGTGGTTTTAATTTGCATCTCTCTGATAGCTAGTGATATTGAGCATCACTTCATGTGTCTTTGGATTTTCTGTATGTCCTCCTTGGAGAAGTGTCTGTTCAAGTCCTTTGCCCATTTTTTAATTGGGTTGCTTGTCTTCTTAAAGTGCAGTCGTGTAAGTTCTTTATATATTTTGGAGATTAAACCCTCGTCTGAGGTATCATTGGCTAATATGTTTTCCCATACAGTTAAACCTGCGACTTTTAGGTTCACAGGCTGATGTGTAATGTACTGAGCCACATCAACCAGGACTTACATGCAACTTAATAAATAAGCTTATTTTTTTTCTGGGAAATTGTTAATCTATCATCATTACTAGTCATGGGCAAACTTGAAAAAGCCTTTTTAATTTCTTCACGCTTCTCCTTCCTTATTTGTCAGGTGGAGTGCATTGTGCACACTATGCTTCTTCTCAGCTATGATGTTAATCTGTTGTTACATATTTTAGTGCCTCAGTGGATTAAGAGACACTTTGACCCCTGTAATCTGGGCTTCTAGGTCAGCCACTGGCTCATCCTACCAGTTGGATCTACAGTTTACCTGGTGCCATCTGGGTAAGACACACGAGGAGGAGGAAGAGAAGGGACAGGAGCCTCATGGTGGGAAGTGAATTCTTGGGTTACAGGAAGAACTGGCAGTGTGTGGTGGTGGCTCCTTGTTCAGTGCACATCAATGGAGGCAGGTGACCTGTGAAAGAGTTTGAAACGCTCAGCCAGAGACAAGAAGCCTGTCTTCCCAATGAAGGTGTGCAATTGAGGCTCGCCTGTAATTTGAGGAGGTTTCGTCTATAGACACATGGGTACAGATCCAAGTTTTTGCCTGACCATAAGGAAGACCTTGAGAGTTAAGTCACCATTTCCTCCTTGATTCTCACTTCTGCTTATGACTTGGAGGTTTGGTACTATTTCTGCTTGAGAAGAACAATAATTTAAAATCTGAGTTGATTGGGCAAATTATCTGGTCAATCGTTCATCTTTATGACAGATGATATACCCCTTTATAGGAAGTGAGTTTTATGTTTAGGAATATGATGACCATCTCCCTTTTTAGGAGATAAATAAGGAGGTGAAAGTTTGTAAATGAAAATAATCTCTCCTTTTTTACTCAGTATTTTTGTTTTTGGCTACCTATTTCCAAGAGCGTGGATGCATCCTAGACAAGCTCTCACCATGGCAAACTCTCATAGACACGTCATGAGCAGGTGAGACTTTGGGGACCACAATCCTTCTTCTTCTTTCTTGTTAATTTTTAAACAATTAAATTAATTGGGGTGATATTGATTAAGTAAGATTATATCAATTGCAAGCATATCATTGTGTAATCAATCGTCTGTATGTTACATTGTGTGCTCACCAGCCAGAGGGGAGTGTCCCTTTGTCACCATGTGTTTGAGCCCCTCTGCCCTCTTCAACCTCACCCAGCCCTGTTTCCTGCTGGTGCCCACCACACTGTTGCCTGTGTCTGTGACTCTGCTTGTTTGTTGCTTTATGTTTTATATCCCACATGTGAGTGACATCCTGTGGAGTTTGCCCTTTCCCAGCTCACTTATTTCACTTAGCATGGTCCTCTCAGGATCCACCCCTGTCATCACAGTGACAGTAATTTTTAAGACAGGGTTTATGTCAATGCATTATTGTGATAAAGCCCAGAAGAATCCAAGGTGATGCACTGAAGTTCTCCCCCATCTCTGCCTCTCCATGTCAGTTCTACTTTACCTTGTTTATGTGTCTCCCTTTTTCACTATGCCATGAATTTCTAAATCACAAGTCCTGTTACTATCTCACATTCTCAACACCTTGAACAGGGTGCCTGGAATAGAGAAAGTAGTCAAACATATGTTTAAATGAATGAGTGCTAGTACAGAAGAACTGATTTGTTATTGAGTCAAAAAATGGATGCATGGAGGAAATTTTGAGGGAGGAAGGAAGGGAAAAAAGGAAGGAGGGAGGGAGGGAGGGATGGAGGGAGGGAGGAAGAAAGAAAAGAACAAAGGAAAAGAAGGGGACAGATATCTGATTTCCATACTTATCGAAAAAAGCCACTAATATTAGGGAGGAGAATGGTACATTATGACTAAGATACAAACGTGTAAGAACTCATCCCAGCCATGAAGTAAACAGTAACCTTTGGGGGAATGAAAACAAAAGGAATTTCAGTTAATAGTTAATGACCTTTGGAGTCAGATTGATCTTGGTTCACAGTCCTTCATCTGCCACATATTAGTTGAATGATGTTGAAGTAGCCTTTTGAAACTTCAGTTTCACCTGTATCTTTGATGAGGAATCAAGTACCACTCTCCTTTGTCCTCTCTCAGAAAGGGGGACATTGCAGGAGTCAGTGTCTGGCTGTCCCCATGCAGAGCTGTGCTGGAGCTGATGTCCCTGCCAGGGAACCATCCCAATGCAGGAAGGGCTTCCCAGGCAACCTCTGGGTTTCAGAGGTCACACAAGCTGTTGGTTTCTTCCATTAAGGTGTAGAATGTCTCAGAAGAACACTGCAATTTAAAACTGGAATTGGACCAAGTTGTCTTTTTTGGGAGCTGGACCATGAAATTAGAATCTGGTAGTGAACCTTCTGTCATTTCTGGGATGGAAGAAAGATGATCTTCAAAAGAAACTAGAATTGTAGGTAAGTTCACACAATTCCCATCTGCAATTCACTTATTGAACGGCTCCAGAGATGAATATGTTGCCATAGTTTGTTCCTTTCTTTCTTGCTGGAGCAAAGGTAAAATGAGAGTCTTGAATCTTTGCATCAGCATTTGAATTTTTCACTAAATAGGGACCTATTTTAGTTTGGTGATGTTCACTTAAAATAGAGTAAGTGTAGTAATCTCTCCACATAGTAGCTTTGAGAATTTTACTTCTTTGACCCTAGCAAAATAATGATAGAATGATAATAATAATAATAACATTAATAACAATGATGTAACAGAAAGTATAGAATGAAAGCTTCTGTTCAGATTCCTATCTCCTATGCATGTACACTGAAAGCAATAATTTTTATTGACTCATTAAATATTATGATTTATTCCCACATCTACCTCTACCACATCTGGCTCTCTCCTGAACACCCACCTTGCAATAGGTTCGTTCACCCTTCACAGGCTGTCTGCTGCTCTCCTTCCAGGCAAGGACACCTAAGAGCAGCTGCCCATTGTCACATAATTTGGGTTTGGGTCAGGTCACGTCACAGTGGGCAGAGAAAGGGCTGAGTGAGGCCAGCATATGTTATGATTCCTTCTGGACAGGGGTCAGTTTGGTGCAGAGGTGGGGGTGAGTCAGACTTGAGTGATATCATTCACCAAGAGAAGGTGAGAAGTGGGAACTTTAGACACTCCCTCCAAAGGGTGTTGCTCTAACAACTAAGCAAAGACAAGAGGCAGGTGAGACCAGCATCTCTGTGCTCCTCCTGCCATCTCTGTTGTCTTCCTTCTCGGGTCTGGTCCCCTGTTCTTTCTCCCATGGTTGGTCATCTTCCTGTACACGTACCTTCAAAAGGACTGGTGTGATAGACCCCTGACCTGCCTCATGTTGTGTCCCCATGGGGAGACACACAGAGTCTGACTCCTTGTTGCCAACAAATTGGTTACAATAAATAAAGCCATATTCCCCTCAAAGACCAGTTCATAGATGACATAGGCCAAGTCCAGTCCCATAGAGGTTTTATAGCCCAAGGGAGAATTGGAGGTTGACCCACAGGAACCAAAAAGAAGGGAGGACTTGGGCGGCATAAAGGAGGGAGGGGTCCCTTCCTGTGTGGAGCATGGGTCCGGTCCCTGAGGACTGGGTACTCTGTGGGGCCTGGGTGAAGAAGGCACCTGTCAGAGGGGTGACATGAGGCAGGTGAGGGGTCACAGGGCAAGAGCCAAGTGCCCATATTAGGAAAGCACAGGGGTCACTCAGCAGCTCAGGTGACCCAAAGGGGTCCCTGAACCAGAAAAACAAAAGAAGAGAGCAGCATGGGTTACCTGAAGGTCAGTAGGGGAGCTTCCAAGGGGCCCTCCAGGGATTTGGGGACCCACCCGTGCGGTCTATCTCTGTACAGTTACCAGAATGACAAAAGGGCAAGATTCTTGGTTTTTGAACCAAGTGGTTCTATTTTATTCAAATTCCATGTCTTTGCAAAGGGCACATTTCTGACTTCTCTGTGACAACTGGTTCTTAGTTTTCAAATTAGTTCTGTATACAGCATTTTACTGCACGCACGACGCAGTTGCCTATTGATCTTCTATTTCCAGGGCAACCCAATGGCCAGCATCGACCTCCTCTCCTCCCGCATGTTGCAGGAGATAAAAACTGAGAAAAACCTACAAGGAAAATAAAAAGGGTCAAAGAGTGTCAGAAATCAAAGCACCATTTTCAAAAGCAATCTGTGTCTGTGTGTACTTGAGAGAACCCTCAAGGTCATGGTCACCCCATTATGACAATAAGAGATGAGTCTGTAAAGTTAGGATCCCCTTTCCAGACAGATGAGAACTGCTGAGCCTCAAGAGGTTCCTTTTGTTTCTAGAACCAGCTGCTTAAAGTCTCTGAGCTGGGGGCCTAGGGACGGGTGGGACTAGACAGAGCCTGTGCCCATTGAGGACCTCCAACAGAGAGTCACCAGGAAGCCCTGCAAGGTCAGGTTTGCACACAGTCCAGTGGTTTCAGAATCAGAAACAGCCAGCAGGTGTCTATTTTTAACCTTTGTTTTCCAAATCATTTCCTCATTGAAGTATGGGAGCTGATATACATAGGTTAGGTGTAGAGATTGTTGAAGGAGAACCTAATGACTAAGTAACAGACCATTGAAAATAAAGATTGCTTCTAGGACTCCTTCTGTAGTAGTGTTTCTCATCTCTGGGAAGTATGTGAGACCTCACACTTCCTGGATCCTCTCTTGCTGGCCTTTTCAGTCTTTCTGCCTTCCTTCCCCTCTTCCTGCTCTTCCCTCCTCCCTCCTTGATACTGTTGTGTGTTGGAATAAAGCCATGGACACAATGAATAAAATGACAACTTTCCAACATAGTGTGCCTAGAAGAGAAAAGACAGAGAAGGGAGGGATGGGAGGGATGTGGGTGGGTGACTGAAGAAGACAGGGGAGAGAGAGAAGGTGAAGGAGAGAGATCAGGGCACAGAGAGGGACTGCCCTGCCGTGCCCACCTGTGCGGCCCCCTGGCTCTGCCCCGCTCACCTGGCACAGACAGCAGGAGCACGGAGAAGAATGCAAGCAGAAGGTGGTGGAGCCTCATGCTGGCGGGTGGGAAGCTGAGCAGCTGACTGGAGGGGAAGTGGAACCTTGCCTTTATGTAAGGCTCCAGGTTCCTGCAGAGTTCAGAAGGGGCTGTAACTTGGGTTATTTCAGAGTTACTAAATTGTCCATTCTTCCTGTTCCTCATGAGCAAGTCCTCCAGAGGACAAAGCATACCTACTCCTCTGTATGCAACCTGGGAGGGGGTAACTCTGGGAGAACCTTGAGTTGGGGCAAGGACAGAAGCAGGGCAGGGCTGTCTCCAAGCCAGAATAAACTTTGTGGAGCTCATCTGCTTGCCCCGTGCAACTTTGAATCTGTCAGTGCTGTGTTTCCTGTACATTCTCAGGTCACACTAGGAAGCAGGTCTTTCTACAGGAATTGTGAGGGACAAGAGACAGGTGGGCCTGAGCCTCTGCAGGTTACCAAGGATGGTGAGAGTGGTGTGGAAAATCTCCAAAATTGACCAACATCCCTGGTGGCAGGTGCTGAGAAAGTACATGGTTTGTTTGTCTTCCTCTTAGGAAAAATGGAGGGTGAAATGATGGCCAACCTGTGTCCCCTGAGTCTCTGTATCAAAAGCAAGGGCAGCCCTTGCAGCTTAGGGTCACTCAGATACTCAGGGGACATGCAGCTGTACCTGACAGCAGTGCTAGGAGCCAGTGATTTGTCCTCTCCTCAGACATGTCAAGGCTGGGCTCTCCCTGCCATTTGGGTCCTTTCGGGACTCTCTGAGGGAATGGCAGGAGCTCCTCACCCTATGTGTGTTGGATGGCACCCGGTTCTGAATGCACCCATGACCTCAGGCTATGCGAGGTCTGGGGGAGTCACCCAAAACCTCCCTGATGCTCTGAGGCCCAGCCTAGTAAACGGTGGCCCCAGGACAGGGAAAGCCCTGTGCCCCACACTAAGGGGTAGTGTGTTCAGACCAAGGAAGGCACATCAATCTGGACTCCTTCCACTTCAGTCGGAGGATGTTTGAGAGAGAGAAACATCTACTCACATAGATTGTAATCCTGTGTAGAGAATGTATCAATGCATTTGTTTCTGATGTGGTGGTGAAAAAATCCATAATCCAGGGTCATTTTTGACCAGTGCCCTAAGGAGATGCTGAAGAGAGATGTGGAATGTGGTCACGGTCCACTCTTGTTGCTCATTAAGATGCGGACTTCTGCAGCCCCAAGTGAAGGGCTGGGTGGAGGTGCGCTCACAGGAAGCTGTGGGAGCCATCAGGTGTCAGTGTGGGGGTGGCCTTCACAGGGGAGTTTCTGATGGGCCCTGGAGAATGGCGCAGCCAGGCATGGAAGGATGTTGTGTAGGAGACCCCATCACTGGCATGCCACATCTCTGTGGTCACTTTCTTCCCCACCTGGTGACCAGGTTAGCTCTGGAACCAGGTCCCCGACATCCTGACCCTAACCCCGTGTCTTCCAGGCCAGGGAGCCTCTGGCAAAGCTGGGTGTGCTAGGGGGTCTCTGTGCACTCTGTCTGGACTCATCAGGTTTCCAAAATATTTCTCTGGTCTGGTGAAAGGACTTGGCCAAGATTGTGCGAGTCACCCTGGTGATTTCCTGCTTTGTCTCTGAGGAGTGAGGACGATCCCCTTGCAAGTCTCAGTGCCATTTACAGACACCAAATAATGACAGTCGTTTTTACAAAGTGAGACTGAGTGTCATTTACCATCCAGGGAACAGTGTCATTCCCCAGGGGTTCCAGGAATGAGCTTCACAGCTGTGGGTTTCATCCCTCCTCCGTTTTCCATCTGGACCCACAGGAGAGGAGGCTGTGTCCTGTCTGCCTTGCTTTAAGGAAGCTTCCTTGGGGAAATTCCACATCCTGCTCAGGGTCTTGGAGGAGTGGAAGGGAGTTAGAGGTTTTCAGGCTTTTCATGCTTGGTGTCAGTTCCGACCCCTACTGCCTACAGTTTTCAGTATCAAAGGAATACTGGTATACTGATATTTAGAAGTCCACTGTGGAAGAGGTGGATTGCAGGATTCCCCTGCAACCATTTTCCAATGCCAGAGAGCCAGCAGGAGCATTTTAAAGGAATTTTTATTGACATACCCTTGGCATATCACAGTGTATGAGCCTCAGGTTCCATTATAAAGATCTCCTATTTTTATCTTTTGTAAAATGATTTTCCCAGTAAGCCTAGTGAACATGCACTACCAGATTATAGGTTTTTCCTTATAATGAGGACTTTCCAGTTCCACTCTCTTAGCATGTTTCAGGTACACACACGGGATCATTAACTGTACTCACCATGCTGTGCCCCGCATGCCCTGGATTGTTGCCCTTATAACTGCTAGTTTGCTGGGTCTCAGACCACCCACACCCCCACTTCCCCAGGAGACCACCAGTCTGTTCTCTGCATCTGAGTCAGTTTTTTAAGGTTCCACCCACAAGGAGTTTAGATGGTGGTTGTCGTTCTCTGCCTGCCTTACACCACTTAGCACAAGGCCCTAGAGTTTCCTGGGTGGTGTTGCAAAGGGCAAGGTTTCCTTTTTCCTGGTTGAGTCATATTCCTTGGCACATATTCCTGTGTTTTTTCACTCATCCATCCGTGTAGGAAACCTCGGTGGTTGCTGTGTGCTGCAGGGGGCACAGGGGGCAGATACCTTTCCTGGGCAGTGTTGTCATCCCTCCAGACAAGAGTGTTTTTCTGTAATTGTTGCCCCACTTAGACCCGCGCCCCCACATACATGTCACATGATCTGTATTCACCTGTCTGGCAGTGAGCATGAAAGCTGTTTTCGAATCTTAGCTACTGTGAATATTCCTCTAGGGACCAGGGGAGTGCAGATATCTTTCTGAGGCCCTGCTTTCTTTGCCTTTAGCTGCACATTTGGAAGGAGATTGCTGGATGGTGTGGTAGATGTATTTTTAAGTTTTGGGGGAACCACCATACTGTTGTCCTCAGTGGCTGTGCCTGTTTACAGTCCCTCCAAACATGCAAAAAGCTCCCTTTCTCCCCATCTTTGATCTTCTATTTTCCTCAGTAACTATGCTAACAGCCAGGAGGTGATACTGAGATTTCGATTTTCATTGCCTTGGTGATTAGGAATATTAACCATCTTTGCACACACCTGTCAGCCACGCATGGCAAAGAGGAAAACATCAACAATGTTAACAGGCAGTTCAGGGAATGGGAGAAGTATTTGCAAACCCTGTATCTGACAAGGGGTTAATATCTGAAATAGAAAGGATCTCATCAAATTCAGTAACAACAACAACAAAGAACCCCTGATAAAATTGAGGAGGACCTGAGGAGCATTTTGCCAAAGACATACATGTGGTCACTGGACTGTTGACAGGGAGTGCCCTGAATTTGTAGTTGCTCCTGGTGGTACACCTCAACCTCCGTTAAAGACAGAGTGTGGCCTGACCTTGCAGGAGGTCAGGAGTGAGGGTACGGACGACTGCCACCTGGTGGCAGCTCTCTATCTGTGTCCCCTGAGATGCAGAGCTGTGGTCCTGCTTCCCTGAAGCTTGGGCTACAGGTGAGGCCTCCTGTGAGTTCTGCCTTTGTCCTCAGTGACCCAGTGAGAGCACTCCCGGTGGCATCTATCCTCTCCAGGACCCAGCGTTTGCTTTTCCTTCCCTGCCGTGTGTGGGTTGTCTTTCCCCTTCCTTCCTGTGTGTTTATCTCCTTCCATGCTGGGTTATTGGTGGTAGAAAGTCAGCCTGTTGATTTGGTAGCATTTCTCACTTCTACCAAACAAGCATTAAATGTTAAAATCTCCCTCTGAGCACCACTTATGTTCCTTGGCTACAGTTTTGTATGTTGTCTTTTATTTCCTGATTTGTTAAAATGATTTTCTGATTTGTTCTGTTATTTGTCCCTGACCCATTAGAAACTTGCTGGTTATTTTCTGTAAAGTTGGAGGGTCTCCAGATATTTTTCTCTTATTGATATCTTTTCAATTCTGCTGGAGATACTGACATACACTGGATGATTTTAAATTGCTTTGATCTTTGAGACTTGGGTGATAGCTCAGTGTGGGCTGTATTGTGTGACATTGTAGTGTATTCTGCTCTTATTGGGTGAGGTGTCTAATAAATTCCCTTTGGGTGTAGTGGCTGACAGGGTTGTTGAAGTCTGGTACATCTTTACTGATACACTGATATGTTGTCTGCTTCATTTTTCCTCTCAGGCAGATAAATGTTGAAATACTCTCTTACAATGATTAATTTGTCTGTTCTCTCATTTCTGTCAGTGTTTCCTTAAAATGTTTGCAATTCCGTTATTAGGTACATTCTGAGTTAGTATTACTGTGTGTTCCTGGTGAATGAATGAACCCCTTTAGACTGGAAACTGCTCCTGCCCTCCTCCTGTTTAGTTCTGGTAGTGCTTTCTCCCAAAGTCTACGACGTGATTTATAGTCAGTTAGCTGAGTATAGAGACTGTTTTCTTTCTTTGGATTAATATTTCCAAAGTGTATCAATTTCTATCCTTTCATCTTTAATCTATCTCTTTATGTTTGATATCTCAAGTGATTTTTAAAACATAAATAATGTGCATCTGAGTCTTATCTTTACTGGCTTTACAATCTTTCTCTTTAACATTGACTGTCTAGGTCCTTAGCAACTGAATTCATTTCTCCATGTAGATCCACATTCCACTGGAATCCACTTTTTTCTTCTGCCTAAAGAAATAATAATTCTCTTCCTTCTTCTTCTTCCCCTTCTTCTTCTCTTCCTTCTCTTTCCTCGTCCTCTTCCTCTTCTTCTTTCTCTTCCCCCTCCTCCTCTTTCTTCTTTTTCTCCTCTTCTTACTCTTGCTCCTTCTTCTTTTTTACTTTTTAAAGTGCCATTTTTTTTTCTGGAGAGGATTTTTCTAAGATTTTTTTGTGGTTTAAAAATTTATAGCTCCCCTTAAGAGTAGACTTGCATTTTTAGAGCAGTTTTAGGTTCACAACAAAATTGAGGGGAAGGTACTGAGTCCCAGATGTACCTTCCACCCCAACCTGCACAGCCCTCCATAGCAAGCACACCCACCAGACAGTAGGGACACTTGTGAAAACCAGTAACCCCAAACTGACACATCATCATCACCCAGAGTCCATTTTACCATTTTTTAAAATATTTTTTTTATTTGCTTTCAGAGAGAGAGGAAAGGAAAGAGAAAGAGTGGGAGAGGAACATCGATGTCTGGTTGCCTCTCAGGTGCGCTTATTGGGGAGGTGGCCCCCAATCCAGGCATGTGCCCTGACTGGGAATTAAACCTGCAAATTTATTTTTATTTTATTTTTATTTTAATCATTGTTCAAGTACAGTTTTCTCCTTTTTACTACCAATCCAGCCCCCCATCCCACCCTCCCCACTTCCCTCCCATTACCACCCTCCCCTTAGTTTATGACCTTGTGTCTTTTAAGTTTGTTCCTGTGAACCCTTCCCACTGTCCCCTTAAATTCCCTCTTCTCTCCCCTGTGGTCACCGTCAACCTGTCCTCTGTTTCAGTGACTTTGGTTATATTTTGCTTGTTTCTTTGTTTTGTTGTTTAGGTTCCTGTCAAAGGTGAGATCACATGGTATTTGTCTTTCACCACCTGGCTCGTTTCACTTAGCACAATGCTCTCCAGCTCCATCCACGCTGTTGCAAAGGGTAGGAGCTCCTTCTTTCTCTCTGCTGCATAGAATTCCATTGTGTAAATGTACTATAGGTTTTTGATCCATTCATTCACTGATGGGCACCTAGGTTGCTTCCAGCACTTGGCTATTGTCAATTGTGCTGCTATGAACACTGGGATGCATAGGTTCTTTTGATTGGTGTTTCAGTGTTCTTAGGATAGATTCCCAGCAGTGGAATTACAGGGTCAAAAGGCAGATCCATTTTTAGTTTTCTGAGGAAGTTCCATACTGTTTTCCATGGTGGTTGTACCAGTCTGCAGTCCCACCAACAGTGCACTAGGGTCCCCTTTTCTCCACAACCTCTCCAACACTTGTTTGTTGCTCTGTTTATGATGGCCATTCTGACTGGTGTGAAGTGGTATCTCATTGTGGTTTTAATTTGCAACTCTCTGATAGCTAGTGATATTGAGCAACATTTCATGTGTCTTTGGATCTTCTGTATGTCCTCCTTGGAGAAGTGTCTGTTCAAGTCCTTTGCCTATTTTTTTAATTGGGTTGCTTGTCTTTTTAGAGTGGAGTCGTGTAAGTTCTTTATATATTTTGGAGATTAAACCCTTGTCTGAGGTATCATTGGCAAATATGTTTTCCCATACAGTTAAATCTGAGACTTTTAGGCTCACAGGCTGATGTGTAATGTACTGAGCCACATCAACCAGGGCTTACATGCAACTTAATAAATAGGCTTATTTTTTTCTGGGAAAATGTTAATTTATCATCATTACCAGTGGTGGGAAAACTTGGGAAAACCTTTTTAATTTCTTCATGCTTCTCCTTCCTTATTTGTCACATGGAGTGCGTTGTGCACACTATGCCTCTCTCAGCTGCGACATTTATTGGTTGTTACATATTTCAGTGCCTCAGTGGATTAAGAGACACTTTGGCCCCCTCTACTCTGGGCTCCTAGGTCAGCCACTGGCTCATCCTACCAGTTGGATCTACAGTTTACCTGGTGTCATCTGGGTAAGACACACAAGGAGGAGGAAGAGAAGGGAGAGGAGCCTCATGGTGGGAAGTGAATTCTTGGGTTACAGGAAGAACTGGCAGTATGTGGTGGTGGCTCCTTGTTCAGTGCACATCAGTGGAGGCCGGTGACCTGTGAAAGAGTTTGAAACGCTCAGCCAGAGACAAGAAGCCTGTCTTCCCAATGAAGGTGTGCAGTTGAGGTTTGGCTGTAATTTGAGGAGGTTTCGTTTATGGACACATGGGTACATATCCAAGTTTCTGCCTGACCAAAAGCATGACCTTGAGAGTTAAGTCAGCATTTCCTCCTTGATTCTCACTTCTGCTTAGGACTTGGAGGTTTGGTACTTTTTCTGATTGAGAAAAAAATAGTTTAAAAACTGAGTTGATTCGGCAAATTATCTAGTCATTCATTCATGTTTATGGCAGGTGTCTCTACCCCTTTATGGCAAGTGAGTTTCTTGTTTAGGAATATGATGACCATCTCCCTTTTTAGGAGGCAAATAAGGAGGTGCAATTTTGTAACGGAAAATAATCTCTCATTTTTTACTCAGTCTTTTCAATTTTTGGCTACCTATTTAAAAGGGCTTGGGTGCATCCTAGACAAGCTCTCACCATGCCAAATTCTCACAGAGGTCACGAGCAGGTAAGACTTTGGGGACAACAGTACTTCTTCTTCTTTCTTGTTAGTTTTTAAACAATTAAATTATTTGGAGTGGTATTGGGTAAGAAAGATTACATCAATTTCAAGTGTAGCATTCTGTAATAAATCATCTGTATATTACATTGTGTGCTCCCCACCCAGAGTGGAGTGTCCCTTGGTCACCACGTGTTTTAGCCCCTCTGCCCTCTTCAACCTCACCCAGCCCCCGATTTCCCGCTGGTGCCCACCACACTGTTGCCTGTGTCTGTGACTCTGCTTGTTTGTTGCTTTATGTTTTATATCCCACATGTCAGTGACATCCTGTGGTTCTTGCCCTTTCCCAGCTCACTTATTTCACTTAGCATGGTCCTCTCAGGATCCACCCATGTGATCACAGTGACAGTATTTTTTAATACAGGTTTTACATGAATGCATTATTGTGATAAAACCCAGAAGAATCCAAGGTGATGCATTGAAATTCTCCTCCATCTCTGCCTCTCCATTTCAGTTCTACTTTACCTTTTTCATTTGTCTCCCTTTATCATTATGCCATGAATTTCTAAATAACAAATCCTATTATATCGCACCTTCTCAACACCTTGAACAGGTTGCCGGGCATAGACAAAGTAGTCAAACATATGTTTAAATGAATGAGTGCTAATACAGCAGAACCGACTCACTCTGTGAGTGAGTCAAAAAATGGTTGCATGGAGGAAATAATGAGGGAGGGAAGGAAGGGGAAAAAGGAAGGAGGGAGGGAGGAAGGAAGAAAGAAAGGAAGAAAGGAAAAGAAGGGGTCAGATGTCAGATTTCCCTTTTTATTGAAAAACAGCCACTAATATTAGGGAGGAGAAAGGTAGATTATGACTAAGATACAAACGTGGAAGATCTCATCGCAGCCATGAAGTAAACAGTAAGTTTTGGGGGAATGAAAAGAAAAGGAATTTCAGTTAATAGTTAATGAGCTTTAGAGTCAGATTAATCTTGCTTCACAGTCCTTCTTCTGCCACTTATTAGGTGAGTGATCTTTAAGTAGACTTTTGAAACTTCAGTTTTACCTGTATCTTTGATGAGGAATCAAGTACCACTCTCCTGTGTCCTGTCTCAGAAAGGGGGACTTTGCAGGAGTCAGTGGCTGGCTGGTACCTCTCCATGCAGAGCTGTGCTGGAGCTGACGTCCCTGCTAGGGAACCATCCCAATGCAAGAAGGGCTTCCTAGGCAACCTCTGGGTTTCAAAAATCACAGAAGCTGTTGGTTTCTTCCATTAAGTTATAGAATGTCTAAGAAAAACACTGCATTTAAAACTGGAATTGGACCAAATTGTCTTTTTTGAAGTGGTGGGCCATAAAATTAGAATCTGGTAGTGAACCTTCTGTCATTTCTGGGATGGAGGAAAGATGATCTTCAAAAGAACTTAGAATTGTAGGTAAGTTCACACAATTCCCCTCTGCATTTCACTTATTGAATGGCTCCACAGATGAATAAGTCTCCATAGTTTATTCCTTTCTTTCTTGCTGGAGCAAAGGTGAAAGGAGAGTTTTGAATCTTTGCATCAGCATTTGAATTTTTCACTAAATAGGGACCTATTTTAGTTTGGTGATGTTCTCATAAAAATAGAGTAAGTGTAGTAATCTCTCTACATAGTAGCTTTGAGAATTTTACTGCTTTGACCCTAGCAAAATAATAATAGAATGGTAATAATAATAATAATAATAATAATGACATAACAGAAAGTATAGAATGAAAGGTTCTGTTCACATTCCTGTCTCCTATGCATGTACACTGAAAGGGATCATTTTTATTGACTTATTAAATATTATGATTTATTCCCACCTCTCCTTCTACCACATCTGGCTCTCTCCTGAACACCCACCTTGCAATAGGTTCGTTCACCCTTCACAGGCTGTCTGCTGCTGTCCTTCCAGGCAAGGACACCTAAGAGCAGCTGCCCATTGTCACATAATTCGGGGTGGGTCAGGTCACATCACAGTGGGCAGAGAAAGGGCTGAGTGAGGTCAGCATGCATTATGATTCCTCTGGACAGGGGTCAGTTTGGTGCAGAGGCGGGGTTGAATCAGACTTGAGTGATGTCACCTCCCCTGGGAGAAGGTGAGAAGTGGGGACTTTAGACACTCCCTCCAAAGGGTGTTGCTCAAACAAGAAGTAAAGACAAGAGGCAGGTGAGACCAGCATCTCTGTGCTCCCCCTGCCATCTCTGTTTTCTTCCTTGTGGTGTGTGGTCCCCTGTCCTGTGTCCCATGCTCGGTCGTCTACCTGCACACGAACCTTCAAAAGGACTGGTGTGATAGACCCCTGACCTGCCTCATGTTGTGTCCCCATGGGGAGACACACAGTGTCTGACTCCTTGTTGCCAACAAATTGGTTACAATTAATAAAGCCATATTCCCCTCAAAGACCAGTTCATAGATGAAGTGGGCCAAGTCCAGTCCCATAGAGGTTTTATAGCCCAAGGGAGAATTGGAGGTTGACCCACAGGAACCAAAAAGAAGGGAGGACTTGGGCAGCCTAAAGGAAGGAGGGGTCCCTTCCTGTGTGGAGCATGGGTCCGGCCCCTGAGGAGCGCGTACTCTGTAGGGACTTGGTGAAGGAGGCACCTGTCAGAGGGGTGACATGAGGCAGGTGAGGGGTCACAGGGCAAGAGCCAAGTGCGCATAGTAGGAAAGCACAGGGGTCACTGGGGAGCTCAGGTGACCCAAAGGGGCCCCTGAACCGGAAAAACAAAAGAAGAGAGCAGCGTGGGGTCCCTGAAGGTCAGTAGGGGAGCTTCCAAGGGGCCCTCCAGGGATTTGGGGATCCACCTGTGCGATCTATCTCTGCACAGTTACCAGAATGACAAAAGGGCCAGATTCTTGGTTTTTGAACCAAGTGGTTCTATTTTATTCAAATTCCATGTCTTTGCAAAGGGCACATTTCTGACTTCTCTGTGACAACTGGTTCTCAGTTTTCAAATTACTTCCGCACACAGCATTTAAATCCAGGCAGGATGCAGTTGCTTACTTGTCTTCTATTTCCAGGGCAACGCGATCGCCAGCATGCACCTCCTCTTGCCCTGCATCTTCCAGGATATGTTATCTGAGAAAAACCTACAGGGAAAATAAAAAGGGTCAAAGAATGTCAGAAATCAAAGCACCATTTTCAAAAGCAATCTGTGTCTGTGTGTCATTGAGAGAACCCTCAAGGTCATGGTCACCCCATTATGATAATAAGAGATGAGTCTGTAAAGTTAGGATCCCCTTTCCAGACAGATGAGAACTGCTGAGGTTCAAGAGGTTCCTTTTGTTTCTAGAACCAGCTGCTTAAAGTCTCTGAGCTGGGGGCCTAGGGACGGGTGGGACTAGACAGAGGCTGTGCCCGTTGAGGACCTCCAACAGAGAGTCACCAGGAAGCCCTGCAAGGTCAGGTTCGCACACAGCCCAGTGGTTTCAGAATCAGAAACAGCCAGCAGGTGTCCATTTTTAACCTTTGTTTTCCAAATCATTTCCTCATTGAAGTATGGGAGCTGAGATAGAGCTTAGGTGGAGAGATTGTTTAAGGAGAACCTAATAGCTAAGTAACTGACCATTGAAAACTAAGATTGCTTCTAGGACTCCTTCTGTAGTAGTGTTTCTCATCTCTGGGAAGTATGTGAGACCTCACACTTCCTGGATCCTCTCTTCCTGGCCTTTTTAGTCTTTCTGCCTTCCTTCCCCTCTTTCTGCTCTTCCCTCCTCCCTCCCTGATACTGTTCTGTGTTGGAATACAACCATGGACACAGTGAATAAAATGACAACTTTCCAACATAGTGTGCCTAGAAGAGAAAAGACGGAGAACAGAGAGATGTGGGTGGGGAGACAGAGGAAGACAGGGGAGAGAGAGAAGGTGAAGGAGAGAGATCAGGGCACAGAGAGGGACTGCTCTGCCGTGCCCACCTGTGCGGCCCCCTGGCTCTGCCCCACTCACCTGGCACAGACAGCAGGAACACAAAGAAGAATGCAAGCAGAAGGTGGTGGATCCTCATGCTGGCGGCTGGGAAGCTGGGCAGCTGAGTGGAGGGGAAGTGGAGCCTTGCCCTTATATAAGGCTCCAGGTTCCTGCAGAGTTCAGCAGGGGCTGTAACTTGGGTTACTTCAGAGTTACTAAATTGTCCATTCTTCCTGTTCCTCATGAGGAAGTCCTCCAGAGGACAAAGCATACCTACTCCTCTGTATTCAAACTGGGAGGGGAAACTCTGGGAGAACCTTGAGTTGGGGCAAGGACAGAAGCAGGGCAGGGCTGTCTCCATGCCAGAATAAACTTTCTGGAGTTCATCTGCTTGCCCCGTGCAACTTTGAATCTGTCAGTGCTGTGTTTCCTGTACAGTCTCAGGTCACACTAGGAAGCAGGTCTTTCTACAGGAATTGTGAGGGACAAGAGACAGGTGGGCCTGAGCCTCCATAGGTTACCAAGGATGGTGACAGTGGTGTGGAAAATCTCCAAAATTGACCAACATCCCTGGTGGCAGGTGATGAGAAAGTACATGGTTTGTTTGTCTTCCTCTTAGGAAAAATGGAGGGTGAAATGATGACCAACCTGTGTCCCCTGAGTCTCTGTATCAAAAGCAAGGGCAGCCCTTGCAGCTCAGTGTCACTGAGATACTCAGGGGACATGCAGCTGTACCTGACAGCAGTTCTGGAGAGCCAGTGAGTTGTCCTCTCCTCAGACATGTCAAGGCTGGGCTCTCCCTGCCATTTGGGTCCTTTCGGGACTCTCTGAGGGAACGGTAGGAGCTCCTCACCCTATGTGTGTTGGATGGCAGCCAGTTCTGAATGCACCCATGACCTCAGGCTATGGGAGGTCTGCAGGTGTCACCCAGAAACTCCCTGTTGCTCTGATACCCAGCCTAGTAAACAGTGGCCCCAGGACAGGGACAACCCTGTGCCCCACACTAAGGGGTAGTGTGTTCAGACCAAGGAAGGCACATCCATTCCTACTCCTTCCTCTCCAGTCTGAGGATGTTTGAGAGAGAGAGAAACATCTACTCACATAGATTGTAGTCCTGTGAAGAGAATGTATCAATGCATTTGTTTCAGATGTGGTGGTGAAAAAATCTATAATCCAGGGTCATTTTTGACCAGTGCCCTAAGGAGACGCTTGAGAGAGATGTGGAATGTGGTCACGGTCCACTCTGGGTGCTCGTTAAAATGCGGACTTCAGAAGCCCAAGTGAAGGGCTGGGTGGAGGTGTGCTCACAGGAAGCTGTGGGAGCCATCAGGTGTCAGGCTGGGGGTGGCCTTCACAGGGGAGCTTCTGATGGGCCCTGGAGAATGGCGCAGCCAGGCATGGAAGGATGTTGTGAAGGAGACCCCATCACTGGCATGCCACATCTCTCTTGTCACTTTCTTCCTCTCCTGGTGACCAGGTTAGCTCTGGAACCAGGTCCCCGACATCCTGACCCTAACCCTGTGTCTTCCAGGCCATGGAGCCTCTGGCAAAGCTGGGTGTGCTAGGGGGTCTCTGTGCACTCTGTCTGGACTCATCAGGTTTCCAAAATATTTCTCTGGTCTGGTGAAAGGACTTGGCCAAGATTGTGCGAGTCACCCTGGTGATTTCATGCTTTGTCTCTGAAGAGGGAGGACGATCCCCTTGCAAGTCTCAGTGCCATTTACAGACACCAAATAACGACAGTCGTTTTTACAAAGTGAGACTGAGTGTCATTTACCATCCAGGGAACAGTGTCATTCCCCAGGGGTTCCAGGAATGAGCTTCACAGCTGTGGGTTTCATCCCTCCTCCATTTTCCATCTGGACCCACGGGAGAGGAGGCTGTGTCCTGTCTGCCTTGCTTTAAGGAAGCTTCCTTGGGGAAATTCCATGGCCTGCTCAGGGCCTTGGAGGAAGCTGAAGGGAGTTAGAGGTTTTCAGGCTTTTCATGCTTGGTGTCAGCTCCGACCCCTACTGCCTACAGTTTCCAGTATCAAAGGAATACTGGTATACTGATATTTAGATGTCCAGCGTGGAAGAGGTGGATTGCAGGATTCTCCCGCAACCATTTTCCAATGCCAGAGAGCCAGCAGGAGCATTTTAAAGGAATTTTTATGGAGAAATCCTTGGCATATCACAGTGGATGAGCCCCAGGTTCCATTATAAAGATCTCCTATTTTTATCTTTTGTAAAATGATTTTCCCAGTAAGTCTAGTGGACATGAACTACCAGATTATAGGATTTTCCTTTCAATAAGGACTTGCCAGTTCCACTCTCTTAGCAGGTTTCAGATACACACACAGGATTATTATCTGTACCCGCCATGCTGTGCCCCGCATCCCCGGGATTGTTGCCCTTATAACTGCTAGTTTGTTGGGTCTCAGACCATCCCCACCCCTACCTCCCCTGGAGACCACCAGTCTGTTCTCTGCATCTCAGTTAGTTTTTTAGGATTCCACCCACAAGGAGTTTAGATGGTGGTTGTGTTTCTCTGCCTGCCTTGCACCACTTAGCACAAGGCCCTGGAGTTTCCTGGATGGTGTTGCAAAGGGCAAGGTTTCCTTTTTCCTGGTTGAGCCATGTTCCTTGGCACATATGCCTGTGTTTCTTCACTCATCCATCCGTGGGGCAAACCTCGGTGGGTCCTGTGTGCCGCAGGGGGCACAGGGGGCAGATACCTTTCCTGGGCAGTGTTCTCCTGCCTCCAGACAAGAGTGTTCTTCTGTACTTGTTGCCCCACTTAGACCTGTGCCCCCACATACATGTCACATGATCTGTATTCACCTGTCTGTCAGTGAGCATGAAAGCTGTTTTCGAGTCTTAGCTACTGTGAATATTCCTCTAGGGACCAGGAGAGTGCAGATATCTTTCTGAGACCCTGGTTTCTTTGCCTTTAGGTGCACATTTGGAAGGGGATTGCTGGATCCTGTGGTAGATGTAATTTTAAGTTTTGGGGGAATGGCCATAGTGTTGTCCACAGTGGCTGTGCCTGTTTAAAGACCCTCCAAACATGCAAAAAACTCCCTTTCTCCCCATCATTGATCTTCTATTTTCCTCAGTAGCTGTGCTAACAGCTAACAGGTAGGAGGTGATATTGAGATTTTGATTTGCATTGCCTTGGTGATTAGTAATATTGACCATCTTTGCACACACCTGTGGGCCACGACCCGCAAAGCAAACCATCAACAGAGTGAATAGGCATTTTAGGGAATGGGAGAAGTATTTGCAAACCCTGTATCTGACAAGAGGTTAATATCTGAAATAGAAAGGATCTCATCAAACTCAGTAACAACAACAACAAAGAACCCCTGATAAACTTACAGAGAGGACCTGAGGAGCATTTTGCCAAAGATATACATGTGGTCACTGGACTGTTGATAGGGAGTGCCCTGAATTTGTATTTGTTCCTGGTGGTACACCTCAACCTCCGTTAAAGACAGAGTGTGGCCTGACCTTGCATGAGGTCAGGAGTGAGGGTGCAGATGACTGTCACCTGGTGGCAGCTCTCTATCTGTGTCCCCTGAGATGCAGAGCTGTGGTCCTGCTTCCCTGAAGCTTGGGCTACAGGTGAGGCCTCCTGGGAGTTCTTCCTTTGCCCTCAGTGACCCAGTGAGAACACTCCCGGTGGCATCCATCCTCTCCAGGACCCGGCGTTTGCTTTTCTTTCCCTGCTGTGTGTGCCTCCTCTTCTCCCCTGTTTCCTGTGGGTTTGTCTCCTTCAATGCTGGGTTATTGGTGGTAGAAGGTGAGCCTGTTGATTTGGGAGCATTTCTCACTTCTACCAAACAAGCATTCAATGTTATACATCTCTCTCTGAGCGCTACCGAAGCGGCGTGTCTACAGATTTTTGTATGTTGTGATTTCATTTCTGATTTGTTAAACATATTTTCTAATATGTTCTGTGATTTGTCGCTGACCCATTGGAAATATGCTGGTTAGTTTCTGCAAAGTTGGAGGCTTTCCAGATATTTTTCTCTTATTGATATCTTTTCAATTTTGCTGGGGATACTGACATACATTGGATGATTTTAAATTGCTTTGTTATTTGAGACTTGCTTTGTAGCTCAGTGTGGGCTGTATTGTGTGACATTGTAGTGTATTCTGCTCTTATTGGCTGAGGTGCGTAATGAATTCCCATTGGGTCACAGTGCCTGACAGGGTTGGTCAAGTCTTGTACATCTTTACTGATACACTGATGTGTTGTCTGCCTCATTTTTCCTTACAGGCAGATAAATGTTGAAATATCCACTTATGATTATTAATTTGTTTGTTCTCTCATTTCTGTCAGTGTTTCTTTTAAATGTTTGCAGTTTTGTTATTAGGTAAATTATGAGTTAGTATTAGTGTGTGTTCCAGGTGAATGAACGAACTACTTTAAGACTTGAAAGTGCTCCCTGCCCTCCGTCTGTTTAGTTCTGGTAATGCTTCATCCCAAAATCTACGACGTGATTTATAGTCAGTTAGCTGAGTAGAGAGCCTATTTCCTTTGTGCGATTCATATTTCCAAAGCCTATCAATTTCTATCCTCCTATCTTTAATCTATCTATTTATGTTTGACATCTCAAGTGGTTTTCAAAAAATAGATAATGTTCATCTGGGTCTCACCTTGACAGTCTCTACAATCTTTCCCTTTAAGACTGAGTGCCTAGGCCCTTTGCAGCTGAATTCATTTCTCTATGTACAGCCACATTCCACCTGGTCTCACTTTTTCTTCTGCCTAAAGAAATAATAATTCTTCTTCTCCTCCTCCCTTCTTCCACTCTTCCTCCTCCTTCTTCTTCCTCCCCTTCTTCTTCTCCTTCTCCTCCTCCTCCTTTTTCCTCCTCCTCCTCCCCCTGTTCTTCTTCTTCCTCTCCTCCTTCCTCTCCTCACCCTCCTCCTCTTCCTCTTCTTCCTTCTCTTCCCCCTCCTCCTCTTCTTTTTCTCGTCCTCTTACTGCTGTTCCTGCTTTTTTAAATAGTGCTAGTTTTTGTTGGTGAGGATTTTTCCAAGATTTCTTTTTGCTTTTTAGAAGTTTATGCCTTCTCTTAAGACTAGTCTTTGCATTTTTGGAGGAGTGTTAGGTTCATTACAAATTTGAGGGGAAGGTATAGAGATCCCCAGTGCATCTTCCACCCTCACCTGCACAGCCCTCCATAGCGAGCATACCCACCAGACAGTAGGGACACTTGTGAAAACCAACAACCCCAAATGGACACATCATTATCACCCAGAGTCCATTTTACCATTTTTTAAAATATTTTATTTATTTGTTTTTAAAGAGAGAGGAAAGAAGGAGAAAGAGTGGGAGAGAATCATCAATGAGTGGTGGCTTCTCATGTGCCCCCTAATGGGGAGCTGGCCCACAATCCAGCCATGTGCCCTGAATGGGAATCAAACCTGTGACTTGCAGGATTATAGGCTTATGTGCAATCTACTGAGCCACATCAACCAGGGCTTACATGTTAATTAAAATAATAAGCTTATTTTTTCTGGGAAAATGTGAATCTATCATCATTACTAGTCGTGGGCAAACTTGAAAAAGCCTTTTTCATTTCTTGACGCTTCTCCTCCCTTATTTGTCAGGTGGAGAGTGTTGTGCACACTATGTCTCTCTCAGCTACGATGTTAATCGGTTGTTCCATATTTCAGTGCCTCAGTGGATTAAGAGACACTTTGGCCCCCTCTACTCTGGGCTCCTAGGTCAGCCACTGGCTCATCCTACCAGTTGGATCTACAGTTTACCTGGTGCCATCTGGGTAAGACACACAAGGAGGAGGAGGAGGAGAAGGGACAGGAGCCTGATGGTGGGAAGTGAATTCTTGGGTTACAGGAAGAACTGGCAGTGTGTGGTGGTGGCTCCTTATTCTGTGCACATCAGTGGAGGCAGGTGATCTGTGAAAGAGTTTGAAATGCTCAGCCAGAGACAAGAAGCCTGTCTTCCTAATGAAGGTGTGCAATTGAGGCTCGACTGTAATTTGAGGAGGTTTCGTTTATGGACACATGGGTACAGACCCAAGTTTCTGCCTGACCAAAAGCATGACCTTGGGAGTTAAGTCAGCATTTCCCCCCTGATTCTCACTTCTGCTTAGGACTTGGAGGTTCGGTACTTTTTCTGCTTGAGATAAACAATAGTTTAAAAACTGAGTTGATTCGGCAAATTATCCCGTCATTCATTCATCTTTATGGCAGGTGTCTCTACCCCTTTATGACAAGTGAGTTTCTTGCTTAGGAATATGATTACCATCTCCCTTTTTAGGAGGTAAATAAGGAGGTGGAATTTTGTAAATGAAAACAATCTCTCCTTTTTTACTCAGTCTTTATTATTTTTGGCTACCTATTTAAAATGGCTTGGATGTATCCCAGACAAGGTCTCACCATGCCAAACTCTCACAGACGTCATGAGCAGGTGAGACTTTGGGGACCACAATACTTCTTCTTCTTTTTTGTTAATGTTTAAATAATTAAATTAATTGGGGTGACATTGGTTAAGTAAGATTATATCAATTTCAAGCATAGGATTCTGTAATAAATCATCTGTACGTCACATTGTGTGCTCCCCACCCAGAGGGGAGTGTCCCTTTGTCACCACGTGTTTGAGCCCCTCTGCCCTCCTCTACCTTACCCAGCCCCATTTCCCGCTGGTGCCCACCACACTGTTGCCTGTGTCTGTGACTCTGCTTGTTTGTTACTTTATGTTTTATATCCCAGGCATGAGTGACATCCTATGGTTGTTGCCCTTTCCCAGTTCACTTATTTCACTTAGCATGATCCTCTCAGGATCCATCCATGTCGTCACAAGTGACAGTATTTTTTAATACAGATTTAACGTCAATGCATTATTGTGATAAAGCCCAGAAGAATCCAAGGTGATGCACTGAAGTTCTCCCCCATCTCTGCCTCTGCATCTCAGTTCTACTTTACCTTGTTCATATGTCTCCCTTTTTCACTATGGCACCAATTTCTAAATAGAAGTCCTGTTATTATTGCACCTTCTCAACACCTTGAACAGGCTGCCTGGCATAGAGAAAGTAGTCAAGCATATGTTTAAATGAATGAGTGCTAGTACAGCAGAACTGATTTGTGAGTGAGTCAAAAAATGGATGCATGAAGGAAATAAATGAGGGAGGGAAGGAAGGGGAAAAAGGAAGGAGAGAGGGAGGGAGAAAGAAAAAAGAAAGTAAAGGAAAAGAAGGGGACAGAGGGAATCTGATTTCCCTAGTTATCTGAAAACACCCACTAATATTAGAGAGGAGAAAGGAACATTATGACTAAGAAACAAACGTGAAAGAACTCATCGGAGCCATAGAGTAAGCAGTAACCTTTGGGGGAATGAAAACAAAAGGAATTTCACTGAATAGTTAAAGAGCTTTGGGCCAGATTGACCTTAGTTCACAGTCCTTCATCTGCCCCTTATTGGCTGAGTGACCTTGAAATAGCTTTTTGATACGTCAGTTGTACCTGTGCCTTTGATGAGGAATCAAGTACCATCCTCCCGTGTGGCATCTAAGAAACAGGGCCATTGCAGGAGTGAGTGGCTGGCTGGTGCCTCTCCATGCAGAGCTGTGCTGGAGCTGACGTCCCTGCTAGGGAACCATCCCAATGCAAGAAGGGCTTCCCAGGCAACCTCTGGGTTTCAGAAATCACACAAGCTGTTGGTTTCTTCCATTAATGTGTAGAATGTCTCAGAAGAACACTGCAATTGAAAAATGAAATTTGACCAAATTGTCTTTTTTGAGGGGTGGCCCATGAAATTAGAATCTGGTAGTGAACCTTCTGTCATTTCTGGGATGGAAAAAAGATGATCTTCAAAAGAACCTAGAATTGTAGGTAATTTCACACAATTCCCCTCTGTATTTCACTTCTCGAATGGCTCCACAGATGAATGTTTCCATAATTTTTTCCTTTCTTTCTTGCTGGAGCAAAGGTGAAAGGAGAGTTTTGAATCTATGCATCAGCATTTGAATTTTTCACTAAATAGGGACCTATTTTAGTTTGGTGATATACACTTAAAAATAGAGTAAGTGTGGTAATTTGTTTAGATAAGTCACACTTAATTTTACACAGTAGCTCTGAGGGAGTTACTTCCTTGACTCTAGGAAAATAATAACAGTGTAATAATAATATTAATAGAACAAAGTGTATAGAGTGAAAGCTATTGTCCACATTCGTACCTCCTATGCTTGTACCCTGAAAGCGATCATTTTTATTGACTCCCTAAATATTATGATTTATTCCCACCTCTTCCTCTACCACATGTGGCTCTCTCCTGAACACCCACCTTGCAATAGGTTCCTTCACCCTTCACAGGCTGTCTACTGCTGTCCTTCCAGGCAGGGACACCTAAGAGCAGCTGCCCATTGTCACATAATTAGGGTTGGGTCAGGTCATGTCCCAGTGGGCAGAGAAAGGGCTGAGTGAGGTCAGCATGTATTATGATTCCTTCTGGACAGGGGTCAGTTTGGTGCAGAGGTGGGGGTAAGTCAGACTTGAGCGACGACATCTCCCTTGGAGAAGGGTGAGAAATGGGGACTGTAGACACTCCCTCCAAAGGGTGTTGCTCTAACAACTAAGCAAAGACAAGAGGCAGGCGAGAGCAGCATCTTTATGGTCCCCCTGCCATCTCTGTTGTCTTCCTTCTGGTGTCTGTTCCCGTGTTCTGTGTCCCATGGTCATTCGCCTTCCTGCATGTGTATCTCTAAATGGACTGCTGTGCTACACCCCTGACCTTCCTCATGTTGTGTCCCCCTGCAGAGACACACTGTGTCAGACTCCTCATTGCCACCAAATGGGTCACAATGAATAAAGCCATGATCTCCTCAAAGACCAGTTCATAGATGAAATGGGCGAAGTCCACTCCCCAGAGGTTTTATAGCCAAAGGGAGAATTGGAGGTTGACCCACAGGAACCAAAAAGAAGGGATGACTTGGGTGGCCTACAGGAGGGAGGTGTCCCTTCCAGCAGGGAGCAGGTGTGGGGTCCCTGGGGAGAGGGTGCTCTGTGGGGCTTGGGTGAAGGAGGCACTTATTGGCAGGGTGACATGGGGCAGGTGAGGGCTCACAGGGCTAGAGGAAGCAAGAGCCAAGTGCACATTCTAGGGAAGCACAGGGGTCACTGGGTATCTCAGGTGACCCAAAGGGGCCCTGAACCGGAAAAACAGAGGAAGACAGCAGCATGGGGTCCCTGAAGGTCAGTAGGGGAGCTTCAAAGGGGCCCTCCAGGGATTTTGGGATAGGCCCGTACTGTCAAGGTCTGCACAGTAAGCACCATAACAAAAGGGCAAGATTCTGGTTTTTAACCCAAATGGTTCAATTTTATTTCAATTTGATGTCTTTGCAAAGGTCTTTGATGTCTTCAATGTCTTTGTGTGACTTTTTGGTGACAGCTGGTTCTTCCTTTTCAAATTACTTTCGTCCACAGCATTTTACTCCAGGCACAATGCAGTTGGCTATTGATCTTGTTCGTTTAGGGCAAACGAGTGGGAATGGAATGCAAAAACCTCCTTTCTTCCCACATGCACGAGGACTTATAGACCCAGAAAAACCTACAAGGAAAATAAAAAGGGCCAAAGAGTGTCAGAAATCAAAGCAATCTGTGTCTGTGTGTCCTTGACAGAACCCTCAAGGTCATGGTCACCACATCATGATAATAAGAGATGAGTCTGTAAAGTTAGGATCCCCTTTCCAGACAGATGAGAACTGCTGAGGTTCAAGAGGTTCCTTATGTTTCTGGAACCAGCTGCATAAAGTCTCTGAGCTGGCGGCCTAGGGATGGGTGGGACTAGACAGAGCCTGTGCCCGTTGAGGACCTCCAACAGAGAGTCACCAGGAAGCCCTGCAAGGTCAGGTTCACACACAGGCAAATGATTTCAGAATGAGAAACAGCCAGCAGGTGTCTATTTTTAACCTTTGTTTTCCAAATAATTTCCTCAGTGAAGTATGGGAGCTGAGATACAGCTTAGGTGGAGAGACTGTTGAAGGAGAACCTAATAGCTAAGTAACTGACCACTGAAAATAAAGTTTGCTTCTAGGACTCCTTCTGTAGTAGTGTTTCTCATCTCTGGGAAGTATGTGAGACCTCACACTTCCTTGATGCTCTCTTGCTGGCCTTTTCAGTCTTTCTGCCTTCCTTCCCCTCTTCCTGCTCTTCCCTCCTCCCTCCCTGATACTGTTCTGTGTTGGAATACAGCCGTGGACACAACCAATAAAACCACAACATTCCAACATTGTTTTTCTAAGGTAATAGGTGATCTCACGTCTCTATCTCCTGTTTCTCTCTCCCTTTCTCCCAATTCCTCCTTTCTCCTTCTCATCCATTTCTGTCACACTAAGGACAAAGCCAAGCGTGGGCATCCAGCTGTCAGAGCTCCAAGCCCTGAGCCAAGAGCAGCCCTGTTGGGGATGTCTCCTCAGGGATCCTCAGGCCCAGAAGGCAAAGGCAGAAATGTCTCCCCAGATAGTGGCTGCCCACGTCCAGGATGGGCTTTGTTATTCTCTAGGTTTACTGGAGACTCCACCCTTCAGTATAAGACTTAGAAAGTGACACTCCACACGTCTGACCTTAGACAAAATCCAATTTCTTGGTTGTATTAAATAAGAAAAGCTACCCAAGAGAGGCCGCCTCTGTTAGCAGCATCTGAGCCTGGAGCTCAGTGAGTAGATGATGTTTACGAGCTGGCCGGGGCCTTCGGGGAGGCTCAGGGAAGGTTCTGCACCTGCTTCCCTGGTGGCGATGGGCAGGGCGCTCGGATCTCAGGAACAAGGGAGACACTCTCTTTGGTCTAAGAGTGTGTGCAGGATAGAAAAGACAGAGAAGGGAGGTATGGGAGTGGGGAGTCAGAAGAAGACAGGGGAGAGAGAGAAGGTGAGGGAGAGAGATCAGGGCACAGAGAGGGACTGCCCTGCCCTTCCCACCTATGCGGCCCCCTGGCTCTGCCCCACTCACCTGGCACGGAAAGCAGGAACACAGAGAAGAATGCAAGCAGAAGGTGGTGGATCCTCATGCTGGCAGCTGGGATGCTGAGCAGCTGACTGGAGGGTAAGCGGAGCCTTGCCCTTATATAAGGCCCCAGGTTTCTGCAGAGTTGAGCAGGGGCTGCAACTTGGGTGACTTCAGAGTAATTAAATTGTTCATCCCACCTGTGAATCATGATAAAGTCCCTTAGAGCACAAAGCATACCTACTCCTCTGTATGCAAACTGAGAGGGGGAAATTCTGGGAGAACCTTCAGGTGGGGTAAGGAGGGAACCAGGTGGGGCTGTCTCCACACAGGAATAAACTTTCTGGAACTCATCTCCTTGCCTCATGCAAGTTTGAATCTGTCAATGTTGTTTCCTGTACAGTCTCAGGTCACACTAGGAACCAGGTGTCTCTGTAGTAATTGTGAGGGACAAGAGACAGGTGGGCCTGAGCCTCCATAGGTTATCAAGGATGATGACATTCATGTGGAAAATCTCCTAAAATTTACCATCATCCCAGGTGGCAGGTGATGAGACCAGTATTGTAGGGGACCAGTTTGTTTCAGTCTAGAAGATGTGACTCAGCTCTGTATGGACAACCTACAGAAGCAAAGTGGTGGGCAGGAGCCAGACCTTGAAACTGACTTTTCCCGTGGGAATCAGGCCTAGAAAATGCATACTGACTGTTATGGCTTGCTTTTGCTAAAACTCCATCACCCTGGTCTGAAACAACAAATGTGTATCATCCATCTTCCAGGTAGTTTCCAAAGCCTGTGTGATTTCTCCCAAGGACAGACCTAATCAGCTTGACGCCATTCCCCTCTGCATGTTATTTTCATTTCCTTGATTGTACCTAAAATGTAGACAAGAATATTCTGTGTAATAGATAATAAATCTTTCTCTGATGTAAGCCCCGAGAAAACAATAAAAGCTTGTCTAGGCAAGGGTCGGGGCGCTCTCCTCTCAAGGGAGTGGCCCAGGCACTCATAGACCCTAGCCCCTTGAGAGACTTGCCATGCTGTCCCCTTTTTCTCCATAGGATTGCTGTCATCCTTGCATTTATTTTCTCTTTCAGCCACAACAGGCGGACTCTGCTGGCCGGAGTCTGCCACATGTGGTGCCCAGGAACAGGGACCCAGAGGCTACCAGCTATTGTTGAGGCCAACACGCCAACGAGGGTGGAATGCATGCAACAGCCCAGGTAAGGGCCGACGACCCTGAGAGCTTGTTGCTAAGGTCGTAGGGTGTGGTGTATTTCAGGGAAAAAGGGATATTTTTCCAAGGTCACCCTCTCTTGTGACCACACTCTCTTTAGTAAGCAGAAGCCTTGCTCTCTCTCTCTCTGCAGCAATCGCCACACCCTGTGGGCATGGGTCGAGCATTTAAGAGCCACAAGGGCGCTCTCCACAACAAACCCACCCATAATAGGACGAGTTGGACGTGGGCTGGGGAAGAACACTAGGTTTCCTGCCAACTGCAAGCAAAAGCCCACGCAAAGACAGGCACACTGTAAAAACACTCACAAGCCCATCCCTGCGGCACAATCCCTAATCAGGTTGTAGGCTTGGGAGAGAGGGCAATGAATTTTCCCTTCAATTAGCTTTTTTTCTTACAAGGGCCCCTGCACATTCTTTCTTTAAAAGCTGCCTTTTGAAGCCCCTTTGATTCTGCCTTTTCCCTCTGCCCTCCTGTAAACAGAAAAGCAGATAGTAAATGAGTGTTTGGGTTTCAACCGGACTCCGAAGATTGCTTTGAGGACTCAGTGTTAGTTCCAGGATTGTTCACGAGTGTCTCAGCTTCTTGCTGAAGCACCGAAGATAAGAGGCATTCCTCCCTCGGGCTTGAGATCACAGCGTTTCTATGAGAGCAGGCGCCTCGTGGAGGGGTCTGGGGTAAATCCCCAAAACATGTAGCGGCCTCACAGGGAATTAATTGCAATCACAGTAATTTAACTCTCGGCTCGGTCAGGAAGCGTGATATAAAGGTTGGTCACCTGGCGCTTCAAGCCGCCCTCGCAGTCTTAAACGCATAGGAGAAACCTGAGACCCATAAGCAGGGTTAGGGTACCCTGGACACCAGGTAGCCCCCCCACCCCCCGCCAACCGTTTTCACCAACAGGACGTTTTCGACCCACCACGCTGTACTCCCCGTGTACTCCACGCTGTAATCACCTAATTAGCTAGGGTTTAGGATGGGCTGCGGAGTCTGAAAGGGCAGAAATTGGAAGTGAAAACAGAACTTTTTAACAACAAGAATGGGCTCCCTAAAGAACAAGAGCAATGTTTTATGCTAATATAGCCATTTTTTAAAGCTGCTAAATATCTCTCTGATAAGGGATCTTTAGACTTAGTCATTTAGGAAAAAGTTGGGCAGAAGTTGAAACAGCCCCAGGTGGTGTCAGATAAAGGTGTCTCACTCCCTCCTTTAGAGGATTTAATTTGAAAACACCGGTTTGCTTGAATTTTATTTTTATTTCTGTTTTAGAAGCAACATTTCAGTCTCAAAATGTTTGGGTAAGTAGAATGAGATCTCTAATGTTATTACATCATAAGGATTCTACTCAGAAAAAGTTTAAATTGATTATTTATAAAGAAGATTTCACTTCCCTCAGACAGTACAAAATGCGGGAATGAAAACAATGGGAAAAGGTGTCTTTGAACCATCGTGGATCCTCTTTCTGAAGGCCCGGGGACTGCTTCGGTCCTGGGAACAAACCTGGCATCCTCCCTCCCTCTTCTGCAGTCTCCCTAAAAGTTTCAAGGATGCTGGATAATGAGACAGCTGACTTCTGAGCACATCCCAGAATATAGTAATCACAAAAATGTAAATGTATACAAAAAGCTGTTTCGAGAAGTTATGAATGTGTTCATAAATTTGTCAATCTAAAGATGCTATAAGTTGGATGGAAGGTGTGACATGTTAAAAAATATATTAAGAATCCTCCTTGTCTATGCCTGAGTTGTGACCTTTTGTTGTAAAAATAAAATATAAGTGTACTGTCTCCCTGGGGAGAACTAGCCCTTCTCCACGGAAGACTAAGCATTATTTTTTACGTCAGTACCTGTAAACACTGGTCGTTTCCTCGGGGAAGAACTGGCTATTCTCCCAGGGGGAGCAGTTAGTCTGTGGAGTCACGAGAGGCCCTTGGTGTGTAACCACTTTTGTCTAAAACATATGTGAGTAGAGCACCCCTCTTCATGACTCATAGTCGATCCCACTCAGGCCTGCCTGGCCCCTTAGTGGATGGTGACAATAAGGCAGATGCCTTAGTTAGCGTCTTCACTGCTTTCCAGCAAGCACTAGCTTCTCACCAGTGTTTTCATCAAAACAGCCAGGCACTTCCAAGACAATTGGATATGCCCCATTCTCAAGCCAGGCGAATTGTTAAGGAACGCCCTGACTGTCGAGCCCTTACTAAGGCACCCCCACCCACGGGAGCTGACCCTCGAGGACTAGGTTCTCAGAGGATTTAGCAAACAGATGTCACTCATCACTCTCCCTTTGGAAAATTCAAATACATTCACATTTCCATTGATATTTATTCTGATGCCCTACATGCATCTGCTTTGACAGGAGAGTCTGCGAAAAATATTCCAGCCCATTGGCTTGAAGCCTTTAGTCATTTAGGATGGCCTCAGCACATGAAAACTGATAATGGCCCAGGATATCTTGCCCGTTCTACTCAAGCCTTCCTTCAGCATTGGCATATCCAACACAAAACAGGAACACCTTAGAATCCAACCGGTCAGGCAATTAACTGCTGAATGGGTGCATCATGCCTATAAACATCTTCTTAAAAAACAAAAGAGGGGGAGCCAAGAGTCTACCCCTCAAAAATGGATTATGTTAGCTATGTTTACCTATAATTTTCTAAACTGTGATGAAACATTTTGTACTCCAATTGAGAAACATTTTCAGAAGACAGAACCAAAGTCATCTTATCCTCAGGTGTTATCTAGAGATCCCCTGGGAGATGGTACTTGGAAGGGCCCTGTAGACCTCTTAACTTGGGGAAGAGGCTGTGTGTGTGTTTCCATCCCTACAGGTCCTGTCTGGCTTCCTCATCATGAACCAAACAGACATCAAGCTCCACTACCTGGAGATGACAGCCGACCAGCTGACAGACCAGGTAGCCCAGCTGACCCTGAGCAACCAGCAGGAACACAGACCCCTATGGCGTCACACACGGGTTTGAATTCGCCAGTAAAGGGGGATACAGACCACCTCAATACTGGGGGCCGAGGCTCAGATGCCTCTGCTAGAGAGTAATAATATCCCAATGCCTCGTAATGTTCCTTTCAGACATGCCCCCACCACATGGGGGGATATTAAGACTCTTAATATTCAAGCTGAGAAAATTCTTCTTGAAACTAAGGTGGACGACACCCCAGGAAATAGGTTTATTGCTTACTTAGCAGTGTTGTCAGCCAATTCAGCTGAAGCTTTGCTTGTAATTGCCATTATACTCTACCTAGGGGGGCAGGGCATAACTACTGAAAGTAATTCCTCTCATATTTATTGGGCTCACATTATTGACCCGCTGGTATTTAAGGTGCATACATGGTGGAATGTTGAACCTCCCCTTTCCACTAACGACACCCAGTGGACTGGAGTGGTGTGGAGGCCCCCTGATGGCCCATTAGAAAAAAAAAAACAAGCACTGAATGTCAGTGCCAAAAAATACCATTTATGTTACTGAATACTTACCAGTTTGTTTTTCTGTTCTTACTGACACTTTGTGTTTACCTGTAAGAAAAAAATTCTATACTGCAAGCAAGACGCAGTACAATGATTACTCTCAGCTCTCTATGATAACCAGGTGGCCTGTGTACCCAGGAGGGGATTTATCATCCTCTCAATTCCCCTCCAGTTCCTCCTTGTACTTTAGACAAAAGCCTTGAAGACTAAGTCTCTTGGTCTTTATGCAGAGGACCGAATGCTACTGTTGGTTTTCTCCCCAAAAGTCCTTTTGTGGTGGAGATGGGGACCTAAATGGAAATACTGGCTAAATCTGGCCCAGTAACAGTTTCAGCTCAGCCTCAAATCCCATATACTAATATGTGGTGGCAGGGGTCCGGTACCAGGGCACCTATTATCAGAATTATTTCTCCCAACCACACTAGCCCTTAGCATTACACTTCTTGGAAAATTGGCTTGCCTTTTATTTCTAGAAAACGCCTGTGTAAAAATTTCTTTGAAAGTCTCTACCAGGATGGCCCTCCAAAATAAGACTGGGTCACAGTTTGTACTTCTCACCCTTACTTGTTTTTGGCAACTCCAGGGACAGCCCAGGTCTTTTATAATAAATCAGCAAAAATTTATCCTTTGCCTGTCCCTGCAGGCTCCATATATGCCAGTTGTCTTACTCACCTCAATGCTACTCAGTGAAGCCTCACTACAGTTCATATACTTAGAAGACAAACTCAAATGTGGGTGCCAGGCAATGTAACCAGAGAATGGGAAGATCCCAATGGCATAGTAGCGCTTAACAGTGCGTTGGCCTCTTTAAGAGCCCGATGGTTTGTTGGCATCTTAATAAATTGCACTTACTGTTTCTGCCCTAGTTGTCACAGCTACTGCTACCACGGCAACCCCTGCCCTCATTGGGTCAGTTCAAACTGCTCATACTGTTGATGTTCTCTTAACCAGTACTAACTTAGAAATGCTTCAACAGGCCCAGATTGATCAACAAATCCTGACTCGGCTTTCTGCAGTCAAATCAGCCCTCAACTGGATTGGTGAACGCAAGGACATGCTGGTGACCCATCAGCAGCTGACCTGTGATCCTGGTTTCTCCAAACTGTGTGTCACCCCACTACAGTGGAACACCAGCCAGTACTCCTGGAGTGATATTCAACATCACCTAAGAGGAGATTTTGTACTAATTTAAAGGGACAAATTAATAAATTGCAACTGGAATTACACCAACAGTTGCAGGACATTCAACGCTTAACTAAAGCAGGAGATTCTTCAAACCTTTAGAGGTAATCTTGGCTCATTAGCCTAACACACTGGATTGATGGACTCAACCTAAGACTGGGGTTCATTGGAGCCACTGGTTGTTTACTGAGTTTAATAATGCTATGTATATCACGATGCATTTACAAATTGTTTGCCCAGGGTCGCAAGAGAGACCAGCAAGTAGCAAGTCTTGTGGGTGCATCACCACAACAGCCTTAACAAAAAAGAAGAAGGGGGCAGGAGATTTTAGGGGACCGGTTTCTTTCAGTCTGGCAACTGTGACTCAGCTCTGTATGGAAAACATACAGAAGCAAAGTGGTGGACAGAGCCAGACCTTGAAACCGACTTCCCGTGGGAATCAGGCCTAGAAAATGCATACTGACTGTTATGGCTTGCCCTTGCTAAAACCCCATCACGCTGGTCTGAAACAACAAATGTGTATTGTCTATATTCCAGGTAATTTCCAAAGCCTGGGTGAATTCTCCCAAGGACAGAGCTAATCAGCTTGCTGCCATTCCCCTTTGCATGTTATTTTCACTTCCTTGATTGTACCTAAAATGTAGACAACAATATTCTGTGTAATAGATAATAAATCTTTCTCTGATATAAGCCACGAGAAAACAATCAAACCCTGTCTAGGCAAGGGTCGGGGCGCTCTCCTCTGAGGGAGTGGCCCAGGCACTCATAGACACACTCCCCTTGAGAGAGTGGCAGTGCCGTCCCCTTTTGCTCCACAGGACGGCTGTCGTCCGGGCATTTATTTTCTCTTTCAGCCATAACAGGTAGACTCTGCTGGCCGGACATAGATGGTCTGTTTCTCTTCCTCAGAGGTAAAAGCGAGGGTGAAATGGTGACCCCACCTGTCTCCTCAGAGTCTCTGTATCACAAAGCAAGGGCAGCCCTTGCAGCTTAGCGTCACTCAGATACTCAGGGGACATGCAGCTGTACCTGACAGCAGTGCTGGAGAGCCAGGGATTTGTCCTCTCCTCAGACATGTCAAGGCTGGGCTCTCCCTGTCATTTGGGTCCAGTGGGGACTCTCTGAGGGAATGGCAGGAGCTCCACACCCTCTCTGTGTTCGATGGCACCCGGTTCTGAATGCACCCATGACCTCAGGCTCTGGGAGGTGTGGGGGTGCCACCCAGAACCTCCCTATTGCTCTGAGACCCAGCCCAGTAAACGGTGGCCCCAGGGCAGGGACAGTCCTGTGATCCATGCCCAGTGTGGTGTGTTCAGAGACCAAAGAAGGCCCATCCATCCCGATTCCTTCCTCTGCAGTTGGAGGATGTTTGAGAGAGAGAAACATCTACTCACATAGATTATAACCCTCTGTAGAGAATATATTGATGCATTTGTTTTAGATGTGATGGGAAAAATCTATAATCCAGGGTCATTTTTGACAAGTGGTCTAAGGAGACGCTGGAGAGAGATGTGGAATGTGGTCACGGTCCACTCTGTGTGCTCATTAAAATGCCGAGCTTCAGAGGCCCCAGGTGACGGGCTGGGTGGAGGTGGGCTCACAGGAAGCTGTGGGAGCCATCAGGTGTCAGGCTGGGGGTGGCCTTCACAGGGGAGTTTCTGATGGGCCCTGGAGAATGGCGCAGCCAGACATGGAAGGATGTTGTGAAGGAGACCCCATCACTGGCACGCCACATCTCTGTGGTCACTTTCTTCCCTTCCTGGTGACCAGGTTGTCCCTGGGACCCTGCCACTTCCATCCTGACCCTAACCCTGTGTCTTTCAGGCCAGGGAGCTTCTGGCAAAGCTGGGTGTGCTAGGGGGTCTCTGTGCGCTCTGTTTGGACTCATCATGTTTCCAAAATATTTCTCTGGTCTGATGAAAGGATTCGGCCAATAGTGTCTGGGTCACCCTGGTGAGCTCATCCTGTGTATCTAAAGAGTGAGGACGATCCCCTTGCAAGTCCCAGTGCCATTTACAGACACCAAATAACAACAGTCATTTTTAAGAAGTGAGACTGAGTGTCCAGGGAACAGTGTCATTCACCAGGGGTTCCAGGAATGAGCTTCACAGCTGTGGATTTCATTCCTTGTCCGTTTTCCATCTGGACCCACATGGGAGGAGGCTGTGCCCTGTGTGCATTGCTTTAAGGAAGCTTCCTTGGGGAAATTCCACGTCCTGCTCAGGGTCTTGCAGGAAGTTGAAGGGAGTTAGAGGTTTTCAGGCTTTTCATGCTTGGTGTCAGTTCCGACCCCTACTGCCTACAGTTTCCAGTATCAAAGGAATACGGGTATACTGATATTTAGATGTCCAGCGTGGAAGAGGTGGATTGCAGGATTCTCCCGCTACCATTTTCCAATGCCAGAGAGCCAGCAGGAGCATTTTAAAGGAATTTTTATTGACATACCCTTTGCATATCACAGTGTATGAGCCCCAGGTTCCATTATAAAGATCTCCTATTTTTATCTTTTGTAAAATGATTTTCCCAGTAAGTCTAGTGGACATGAACTACCAGATTATAGGTTTTTCCTTACAATGAGGATTTGTCAGATCCATTCTCTTAGCAGGTTTCAGATACACACAATGGATCATTAACTGTACTCTCCATGCTGTGCCCTGCATCCTCGGGATTGTTGCCCTTATAACTGCTACTTTGTTGGGTCTCAGACCAACCCCACCCCCACTTCCCCAGGAGATCACCAGTCTGTTCTGTGGATCTGAGTCAGTTTTTTAAGATTCCACACACAAGGAGTTTAGATGGTGGTTGTCTTTCTCTGCCTGCCTTACACCACTTAGCACAAGGCCCTCGAGTTTCCTGGATGGTGTTGCAAAGGGCAAGGTTTCCTTTTTCCTGGTTGAGCCATGTGCCTTGGCACATATTCCTGTGTTTCTTCAGTCATCCATCCGTGGGGGAAACCTCGGTGGTTCCTGTGTGCTGCAGGGGGCACAGGGGGCAGATACCTTTCCTGGGCAGTGTTCTCATCCCTCCAGACAGGAGTGTTCTTCTGTACTTTTACCCCACTTAGACCCGCGCCCCCACATACATGTCACATGATCTTTATTCACCTGTCTGTCAGTGAGCATGAAGGCGTTTTTCTAATCTTAGCTACTGTGAATATTCCTCTAGGGACCAGGGGAGTGCAGATATCTTTCTGAGGCCCTGCTTTCTTTGCTTTAGGTGCACATTTGGAAGGGGATTGCTGGATCATGTGGTAGATGTATGTTTAGGTTTTGGGGGAACCGCCATACTGTTGTCCACAGTGGCTGTGCCTGTTTATAGTCCCTCCAAACATGCAAAAAGCTCCCTTTCTCCCCATCTTTGATCTTCTATTTTCCTCAGTAACTATGCTAACAGCCAGGAGGTGATACTGAGATTTCGATTTTCATTGCCTTGGTGATTAGGAATATTAACCATCTTTGCACACACCTGTCGGCCACGCATGGCAAAGAGGAAAACATCAACAATGTTAACAGGCAGTTCAGGGAATGGGAGAAGTATTTGCAAACCCTGTATCTGACAAGGGGTTAATATCTGAAATAGAAAGGATCTCATGAAACTCAGTAACAACAACAACAAAGAACCCCTGATAAACTTGCAGAGGACCTGAGGAGCATTTTGCCAAAGACATACACGTGGTCACTGGACTGTTGACAGGGAGTGCCCTGAATTTGTAGTTGCTCCTGGTGGTACACCTCAAACTCCTTTAAAGACAGAGTGTGACCTTACCTTGCATGAGGTCAGGAGTGAGGGTGCAGACGACTGCCACCTGGTGGCAGCTCTCTGTCCATGTCCCTTTGAGATGCAGAGCTGTGGTCCTGCTTCCTTGAAGCTTGGGCTACAGCTGAGGCCTCCTGTGAGTTCTTCCTTTGCCCTCAGTGACCCAGTGAGAGCACTCCCGGGGGCATCCATCCTCTCCAGGACCCAGCGTTTGCTTTACCTTCCCTGCTGTGTGTGCCTTGTCTTTCCTTTCCCGTGTTTCCTGTGGGTTTATCTCCTTCATGCTGGGTTATTGGTGGTAGAAAATCAGCCTGTTGATTTGGGAGCATTTCTCACTTCTACCAAACAAGCATTTAATGTTATAAATCTCTCTCTGAGCTCTACTTAAGTTGTGTGGCTACAGAGTTTTGTATGTTGGTTTTAATTTCTGATTTGTTAAACATATTTTCTAATTTGTTCTGTTATTTGTCCCGGACCCATTAGAAACATGCTGGTTAGTTTCTGCAAAGTTGGAGGCTTTCCAGATATTTTTCTGTTATTGATATCCTTTCAATTCTGCTGGAGATACTGACATACACTGGATGATTTTAAATTGCTTTGATGTTTGAGACTTGCTTTGTAGCTCAGTGCGGGCTGTATTGTGTGACATTGTAGTGTATTCTGCTCTTATGGGGTGAAGTGTCTAATAAATTCCCATTGGGTCTATTGGCTGATAGTTTTTTTCAAGTCTTACACATCTTTACTGATATATTGATATGTTGTCTGCTTCTTTTTTCCTTACAGGCAGATAAATGTTGAAATACCCACTTACAATTATTAATTTGTTTGTTCTCTCATTTCTGTCAGTGTTTCTTGAAAATGTTTGCAATTTTGTTATTAGGTAAATTCTGAGTTAATATTGGTGTGTGTTCCTGGTGAATGAATGAACCACTTTAAGGCTGGAAATTGCTCCCTGCTCTTCGCCTGTTTAGGTCTGGTAATGCTTTGTCCCAAAGTCTACGACGTAATTTATAGTCAGTTAGCAGTGTAGAGCCTATTTCCTTTCTTTGGATTAACATTTCCAAAGTGTATCAATTTCTATCCTTTCATCTTTAATCTATCTCTTTATGTTTGATATCTCTAGTGATTTTTAAAACATAAATAATGTGCATCTGAGTCTTATCCTTACTGGCTTTACAATCTTTCCCTTTAAGACTGAGTGCCTACCCACTTAGTAGCTGAATTCATTTCTCCATGTAGAGCCACATTCCACTGGAATTCACCTTTTTATTCTTCCTAAACAAATAATAATTCTCCTCTTCTTCGTCCTCCCCTTCTTCTTCTCTTTCGTCTTTTTCTCCTCCTCTTACTCCTGCTCCTTCTTCTTTTTTTTAAATAGTACCAGTTTTTGGTGGTGAGGATTTTTCTAAGATTTCTCTTTGTGGTTTAAAAAATTATAGCTCCAATCCTGGCTGGCATAGCTCAGTGGATTGAGCTCGGGCTGGGAACCAAAGTGTCCCAGGTTCCATTCCCAGCCAGGGTACATTCCTGGGTTGCAGGCCATAACCCCCAGCAACCGCACATTGGTGTTTCTCTCTCCCTCTCTCTCTCCCCCCCTCGCCACTTCCCTCCCTAAAAATAAAATAAATAAATAAAGTCTTTAAAAAAATTTATAGCTTCCCTTAAGACTTGACTTGCATTTTTAGAGCAGTTTTAGGTTCACAACAAAATTGAGGGGAAGGTACAGAGATCCCAGATGTACCTTCCACCCCAACCTGCACAGCCCTCCATAGCAAGCACCCCCACCAGACAGTAGGGACACTTGTGAAAACCAGTAACCCCAAACTGACACATCATCATCACCCAGAGTCTATTTTACCATTTTTTAAAATATTTTGTTTATTTGCTTTCAGAGAGAGAAGAAAGGAGGAGAAAGTGTGGGAGAGGAACATCGATGTCTGGTTGCCTCACAGGTGCCCCTTACTAGGAAGTTGGCCCCCAATCCAGGCATGTGCCCTGACTGGGAATCAAATCTGCCACTTCTTTTTTATTTGTATATTATTTTTAATTTAACCATTGTTCAAGTACAGTTTTCTCCCCTTTACTCCCATTCCAGCCCACCCACCCAACCATCCCTACTTCCCTCCCATTACCACCCTCCTCCTAGTTTCTGACCATGTGTCCTTTAAATTTGTTCCTGTGAACCCTTCCCATTCTGCCCTGAAATTCCCTCTACTCTCCCCTCCAGTCACCGTCAGCCTGTCCTCTATTTCAGTGACTTTGACTGTATTTTGCTTGTTTGTTTGTTTTGTTGATTAGGTTCCTGTTAAAGTTGAGATCATATGGTATTTGTCTCTCACTGCCTGGCTTGTTTCACTTAGCATAATGCTCTCCAGCTCCATCCATGCTGTTGCAAAGGGTAGGAGCTCCTTCTTCCTTTCTGCTGCATAGAATTCCATTGTGTAAATGCACCACAGTTTTTTGATCCATTCATTTACTGATGGGCATCTAGGTTGCTTCCAGCATCTAGCTATTGTAAACTGTGCTGCTATGAACATCGGGGTGGAAAGGTTATTTTGTATTGGTGTTTCAGGGTTCTTAGGATATAGTCCCAGCAGTGGAATTGCAGGGTCAAAAGGCAGATCCATTTTTAGTTTTCTGAGGAAGTTCCATACTGTTTTCCATCGTGGTTGTCCCAGTCTGCAGTCCCACCAGCAGTGCACTAGGGTCCCCTTTTCTCCACAACCTCTCCAACACTTGTTGTTTGTTGCTTTGTTTATGATGGCCGTTCTGACTGGCGTGAAGTGGTATCTCACTGTGGTTTTAATTTGCATCTCTCTGATAGCTAGTGATATTGAACATTGTTTCATGTGTCTTTGGATCTTCTGTATGTCCTCCTTGGATAAGTGTCTGTTCAAGTCCTTTGCCCATTTATTAATTGGGTTGCTTGTCTTCTTAGAGTGGAGTCATATGTTTTTTATATATTTTAAAGATTAAACCCTTGTCTGAGGTATCACTGGCAAATATGTTTTCCCATACAGTTAAACCTGCGACTTTTAGGTTCACAGGTTAATGTGTAATCCACTGAGCCACATTAACCAGGGCTTACATGCAACTTAATAAATAAGCTTATTTTTTTTCTGGGAAAATGTTAATCTATCATCATTACCAGTGGTGGGCAAACTTGGGAAAACCTTTTTAATTTCTTCATGCTTCTCCTTCTTTATTTGTCAGGTGGAGTGCGTTGTGCATACTATGCTTCTTCTCAGCTACGATGTTAATCTGTTGTTACATATTTCAATGCCTCAGTGGATTAAGAGACATTTTGGCCCCTTCTACTCTGGGCTCCTAGGTCAGCCACTGGATCATCCTACCAGTTGGATCTACAGTTTACCTGGTGCCATCTGGGTAAGACACACAAGGAGGAGGAGGAGAAGGGACAGGAGCCTCATGGTGGGAAGTGAATTCTTGGATTACAGGAAGAACTGGCAGTGTGTTGTGGTGTCTCCTTGTTCAGTGCACATCAGTGGAGGCAGGTGATCTGTGAAAGAGTTTGAAACGCTCAGCCAGAGACAAGAAGCCTGTCTTCCTAATGAAGGTGTGCAATTGAGGCTCGGCTGTAATTTGAGGAGGTTTTGTCTATAGACACGTGGGTATAGACCCAAGTTTCTGCCTGACCAAAAGGAAGACCTTGAGAGTTAAGTCAGCATTTCCCCCTTGATTGTCACCTCTGCTTAGGACTTGGAAGTTTGGTACTTTTTCTGCTTGAGATAAACAATAATTTAAAAACTGAGTTGACTCACCAAATTATCCAGTCATTCATTCATCTTTATGGCAGGTGTCTCTACCCCTTTATGGCAAGTGAGTTTCTTGTTTAGGAATATGATGACCATCTCCCTTTTTAGGAGGTAAATAAGGAGGTAAGATTTTGTAAATGAAAATAATCTCTCCTTTTCTACTAACTTTTAAGTTTTTGGCTACCTGTGTAAAAGAGCATGGATGCATCCTAGACAAGCTCTCGCCATGCCAAACTCTCACAGACATCACAAGCAGGTGAGACTTTGGTGACCACAATATTTCTTCTTCTTTCTTGTTAGTTTTTATACAATTAAATTAATTCAGGTAATATTGGTTAAGTAAGATTATATCAATTTGAAGTGTTCCATTCTGTAAGAAATCATCTGTACATTACATTGTGTGCTCACCAAAAGAGGGTGTTACAGAACAAACAAGGGGGGGCCTGAGATGATATACTATTTCTGAAAGAAGCCCCCAGGTGCGTTATGTTTGCCACCAGAGGAAAGACATCTGTCAATGCCAGAGATTTATGAAAAGGAGAGGAAACGTTTATTTAATGCTATACAAACTTAAAGTAGGGACCTAATGTCTTCACCAAAAATCCTAAAGTCCTTTAAAGCACCCACAAACAGACACAGTCCTTCCTTCCTTCCCCCTTTGCCCAGTCCAGAGTACCGTATCTCCTAAAGCTGCGGGGGTCCCTACTCTGGCAAAGGCACGTGGTCCTCTCTCCCCGGACCACGGGAGTCCCCACTCTGCCAGAGCCGAGTGGTTCTCTCCCTCATGGCTGCTGGAGTCTCCACTCCGTCAAGGCTGCGTGGTTCTCTCCCTCAGGGCCGAGAGAGTCTTCACTCTGCTAAAGCTGTGTTGTTCTCTCTTGCAGGGCTGTGCATGGTTCTCCCCCTCAAATGGCTGCTGAGTCTCGGTTTAAATCCCAGCACCAATCTTCCTCTGAAGCCCCATTTCTGGCTCCTCTCACAATTGGCTACAGCTGCCAGATTCTGGGCAGGTGTGGCCCTGTGGTGTGGAGCCAATTATTTCCAGGATCTTCTGGATCTTATTACAGATCCCTATTTGAGGCTCCCCACTTGGCTGCACCCTGTTACAAGGGTAGTGTCCTTTTGTCACCATGTATTTCAGCCCTTCTTCCCTCTTTAACCTCACCCAGCCCGATTTCCCGCTGGTGCCCACCACACTGTTGCCTGTGTCTGTGACTCTGCCTTTTTGTTGCTTTCTGTTTTATATCCCAGGTGTGAGTGACATCCTGTGGTTCTTGCCCTTTCCCAGCTCACTTATTTCACTTAGCATGATCCTCTGAGGATCCACCCCTGTCATCACAGTGACAGCATTTTTTAATACAGGTTTTACCTCAATGCTTTATTGTGATAAAGCCCAGAAGAATCCAAGGTGATGCACTGAAGTTCTCCCCCATCTCTGCCTCTGTATCTCAGTTCTACTTTACCTTGTTCATATGTCTCCATTTTTTACTATGCCATGAATTTCTAAATCACAAGTCCTGTTATTATCTCACATTCTCAACACCTTGAACAGGGTGCCTGGCATAGAGAAAGTAGTCAACATATGTTTAAATGAATGAAATCTAGTACAGCAGAACTGGTTTGTGAGTGAGTCAAAAAATGGATGCATGAAAGAAATAAATGAGTTATTGAAGAAAGGGAAAGAAGGAAGGAGGGAGGGAGGAAGGAAGAAAGAAAGGAAGAAAGGAAAACAAGGAGACAGAGAAAATCTGATTTCCATACTTATCTGAAAACAGCCACTAATATTAGGGAGGAGAAAGGTACATTATGACTAAGAAACAAACGTCAAAGAACTCATCAGAGCCATGGAGTAAGCAGTAACCTTTGAGGGAATAAAAAGAAAGGGAATTCCACTTGATAGTTAATGAGCTTTGGGGTCAGATTGACCTTGGTTCACAGTCCTTCATCTGCCCCTTATTAGCTGAGTGATCTTGAAATAGCCTTTTGAGTCTACAGTTCTGTCTGTATCTTTGATGAGGAATCAAGTACCATGCTCCCGTGTCCCATCTGAGAAACTGGGAGATCAGTGGAGTGAGTGGCTGGCTGGTACCTCTCCATGCAGAGCTGTGCTGGAGCTGACGTCCCTGCTAGGGAACCATCGCAATGCAAGAAGGGCTTCCCAGGCAACCTCTGGGTTTCAGAAATCACACAAGCTGTTGGTTTCTCCCATTGAGGTATAGAATATCTCAGAAAAACACTGCAATTTATAACTGGAATTGGACCAAATTGTCTTTTTGGGGGGTGGCCCATGAAATTAGAATCTGGTAGTGAAACTTCCGTTATTTCTGGGATGGAAAAAAGATGATCTTCAAAAGAACCTAGAATTGTAGGTAAGTTCACACAATTCCCCTCTGCATTTCACTTATTAAATGGCTCCACAGATGAATAAGTTTGCACAATATATTACTTTCTCTCTTGCTGGACCAAAGGTGAAAGGAGAGTTTTGAATCTTTGCATCAGCATTTGAATTTTTCACTAAATAGGGACCAATTTTGTTTGTTGCTATTCACTTAAAAACAGAGTAAGTGTGGTAATGTATTTAAATAAGTCATACTTAATTCTACACAGTAGCTCTGAGGGTTTTACTTGCTTGACTCTAGCAAAATAATAATAGTGTAATAATAATATTAATAGAACAAAGTGTATAGAGTGAAATCTTTTGTCCACATCCCTACCTCCTATGCTTGTACACTGAAAGCGATCATTTTTATTGACTCCCTAAATATTATGATTTTTTCCCACCTCTTCTTCTATCACATATGGTTCTCTCCTGAACATCCCCCTTCCAATAGGTTCCTTCACCCTTCACAGGCTGTCTGCTGCTGTCCTTCCAGGCAGGGACACCTAAGAGCAGCTGCCCATTGCCACATAATTAGGGTTTGGGTCAGGACACGTCACAGTGGGCAGAGAAAGTGCCGAATGAGGTCAGCATGCATTATGATTCCTCTAGACAGGGCTCAGTTTGGTGCAGAAGTGGGGGTGAGTCAGACTTGAGTGATGTCACCCCCAAGAGAAGGTGAGAAGTGGGGACTGTAGACACTCCCTCCAAAGGGTGTTGCTCAAACAACTAAGCAAAGACAAGAGGCAGGTGAGACCAGCATCTCTGTGCTCCCCCTGCCATCTCTGTTGTCATCCTTCTGGGGTCTGGTCCCCTGTTCTGTGTCCCATGGTCGGTCGTCTTCCTGCACATGTACCTTCAAAAGGACTGGTGTGCTACACCCCTGACCTGCCTCATGTTGTGTCCCCCTGGAGAGACACACTGTGTCTGATTCCTCATTGCCACCAAATGGGTCACAATGAATAAAGCCATGTTCTCCTCAAAGTCAATTTCATAGATGAAGTGGGCCAAATACCCTCCCATAGAGGTTTTACAGCCAAAGAAAGAATTGGAGCTTGACCCACAGGAACCAAAAAGAGGAGGACTTGGGTAGCCTAAAGGAAGGAGGGGTCCCTTCCTGTTTGGAGCATGGGTTCGGCCCCTGAGGAGCGGGTACTCTGTGTGGACTGGGTGAAGGAGGCACATGTCAGAGGGGTGACATGAGGCAGGTGAGGGGTCACAGGGCAAGAGCCAAATGCGCATACTAAGAAAGCACAGGGGTCACTGTGGAGCTCAGGTGACTCAAAGGGGCCCCTTAACCAGAAAAACAGAAGAAGAGAGCAGCATGTGGTTCCTGAAGGTCAGTAGGGGAGCTTCCAAGGGGCCCTCTAGGGATTTTGGGATCCACCTGTGCGATTTATCTCTGCATAGTAACCAGAATGAAAAAAGGGCAAGATTCTTGGTTTTTGAACCAAGTGGTTCTATTTTATTTAAATTCCATGTTTTGCAAAGGGCACATTTCTGACTTCTCTGTGAAAACTGGTTCTTAGGTTACATTATAAAGATCTCCTATTTTTATCTTTTGTAAAATGATTTTCCAGTAAGTCTAGTGAACATGAACTTCCAGATTATAGGTTTTTCCTTACAATGGATATTTGTCGGATCCACTCTCTTACCAGGTTTCAGATACACACACGGAATTATTACTGTACTCACCATGTTGTGCCCCGCATTCCCTGGATTGTTGCCCTTATAACTGCTAGTTTGCTGGGTGTCAGACCACCCCCATCCCCACTTCCCCTGGAGACCACCAGTCTGTTCTCTGCATCTGAGTCAGTTTTTTAGGATTCCACACACAAGGAGTTTAGATGGTGGTTGTCTTTCTCTGCCTGCCTTACACCACTTAGCACAAGGCCCTCGAATTTCCTGGATGGTGTTGCAAAGGGCAAGGTTTCCTTTTTCCTGGTTGAGCCATGTGCCTTGGCACATATTCCTGTGTTTCTTCAGTCATCCATCCATGGTGGAAACCTCGGTGGTTCCTGTGTGCTGCAGGGGGCACAGGGGGCAGATACCTTTCCTGGGGAGTCTTCTCATCCCTCCAGACAAGAGTGTTCTTCTGTACTTGTTGCCCCACTTAGACCCGCACCCCCACATACATGTCACATGATCTGTATTCACTTGTCTGTCAGTGAGCAAGAAAGCTGTTTTCGAGTCTTAGCTACTGTGAATACTCCCCTAGGGACCAGGGGAGTGCAGATATCTTTCTGAGGCTCTGATTTCTTTGCCTTTAGGTGCACATTAGGAACGGCATTGCTGGATCCTGTGGTACATATATTTTTAGTTTTTGGGTGACCAGCCATACTGTTGTCCACAGTGGCTGTGCCTGTTTAAAGACCCTCCAAACATGCAAAAGGCTTCCTTTTCTCCCCACCTTTGATCTTCTATTTTCCTCAGTAGCTACGCTAACAGGTCGGAGGTGATATTGAGGTTTTGATTTGCATTGCCTTGGTGATTAGTAATGTTGACCATGTTTGCACACACCTGTCAGCCACGCAGGGAAAAGGAAACCATCAACAATGTGAACAGGCAGTTTATGGAATGGGAGAAATATTTGCAAACCCTGTATTTGACAAGGGGTTAATATCTGAAATAGAAAGGATCTCATCAAACTCAATAACAACAATAACAAAGAACCCCTGATAAACTTGCAGAGGACCTGAGTAGATGGAGACATTTTGTCAAAGACATACACGTGGTCACTGGACTGTTGACAGGGAGTGCCCTGAATTTGTAGTTGCTCCTGGTGGTACACCTCAAACTCCTTTAAAGACAGAGTGTGGTCTGACCTTGCGTGAGGTCATGGATGAGGGTGCAGATTTTGCCACCTGGTGGCAGCTCTCTGTCTGTGTCCCCTAAGATGCAGAGCTGTGGTCCTGCTTCCCTGAAGCTTGGGCTACAGGTGAGGCCTCCTGTGAGTTCTTCCTTTGTCCTCAGTGACCCAGTGAGAGCACTCCCGGTGGCATCCATCCTCTCCAGGACCCAGGCTTTGCTTTTCCTTCCCTGCTGTGTGTGCATTGTGTTTCCCCTTTGTTTCCTGTGGGTTTATCTCCTTCAATGCTGGCTTATTGGTGGTAGAAGGTGAGCCTGTTGATTTGGGAGCATTTCTCACTTCTACCAAACAAGCATTCAATGTTATAAATCTCTCTCTGAGTGCTACTTATGTGGCTTGGCTACAGAGTTTAGTATGTTGTGATTTAATTTCTGATTTGTTAAAAAGATTTTCTAATTTGTTCTGTGATTTGTCCCTGACCTGTTAGAAACATGCTGGTTAATTTCTGCAAAGTTGGAGGCTTTCCAGATATTTTTCTGTTATTGATATCTTTTCAATTCTGCTGGAGATACTGACATACACTGGATGATTTTAAACTGCTTTGATCTTTGAGACTGGTTTTGTAGCTCAGTGCGGGCTATATTGTGTGACATTGTTGTGTATTCTGCTCTTATTGGGTGAGGTGTCTAATAAATTCCCACTGGGTCACAGTGGCTGACAGGGTTGGTTAAGTCTTGTACATCTTTACTGATACACTGATGTGTTGTCTGCCTCATTTTTCCTTACAGGCAGATAAATGTTGAAATATCCATTTATGATTATTAATTTGTTTGTTCTCTCATTTCTGTCAGTGTTTCTTTAAAATGTTTGCAATTCTGTTATTAGGTACATCGTGAGTTAGTATTAGTGTGTGTTCCTGGTGAATGAATGAACCACCTTAAGACTGGAAACTGCTCCCCGCCCTCTGCCTGTTTAGTTCAGGTAATGCTTCATCCCAAAATCTACGACATGATTTATAGTCAGTTAGCTGAGTACAGAGCCTATTTCTTTGTTCGATTAATATTTCCAAAGCTTATCAATTTCTACCCTCTTATTTTTAATTTATCTCTTTATTTATGTTTGCTATCTCAAGTGGTTTTCAAAAAATAGATAATGTTCATCTGGGTCTCACCTTGACGGTCTTTACAATCTTTCCCTTTAAGACTGAGTGCCTAGGCCCTTAGCAACTGAATTCATTTCCCCATGTAGAGCCACATTCCACCTGGCTTCACTTTTTCTTCTGCCTAAAGAAATAATGATTCTCCTTCTCCTCCTCCCTTCTTCCTTTCTTCCTCCTCCTTCTCCTTCCTCTCCTTATCCTTCCCCTTATCCTGCTCCTTCTCTTCTTTTTCTTCCTCCTCCTCCTCCTCCATTTCCTCCTCCTCCTCCTCCTCTTCTCCTTCTTCTCCTTCTCCTTCTCCTTCTCCTTCTTCTTCTTCTTCTTCTTCTTCGTCTTTCTTCTTCTTCTCCTCCCTCCTCCTCCTCCTCCTCTTCTCCTTCTCCTCCTCCTTCTTCTTCTTCTTCTCCTTCTCCTCCTCCTCCTCCTCCTCCTCCTCCTCCTCCTCCCTCCTCCTCCTCCTCCTCTCCTTCTTCTTCTTCTTTCTTCTTCTTCTTCTTCTTCTTCTTCTTCTTCTTCTCCTCCTCCTCCTCCTCCTCCTTCCTCTCCTCCCCTTCCTCCTCTTCCTCTTCTTCCTTCTCTTCCCCCTCCTCCTCTTTCTTCTTTTTCTCCTCCTCTTACTGCTGTTCCTGCTTTTTAAAATAGTGCTAGTTTTTGTTGCTGAGGGATTTTCTAAGATTTCTTGTTGCTTTTTAGAAGTTTATACCTTCTCTTAAGGCTAGACTTTGCATTTTTGGAGCAGTGTTAGGTTCACAACAAAATTGAGGGGAAGGTACAGAGATCCCCAATGCATCTTCCACCCCCACTTGCACAGCCCTCCATAGCCAGCACACCCACCAGTCAGGAGGACACTTGTGAAAACCAACAACCCCAAATGGACACATCATTGTCACCCAGAGTCCATTTCACCGTTTTTTAAAATATTTTATTTATTTGTTTTTAAAGAGAGAGGAAAGAAGGAGAAAGAGTGGGAGAGAATCATCAATGAGTGGTGGCTTCTCATGTGCCCCCTAATGGGGAGCTGGCCCACAATCCAGCCATGTGCCCTGAATGGGAATCAAACCTGTGACTTGCAGGATTACAGGCTTATGTGCAATCTACTGAGCCACATCAACCAGGGCTTACATGTTACTTAAAATAATAAGCTTATTTTTTCTGGGAAAATGTGAATCTATCATCATTACTAGTCGTGGGCAAAGTTGAAAAAGCCTTTTTCATTTCTTGACGCTTCTCCTTCCTTATTTGTCAGGTGGAGAACGTTGTGCACACTATGTCTCTCTCAGCTACAATGTTAATCGGTTGTTCCATATTTCAGTGCCTCAGTGGATTAAGAGACACTTTGGCCCCCTCTACTCTGGGCTCCTAGGTCAGCCACTGGCTCATCCTACCAGTTGGATCTACAGTTTACCTGGTGCCATCTGGGTAAGACACACAAGGAGGAGGAAGAGAAGGGGCAGAAGCCTCATGGTGGGAAGTGAATTCTTGGGTTACAGGAAGAACTGGCAGTGTGTGGTGGTGGCTCCTTGTTCATTGCACATCAGTGGAGGCAGGTGACCTGTGAAAGAGTTTGAAATGCTCAGCTAGAGACAAGAAGCCTGTCTTCCTAATGAAGGTGTGCAATTGAGGCTCGGCTGTAATTTGAGGAGGTTTCGTTTATGGACACATGGGTACAGACCCAAGTTTCTGCCTGACCAAAAGGAAGACCTTGAGAGTTAAGTCAGCATTTCCTCCTTGATTCTCACTTCTGCTTAGGACTTGGGGGTTTGGTACTTTTTCTGCTTGAGATAAACAATAGTTTAAAAACTGATTTGATTCGGCAAATTATCCTGTCATTCATTCATCTTTATGGCAGGTGTCTCTACCCCTTTATGACAAGTGAGCTTCTTGCTTAGGAATATGATTACCATCTCCCTTTTTAGGAGACAAATAAGGAGGTGGAATTTTGTAAATGAAAATAATCTCTCCATTTTTACTCAGTCTTTATTATTTTTGGCTACCTATTTAAAAGAGTGTGGATGCATCCCAGACAAGCTCTCACCATGCCAAACTCACAGAGGTCACAAGCAGGTGACATTGGGGACCATACTTCTTCTTCTTTCTTGTTAATGTTTAAACAATTAAATTAATTGGGGTGATATTGGTTAAGTAAGATTATATGAATTTCAAGCAACGCATTCTGTAAGAAATCATCTGTACGTTACATTGTGTACTCCCAACCCAGAGGGGAGTGTCCCTTTGTCACCACGTGTTTGAGCCCCTCTGCCCTCTTCTGCCTCACCCAGCCCCCTCTTTCCCTCTGGTGCCCACCACACTGTTGTCTGCGTCTGTGACTCTGCTTGTTTGGTTCTTTATGTTTTTTGTTCCTATGTGAGTGACACTCTGTGGTTCTGGCCCTTTCCCACCTCACTTATTTCACTTAGCATGATCCTCTCAGGATCCACCCCTGTCATCACAGTGACAGTATTTTTTAATACAGGTTTTACGTGAATGCATTATTGTGATAAAGCCCAGAAGAATCCAAGGTGATGCATTGAATTCTCCTCCATCTCTGCCTCTCCATGTCAGTTGTACTTTACCTTGTTTATATCTGTCCCTTTTTCATTATGCCATGAATTTCTAAATCACAAGTCCTGTTATTATCGCTCCTTCTCAACACGTTGAATAGTGTGCCTGGCATAGAGAAAATAGTCAAACATATGCTTAAATGAATGAGTGCTGGTACAGCAGAACCCATTTTGTGAGTGAGTCAAAAAATGAACGAATGGAGGAAATAAATGAGGGAGGGAAGGAAGGGAAAAAAGGGAGGAGAGAGGAAGGGAGGAAGAAACAAGAAAGTAAAGGAAAAGAAGGGGACAGAGGGAATCTGATTTCCCTACTTATCTGAAAACACCCACTAATATTAGGGAGGAGAAAGGTACATTATGACTAAGAAACAAACGTCAAAGAACTCATCGGAGCCATGAAGTAAGCAGTAACCTTTGTGGGAATGAAAACAAAAGGAATTTCATTTAATAAAGAGCTTTGGGGTCAGATTGACCTTGATTCACAGCCCTTCATCTTCCCCTTACTAGTTGAGAGACCTTGAAATAGCTTTTGGATACTTCAGTTGTACCTGTGCCTTTGATGAGGAATCAAGTACCATCCTCCCGTGTGCCATGTAAGAAAAGGGGGCCATTGCAGGAGTGAGTGGCTGGCTGGTGCCTCTCCATGCAGAGCTGTGCTGGAGCTGACGTCCCTGCTAGGGAACCATCCCAATGCAAGAAGGGCTTCCCAGGCAACCTCTGGGTTTCAGAAATTACACCAGCTGTTGGTTTCTTCCATTAAAAACTGGAATGTGTCAAAAAAAACACTGCAATGTAAAACTGGAATTAGACCAAATTGTGGTTTTTTTTGGCGGGATGGCCCATGAAATTAGAATCTGGTAGTGAACCTTCTGTCATTTCTGGGATGGAAGAAAGATGATCTTCTAAAGAACCTAGAATTGTAGGTAAGTTCACACAATTCCCCTCTGCATTTCACTTTTTGAATGGCTCCACAGATGAATATGTTTCCATAGTTTATTCCCTTCTTTCTTGCTGGAGCAAAGGTGAAATGAAAGTTTTGAATCTTTGCATCAGCATTTGAATTTTTCACTAAATAGGGACCTATTTTAGTTTGGTGATATTCACTTAAAAATAGAGTAATTGTAGTAATCTCTCTACATAGTAGCTTTGAGAATCTTACTTCTTTGACCCTAGCAAAATAATAATAGAATGGTAATAATAATAATAATGACATAACAGAAAGTATATAGTGAAAGCTTTTGTTCACATTCCTATGTCCTATGCTTGTACACTGAAAGCAATCATTTTTATTGACTCATTAAATATTATGATTTATTCCCACCTCTCTTGCTACCACATCTGGCTCTCTCCTGAACACCCACCTTGCAATAGGTTCATTCACCCTTCACAGGCTGTCTGCTGCTGTCCTTCCAGGCAGGGACACCTAAGAGCAGTTGCCCATTGTCACATAATTTGGGTTTGGGTCAGGTTACGTCACAGTGGGCAGAGAAAGGGCTGAGTGAGGCCAGCATATGTTAGGATTCCTTCTGGACAGGGGTCAGTTTGGTGCAGAGGTGGGGGTGAGTCAGACTTGAGTGATGTCACCTCCCCTGGGAGAAGGTGAGAAGTGGGGACTGTAGACACTCCCTCCAAAGGGTGTTGCTCTAACAACTAAGCAAAGACAAGAGGCAGGTGAGACCAGCATCTCTGTGCTCCCCCTGCCATCTCTGTTTTCTTCCTTGTGGTGTGTGGTCCCCTGTTCTGTGTCCCATGCTCAGTCGTCTTCCTGTACACGTACCTTCAAAAGGACTGCTGAGCTGCACCCCTGGACCTGCCTCATGTTGTGTTCCCCTGGAGAGACACACTGTGTCTGACTCCTCATTGCCACCAATAGGTCACAATGAATAAGGCCATGTTCTCTTCAAAGACCAGTTCATAGATGAAGTGCGCCAAGTCCATTCCTCAGAGGGTTTATAGCCAAAGGGAGAATTGGAGGTTGACCCACAGAAACCAAAAAGAACGGAGGACTTGGGCAGCCTAAAGGAAGGAGGGTTCCCTTCCTGTGTGAAGCATGGGTCCGCCCCTGAGGAGCGGGTACTCTGTGGGGACTGGGTGAAGGAGTCACTTGTCAGTGGGGTGACATGAGGCAGGTGAGGAGTCACAGGGCAAGAGCCAAGTGTGCCTACTAGGGAAGCACAGGGGTCACTGGGTAGTTCAGGTGACCCAAAGGGGCCCCTGAACCAGAAAAACAAGAATAGAGAGCAGCATGGCATCCCTGAAGGTCAGTAGGGGAGCTTCAAAGGGGACCTGCAGGGATTTGGGGATCCACCCGTGCAGTCTATCTCTACACAGTAACTAACCAGAATAACAAAAGAGCAAGATTCTTGGTTTTTGAACCAAGTGGTTCTATTTTATTTAAATTCCATGTCTTTGCAAAGGGCACATTTCTGACTTCTCTGTGACAACTGATTCTCAGTTTTCAAATTACTTCCGTACACAGCATTTCATTGTTGGCCAGAGACAGTTGCCTATTGATCTTCTATATCCAAGACAACGCAATGGCAAGCATAGACCACTTCTCCTCAGGCATGCTGCAGGATTGCGAACCTGAGAAAAACCTACAAGGAAAGTAAAAAGGGGCAAAGAATGTCAGAAATCAAAGCACCATTTTCAAAAGCAATCTGTGTCTGTGTGTACTTGAGAGAACCCTCAAGGTCATGGTCACCCCATTATGATAATAAGAGATGAGTCTGTAAAGTTAGGATCCCCTTTCCAGACAGGTGAGAACTGCTGAGGTTCAAGAGGTTCCTTATGTTTCTAGAACCAGCTGCTTAAATTCTCTGAGCTGGGGGCCTAGGGATGGGTGGGACTAGACAGATCCCGTGTCTGTCCACGACCTCCAACAGAGAGTCACCAGGAAGCCCTGCAAGGTCAGGTTCGCACACAGCCCAGTGGTTTCAGAATCAGAAACAGCCAGCAGGTGTCTATTTTTAAGTTTGTCTTCCAAATCATTTCCTCAGTGAAGTATGGGAGCTGAGATAGAGCTTAGGTGGAGAGATTGTTGAAGGAGAACCTAATGACTAAGTAAGTGACCATTGAAACTAAAGATCGCTTCTAGGACTCCTTCTGTAGTAGTGTTTCTCATCTCTGGGAAGTATGTGAGACCTCACACTTCCTGGATCCTCTCTTCCTGGCCTTTTCAGTCTTTCTGCCTTCCTTCCCCTCTTCCTGCTCTTCCCTCCTCCCTCCTTGATACTGCTCTGTGTTGGAATACAACCATGGACACAACAAATAAAATGACAACTTTCCAACATAGTGTGCATCGAAGAGAAAAGACGGAGAACAGAGAGATGTGGGTGCGGAGACACAGGAAGACAGGGGAGAGAGAGAAGGTGAAGGAGAGAGATCAGGGCACAGAGAGGGACTGCCCTGCCGTGCCCACCTGTGCAGCCCCTGGCTCTGCCCCACTCACCTGGCACAGACACCAGGAACACAAAGAAGAGGGCAAGCAGAAGGTGGTGGAGCCTCATGCTGGCGGCTGGGAAGCTGAGCAGCTGAGTGGAGGGGAAGTGAAGCCTTGCCTTTATATAAGACTGCAGGTTCCTGCGGAGTTCAACAGAGTGGTACCTTGGGTGACTTCAGAGTTACTAAATTGTCCATTTCTCCTGTTCCTCATGAGCAAGTCCTCCAGAGGACAAAGCATACCTCCTCCTCTGTATGCAACCTGGGAGGGGGTAACTCTGGGAGAACGTGCAGTTCGGGCAAGGACAGAAGCAGGGCAGGGCTGTCTCCAAGCCAGGACAAACTTTGTGGAGCTCATCTGCTTGCCCCGTGCAACTTTGAATCTGTCAGTGCTGTGTTTCCTGTACAGTCTCAGGTCACACTAGGAACTGGGTCTTTCTACAGGAATTGTGAGGGACAAGAGACAGGTGGGCCTGAGCCTCTGCAGGTTACCAAGGATGGTGAGAGTGGTGTGGAAAATCTCCAAAATTTACCATCATCCCAGGTGGCAGGTGATGAGACAGTACATCGTCGGTTTCTCTTCCTCAGAGGAAAAATTGAGGATGAAATGGTGACTCCAACTTCTCCTCGGAGTCTCTGTATCACAAAGCAAGGGCAGCCCTTGCAGCTTAGGGTCACTCAGATACTCAGGGGACATGCAGCTGTCCCTGACAGCAGTGCTGGAGAGCCAGTGGTTTGTCCTCTCCTCAGACATGTCAAGGCTGGGCTCTCCCTGTCATTTGGGTCCAGTGGGGACTCTCTGAGGGAATGGAAGGAACTCCACACCCTCTCTGTCCTCGATGGCACCAGGTTCTGAATGCACCCATGACCTCAGGCTATGGGAGGTCTGGGGGTGTCACCAGAACCTCCCTGTTGCTCTGAGACATAGCCCAGTAAATGGTGGCCCCTGGCCAGGGGCAGCCCTGTGCCCCACACCCAGGGGTAGCGAGTTCATAGACCAAAGAAGGCGCATCCATCCCGATTCCTTTTTCTGCAGTCTGAGGATATTTGAGAGAGAGAAACATCTACTCACATAGATTATAATCCTCTGTAGAGAATGTATCAATGCATTTGTTTCAGATGTGGTGGTGAAAAAATCCATAATCCAGGGTCATTTATGACCAGTGCTCTAAGGAGACGCTGGAGAGAGATGTGGAATGTGGTCACGGTCCACTCTGTGTGCTCATTAACATGCTGAGCTTCAGAGGCCCCAGGTGACGGGCTGGGTGGAGATGCACTCACAGGAAGCTGTGGGTGCCATCAGGTGTCAGGGTGGGGGTGGCCTTCACACGGGAGTTTCTGATGGGCCCTGGAGAATGTCGCAGCCAGGCAAGGAAGGATGTTGTGAAGGAGACCCCATCACTGGCATTCCACTTCTCTGTGGTAATTTTCTTCCCCTCCTGGTGTCCATGTTAGTTCTGAAACCTGGTCCCCGTCATGCTGACCCTAACGCTGTCCCTTCCTGGCCAGGCGAGCCTCCAGCAAAGCTGGGTGGGCAAGGGGGTCTCTGTGAGTTCTGTCTGGACTCATCAGGTTTCCAAAATATTTCTCTGGTCTGGTGAAAGGACTCAGCCAGTATTGTGGGGGTCACCCTGGTGATCTCATCCTGTGTCTCTGAAGAGCGAGGACAATCCCCTTGCAAGTCCCAGTGCCATTTACAGACACCAAATAACAAGTCATTTTTAAGAAGTGAGACTGAGTGTCATTTACAATGATCCAGGGAACACTCTCATTCCCCAGGGGTTCCAGGAATGAGCTTCACAGCTGTGGGTTTCATCCCTCGTCAGTTTTCCATCTGGACCCACATGGGAGGAGGCTGTGTCCTGTCTACGTTGCATTAAGGAAGCTTCCTTGGGGAAATTCCACGCCCTGCTCAGGGTCTTGGAGGAAGCTGAAGGGAGTTAGAGGTTTTCAGGTTTTTCCTGTTTGGTGTCAGTTCTGACCCCTACTGCCTACAGTTTCCAGTATCAAAGGAATACTGGTATACTGATATTTAGAAGTCCACTGTGGAAGAGGTGGATTGCAGGATTCCCCCGCTACCATTTTCCAATGCCAGAGAGCCAGCAGGAGCATTTTAAAGGAATTGTTATGGAGAAATCCTTGGCATATCACAGTGTATGAGCCCCAGGTTCCATTATAAAGATCTCTTATTTTTATCTCTTGTAAAATGATTTTCCAGTAAGTCTAGTGAACATGAACTTCCAGATTATAGGTTTTTCCTTACAATGAGGATTTGTCAGATCCACTCTCTTAGCAGGTTTCAGATACACACAATGGATTATTAACTGTACTCACCATGGTGTGCCCCACATGCCGTGGATTGTTGCCCTTATAACTGCTGCTTTGTTGGGTCTCAGACCACCCTCACCCCCACTTCCCCAGGAGACCACCAGTCTGTTCTGTGGATCTGAGTCAGTTTTTTAAGATTCCACACACAAGGAGTTTAGATGGTGGTTGTCTTTCTCTGTCTCCCTTACACCACTTAGCACAAGGCCCTCGAGTTTCCTGGATGGTGTTGCAAAGGGCAAGGTTTCCTTTCTCCTTGTTGAGCCATGTGCCTTGGCACATATGCCTGTGTTTCTTCACTCATCCATCCGTGGTGGAAACCTCGGTGGTTCCTGTGTGCTGCAGGGGGCACAGGGGGCAGATACCTTTCCTGGGCAGTGTGTCATCCCTCCAGACAAGAGTGTTCTTCAGTACTTTTACCCCACTTAGACCCGAGCCCCCACGTACATGTCACATGATCTGTATTCACCTGTCTGTCAGTGAGCATGAAAGCTGTTTTCGAGGCTTAGCTACTGTGAATATTCCTCTAGGGACCAGGGGAGTGCAGATATCTTTCTGAGGCCCTGCTTTCTTTGCCTTTAGGTGCACATTTGGAAGGGGATTGCTGGATCGGGTGGTAGATGTATTTTTAGGTTTTGGGTGAACGGCCATACTGTTGTCCTCAGTGGCTGTGCCTGTTTATAGTCCCTTCAAACATGCAAAAGGCTTCCTTTTCTCCCCATCTTTGATCTTCTATTTTCCTCAGTAGCTATGCTAACAGGTAGGAGGTCATATTGAGATTTTGATTTGCATTGCCTTAGTGATTAGTAATGTTGACCATCTTTGCACACACCTGTCGACCACGCATGGCAAAGGAAACCATCAACACAGTGAACAGGCATTTTGGGGAATGGGAGAAGTATTTGCAAACCGTGTATCTGACAAGGGGTTAATATCTGATATAGAAAGGATCTCATGAAACTCAGTAACAACAACAACAAAGAACCCCTGATAAACTTGCAGAGGACCTGAGGAGCATTTTGCCAAAGACATACACGTGGTCACTGGACTGTTGACAAGGAGTGCCCTGAATTTGTAGTTGCTCCTGGTGGTACACCTCAAACTCCTTTAAAGACAGAGTGTGGCCTGACCTTGCATGAGGTCAGGGTGAGGGTACCGACGTCTGCCACCTGGTGGCAGCTCTCTATCTGTGTCCCTTGAGATGCAGAGCTGTGGTCCTGCTTCCCTGAAGCTTGGGCTACAGCTGCGGCCTCCTGTGAGTTGTTCCTTTGTCCTCAGTGACCCAGTGAGAGCACTCCCGGTGGCATCTATCCTCTCCAGGACCCAGCGTTTGGCTTTTCCTTCCCTGCTGTGTGTGCGTTGTCTCCCCCTCTGGTGTTTCCTGTGGGTTTATCTCCTTCAATGCTGGCTTATTGGTGGTAGAAGGTGAGCCTGTTGATTTATGGAGCATTTCTCACTTCTACCAAACAAGCCTTCAATTGTTATAAATCTCTCTCTTTGAGTGCTACTTAAGCAGGGTGGCTACAGAGTTTTGTATGTTGTGTTTTAAGTTCTGATTTGTTAGAAATATTTTCTAATTTGTTCTGTGATTTGTCCCGGACCCACTAGAAACATGCTGGTTAGTTTCTGCAAAGTTGGAGGCTTTCCAGATATTTTCCTGTTATTGATATCTTTTCAATTCTGCTGGAGATACTGACATACACTGGATGATTTTAAATTACTTTGATGTTTGAGACTTGTTCTATAGCTCAGTGTGGGCTATATTGTGTAACATGTTAGTGTATTCTGCTCTGATTGGGTGAAGTGTCTAATAAATTCCCATTGGGTCTATTGGCTGATAGGTTTTTTCAAGTCTTACACATCTTTACTGATACACTGATATGTTTTCTGCTTCATTTTCCTTGTAGGCAGATAAATGTTGAAATATCCACTTATGATTAATTAATTTGTTTGTTCTCTCATTTCTGTCAGTGTTTCTTGAAAATGTTTGCCATTCTGTTATTAGGTACATTCTGAGTTTGTATTAGTGTGTGTTCCCGGTGAATGAATGAACCACCTTAAGACTGGAAACTGCTCCCTGCCCTCCGTCTGTTTAGTTCTGTTAATGCTTTGTCCCAAAGTCTACGACGTGATTTATAGTCAGTTAGCTGAGTAGAGAGACTATTTCCTTTCTTTGGATTAATATTTCCAATTTGTATCAATTTCTATCAGTTTCACCTTTAATCTATGTCCTTATGTTTGATATCTCACGTGATTTTTAAAACGTAAATAATGTGCATCTGAGTCTCATCTTTACTGGCTTTACAATCTTTCCCTTTAAGACTGAGTGCCTAGGCCCTTAGCAGCTGAATTCATTTCTCCATGTACAGCCACATTCCACCTGGCTTCACTTTTTCTTCTGCCTAAAGAAATAATAATTCTCCTCCTCCTCCTCATTCTTCTTCCTCCCCTTCTTCTTCTCTTCTTTCTTTTTCCTCTTCCTCTTCCTCTTTTTCTTTCTCTTCCCCCTCCTCCTCTTTCTTCTTATTCTCTTCCTCTTACTCCTTCTTTTTTTAAAATTTTAAACAGTGCCAGTTTTTGCTGGTGAGGATTTTTCTAAGATTTCTTATTGTGGTTTGAAAATTTATAGCTCCCCTTAAGACTAGACTTGCATTTTTAGAGCAGTTTTAGGTTCACAACAAAATTGAGGGCAAGGTACAGAGATCCCAGATATACCCTCTACCCCGACCTGCACAGCCCTTGATAGCGAGCACACCCACCAGACAGTAGGGACACTTGTGAAAGCCAACAACCCCAAACTGACACATCATCATCACCCAGAGTCCATTTTACCATTTAAAAAAATATTTTGTTTATTTGCATTTAGAGATAGGGGAAAGGAAGTAGGAAGAGTGGGAGAGGAACATCGATGTCTGGTTGCCTCTCATGTGCCCCTTACTGGGGAGCTGGCCCCCAATCCAAGCATGTGTCCTGACTGGGAATCAAACCTGAGAGTTTATTTTATTATTTTTTTTAAATTTTTATTTTAATCATTATTCAAGCACAGTTTTCTCCCTTTTACTGCCATTCCAGCACACCCACCCAACCGCCCCCCTCTTCCCTCCCGTTACTACCCTCCCCCTAGTTTTTGTCCATGCGTCCGTTAAATTTGTTCCTGTAAACCCTTCCCATTCTCCCCTAAAATTCCCTCTATTCTCCCCTGTGGTCACTGTCAGTCTGTCCTCTATTTCAGTGACTTTGACTATATTTTGCTTGTTTCTTTGTTTTGTTGATTAGGTTCCTGTTAAAGGTGAGATCATGTGGTATTTGTCTTTCACTGCCTGGCTTGCTTCGCTCAGCACAATGCTTTCCAGCTCCATCCATGCTGTCTGCAAAGGGTAGGAGCTCCTTCTTTCTCTCTGCTGCATAGAATTCCATTGTGTAAATGAACCATAGTTTTTTGATCCATTCATTTACTGATGGGCATCTAGGTTGCTTCCAGCACTTGGCTATTGTAAATTGTGCTGCTGTGCACATTGGGGAACACAGGTTCTTTTGGATTGGTGTTTTGGGGTTCTTAGGATAGAGTCCCAGCAGTGGAATTGCTGGGTCAAAAGGCAGATCCATTTTTAGTTTTCTGAGGAAGTTCCATACTGTTTTCCATAGTGGTTGCACCAGTCTGCAGTCCCACCAACAGTGCACTAGGGTCCCCTTTTCTCCACAACCTCTCCAACACTTGTTTGTTGCTCTGTTTATGATGGCCATTCTGACTGGTGTGAAGTGGTATCTCACTGTGGTTTTAATTTGCATCTCTCTGACAGCTAGTGATATTGAGCATCGCTTCATGTGTCTTTGGATTTTCTGTATGTCCTCCTTGGAGAAGTGTCTGTTCAAGTCCTTTGCCCATTTTTTAATTGGGTTGCTTGTCTTCTTAAAGTGGAGTTGTGTAAGTTCTTTATATATTTTGGTGATTAAATCCTTGTCTGAGGTATCATTGGCTAATATGTTTTCCCATACAGTTAAACCTGTGACCTTTAGGTTCACAGGCTGATGTGTAATCTACGGAGCCACATCAACCAGGGCTTACATGCAACTTAATATATAAGCTTAATTTTTTTCTGGGAAATTGTTAATCTATCATCATTATCAGTGGTGGGCAAACTTGGAAAACCTTCTAAATTTCTTCATGCTTCTCCTTCCTTATTTGTCACATGGAGTGTGTTGTGCACAGTATGCTTCTTCTCAGCTATGATGTTAATCTGTTTTTACATATTTTAATGCCTCAGTGGATTAAGAGACACTTTGACCCCTCTACTCTGGGCTCCTAGGTCAGCCACTGGCTCATCCTACTAGTTGGATCTACAGTTTACCCGGTGCCATCTGGGTAAGATACACAAGGAGGTGGAAGACAAGGGACAGGAACCTCATGGTGGGCATAAATTTTGGGGTTACAGGAAAAACTGGTAGTGTCTGGTGGTGTCTCCTTATTCTGTGCACATCAGTGGAGGCAGGTGATCTGTGAAAGAGTTTGAAACGCTCAGCCAGACACAAGAAGCCTGTGTTCCTAATGAAGGTGTGCAGTTGAGTCTCAGCTGTAATTTGATGAGGGTTTGTCTATAGACACATGGGTAGAGATCCAACTTTCTGCCTGACCATAAGGAAGAACTTGAGAGTTAAGTCAGCATTTCCCCCTTGATTTTCACTTCTGCTTATGACTTGGAGGTTTGGTACTTACTTCTTCTGCTTGAGAAGAACAATAATTCAAAATCTTAGTTGATGGGCAAATTATCTAGTCATTCATTCATCTTTATGGCAGATGTATATAGCCCTTTATGACAAGTTGGTTTCTTGTTTAGGAATATGAACACCATCTCCCTTTTTAGGAGGTAAATAAGGAGGTGAAATTTTTTAAATGAAAATAATCTTTCCTTTTTTACTCAGTATTTTTGTTTTTGGCTACCTATTTCCCAGAGCGTGGATGCATCCTATACAGGCTCCTACCTTGCCAAACTCTCATAGACGTCATGAGCAGGTGAGACTTTGGGGACCACAATCCTTCTTCTTCTTTCTTGTTATTTTTTAAACAATTAAATTAATTGGGGTGATTTGGTTAAGTAAGATTATATCAATTTCAAGCATAGCATTCTGTAATAAATCGACTGTATTTTACATTGTGTGCTCCCTACCCAGAGGGGAGTGTCCCTTTGTCACCATGTGTTAGAGCCCCTCTGCTCTCTTCTACCTCACCCAGCCCCCGTTTCCTGCTGGTGCCCACCACACTGTTGCCTGTGTCTGTGACTCTGCTTGTTTGTTGCTTTATGTTTTATATCCCACGTGTGAGTGACATCCTGTGGTGTTTGCCCTTTCCCAGCTCACTTATTTCACTTAGCATGGTCCTCTCCGGATGCACCCATGTCATCACAGTGACAGTATTTTTTAATACAGGTTTTACGTCAATGCATTATTGTGATAAAGCCCAGAAGAATCCAAGGTGATGCACTGAAGTTCTCCCCCATCTCTGCCTCTCCATGTCAGTTCTACTTTACCTTGTTTATATGTCTCCCTTTTTCACTATGCCATGAATTTCTAAAATAACAAGTCCTGTTACTATCTCACATTCTCAACACCTTGAACAGGGTGCCTGGCATAGAAAAAGTAGTCAACATATGTTTAAATGAATGAAATCTAGTACAGCAGAACTGATTTGTGAGTGAGTCAAAAAATGGATGCATGATGGAAATAATGAGGGAGGAAGGAAAGGCAAAAAGGAAGGAGGGAGGGAGGGCAGGGAACAAGAAATCAAGGAATAAAGGAAAAGAAGGGGACAGATATCTGATTTCCCTTTTTATTGAAAAACAGCCACTAACATTAGGGAGGAGAAAGGTACATTATGACTAAGATACAAACATGTGAGATCTCATCGCAGCCATGAAGTAAACAGTAACTTTTGGGGGAATGAAAAGAAAAGGAATTTCAGTTAATAGTTAATGAGCTTTGGAGTCAGATTGATCTTGGTTCACAGTCCTTCATCTGCCACTTATTAGTTGAATGATCTTGAAGTAGCCTTTTAAAACTTCCGTTTCACCTGTATCTTTGATGAGGAATCAAGTACCACACTCCCTTGTACCATCTCAGAAACTGGGAGATCAGTGGAGTGAGTGGCTGGCTGGTGCCTCTCCATGCAGAGCTGTGCTGGAGCTGACGTCCCTGCCAGGGAACCATCCCAATGCAAGAAGGGCTTCCCAGGCAACCTCTGGGTTTCAGAAATGACACAAGCTGTTGGTTTCTTCCATTAAGATATAGAATGTCTCAGAAGAACACTGCAATTTAAAACTGGAATTTGACCAAGTTGTATTTTTTGGGGGTTGGCCCATGAAATTAGAATCTGGAAGTGAACCTGCTGTCAGTTCTGAGATGGAAGAAAGATGATCTTCAAAAGAATCTAGAATTGTAGGTAAGTTCACGCAATTCCCCTCTGCATTTCACTTATTGAACGGCTCCACAGATGAATAAGTTTCCACAATTTGTTCCTTTCTTTTTTGCTGAAGCAAAGATGAAAGGAGAGTTTTGAATCTTTGCATCAGCATTTGAATTTTTCACTAAATAGGGACCTATTTTAGTTTGGTGATATTCACTTAAAAGTAGAGTAAGTGTCGTAATCTGTTTAAATAAGTCACTACTGAATTCCACACAGTAACTCTGAGGGTTGTACTTCCTTGACTCTAGCAAAATAATAATAGTGTAATAATAATATTAATAGAACAAAGTGTATGGACGGAAAGCTTTTGTCCACATTCCTACCTCCTATGCTTGTACACTGGAAGCAATCATTTTTATTGACCCCCTAAGTGTTATGATTTATTCCCACCTCTTCTTCTCCCACATGTGGCTCTCTCCTGAACACCCACCTTGCAATAGGTTCCTTCACCCTTCACAGGCTGTCTGCTGCTGTCCTTCCAGGCAGGGACACCTAAGAGCTGCTGCCCATTGCCACATAATTAGGGTTGGGTCAGGTCACATCACAGTGGGCAGAGAAAGGGCTGAGTGAAGTCAGCATGCATTATGATTCCTTCTGGACAGGGGTCAGTTTGGTGCAGAGGTGGGGGTGAGTCAGACTTGAGTGATGTCACCCCCCAAGAGAAGGTGAGAAGTGGGGACTGTAGACTCTCCCTCCAAAGGGTGTTGCTCTAACAACTAAGCAAAGACAAGAGGCAGGTGAGACCAGCATCTCTGTGCTCCCCCTGCCATCTCTGTTGTCTTCCTTCTGGTGTCTGTTCCCCTGTTCTGTGTCTCATGCTCAGTCATCACCCTGCACACATACCTTCAAAAGGACTGGTGTGATAGACCCCTGACCTGCCTCATGTTGTGTCCCCCTGGAGAGACACACTGTGTCTGACTCCTTGTTGCCAACAAATGGGTCACAATGAATAAAGCCATGTTTTCCTCAAAGATCAGTTCATAGATGAAGTGGGCCAAGTCCAGTCCCATAGAGGTTTTATAGCCAAAGGGAGAATTGGAGGTTGACCCACAGGAACCAAAAAGAAGGGAGGACTTGGGCAGCATAAAGGAGGGCGGGGTCTTTTCCTGTGTGGAGCACAGGTCCCTGAGGAGCGGGTACTCTTTGGGGACTGGGTAAAGGAGGCACTTGTCAGAGGGGTGAGATGGGGCAGGTGAGGGCTCATGGGGCTAGAGGAAGCAAGAGCCAAGTGTGCCTACTAGGGAAGCACAGGGGTCACTGGGTAGCTCAGGTGACCCAAAGAGGCCACTGAACCAGAAAAACAAAGAAGAGAGCAGCATGGTGTCCCTGAATGTCAGTAGGGGAGCTTCAAAGGGGCCCTGCAGGGATTTGGGGATCCACCCATGCGATCTTCTCTACATAGTAACCAGAATGACAAAAGAGCAAGATTCTTGGTTTTTGAACCAAGTGGTTCTATTTTATTCAAATTCCATGTCTTTGCAAAGGGCACATTTCTGTCTTCTCTGTGACAACTGGTTCTCAGTTATCAAATTACTTCCGTACACAGCATTTTATTGTTGGCCCGAGACAGTTGCCTATTGATCTTCTATTTCCAAAGCAACGCAATGGCAAACATATACCTTTTCTCCTCAGGCATGCTGGAGGATTGAGAACCTGAGAAAAACCTACAAGGAAAATGAAAAGGGGCAAAGAATGTCAGAAATCAAAGCACCATTTTCAAAAGCAATCTGTGTCTGTGTGTACTTGAGAGAACCCTCAAGGTCACGGTCACTCCATTATGATAATAAGAGATGAGTCTGTAAAGTTAGGATCCCCTTTCCAGACAGATGAGAACTGCTGAGGTTCAAGAGGTTCCTTATGTTTCTAGAACCAGCTGCTTAAAGTCTCTGAGCTGGGGGCCTAGGGATGGTTGGGACTAGACAGATCCCGTGTCTTGAGGACCTCCAACAGAGAGTCACCAGGAAGCCCTGCAAGGTCAGGTTCGCACACAGCCCAGTGGTTTCAGAATGAGAAACAGCCAGCAGGTGTCTATTTTTAACCTTTGTTTTCCAAATCATTTCCTCAGTGAAGTATGGGAGCTGAGATGGAGCTTAGGTGGAGAGATTGTTGAAGGAGAACCTAATGGCTAAGTAACTGACCATTGAAAATAAAGATCGCTTCTAGGACTCCTTCTGTAGTAGTGTTTCTCATCTCTGGGAAGTATGTGAGACCTCACACTTCCTCGATCCTCTCTTCCTGGCATTTTGTCTTTCTGCCTTCCTTCCCCTCCCTCTGCTCTTCCCTCCTCCCTCCTTGATCCTGTTCTGTGTTGGAACACTCCATGGACACAACGAATAAAATGACAACCTCCAACATAGTGTGTGTAGAAGAGAAAAGACAGAGAACAGAGGGATGGGGTGGGGAGACAGAAGAAGACAGGGGAGAGAGAGAAGGCGATAGAGAGCGATCAGGGCACAGAGAGGGACTGCCCTGCCCTTCCCTCCTGTGCGGCCCCCTGGCTCTGCCCCACTCACCTGGCACAGACAGCAGGGACACAAAGAAGAATGCAAGCAGAAGGTGGTGGATCCTCATGCTGGTGGCTGGGAAGCTGAGCAGCTGAGTGGAGGGGAAGTGCAGCCTTGCCCTTATATAAGGCTCCAGGTTCCTGCAGAGTTCAGCAGGGGCTGTAACTTGGGTGACTTCAGAGTAACTAAATTGTCCATTCCTCCTGTTCCTCATGAGCAAGTTCTCCAGAGGACAAAACATACCTACCTGGGAGGGGAAACTCTGGGAGAACCTTCAGGTGAGGCAAGGACAGAAGCAGGGCAGGGCTGTCTCCATGCCAGGATAAACTTTCTGGAGTTCATCTGCTTGCCTCGTGCAACTTTGAATCTGTCAGTGTTGTGTTTTCTGTACAGTCTCAGGTCACACTAGGAACCAGGTCTTTCTACAGGAATTGTAAGGGACAAGAGACAGGTGGGCCTGAGCCTTCATAGGCTACCAAGGATGGTGACAGTGATGTGGAAAATCTAAGATTTACCATCATCCCAAGTGGCAGGTGATGAGACAAGTGTATGCTGTGTTTCTTTCTCTTCCTCAGAAGAAAAATGGTGGGTGAAATGGTGGCCCAACCTGTGTCCCCGGATGTCTGTATTGAAAGCAAGGGCAGCCCTTGCAGCTTAGCGTCACTCAGATACTCAGGGGACATGCAGCTGTACCTGACAGCCGTGCTGGGAGCCAGTGATTTGTCCTCTCCTCAGAAATGTCAAGGCTGGGCTCTCCCTGTCATTTAGGTCCAGTGGGGGACTCTCTGAGGGAATGGCAGGAGCTCCACACCCTCTCTGTATTCGATGGGCACCTGGTTCTGAATGCACCCATGAACTCAGGCTCTGCATGGTCTGTGGGGGCCACCCAGAACCTCCCTATTGCCCTGAGACCCAGCCGAGTAAACGGTGGCCCCTGGACCAGGACAGCCCTGTGCTCCATGCCCAGTGGTGTGTGTTCAGAGACCAAGGAGGGAACATCCATCCCAATTTCCTCCTCTCCAGTCAGAGGATGTTTGAGAGAGAGAAACATCTACTCACAAAGATTATAATCATCTGCAGAGAATGTATCGATGCATTTGTTTCCGATGTGGTAGGAAAAAGTCCATAATCCAGGGTCATTTTTGACCAGTGTTCTAAGGAGATGCTGGGAGAGAGATTTGGAATGTGGTCATGGTCCACTCTGTGTGCTCACTAAAATGCCGAGCTTCAGAGGCCCATGGTGACGGGCTGGGTGGAGATGCGCTCACAGGAAGCTGTGGGAGCCATCAGGTGTCAGGGTGGGGGTGGCTTCACAGGGGAGTATCTGATGGGCCCTGGAGAATGGCACAGCCAGGCATGGAAGGGACGTTGTGAAGGATACCATCACTGGCATGCACCACTTCTCTGTGGTCACTTTCTTGCCCGTCCTGGTGACCAGGTTAGTTCTGAAACCTGGTCCCCGTCATCCTGAACCTAACGCTGTCCCTTCCTGGCCAGGTGAGCCTCCAGCAAAGCTGGGTGGGCAAGGGGGTCTCTGTGAGCTCTGTCTGGACTCATCAGGTTTCCAAAATATTTCTCTAGTCTGGTGAAAGGACTCGGGCAATATTGTGCGGGTCACCCTGGTGATCTCATCTTGTGTCTCTGAAGAGTGAGGACGATCCCCTTGCAAGTCCCAGTGCCATATACAGACACCAAATAACGACAGTCGTTTTACAAAGTGAGACTGAGTGTCATTTAAGACGATCTGGGGAACAGTGCCATTCCCCAGGGGTTCCAGGAATGAGCTTCACAGCTGTGGGTTTTATCCCTCCTCTGTTTTCCATCTGGACCCACAGCCCAGAGGAGGCTGTGCCCTGTGTGCATTGCTTTAAGGAAGCTTCCTTGGGGAAATTCCACGCCCTGCTCAGGGTCTTGGAGGAAGTTGAAGGGAGTTAGAGGTTTTCAGGCTTTTCCTGTTTGGTGTCAGTTCCGACCCCTACTGCCTACAGTTTCCAGTATCAAAGGAATACTGGTATACTGATATTTAGAAGTCCACCGTGGAAGAGGTGGATTGCAGTATTCCCCCGCAAATATTTTCCAATGCCAGAGAGCCAGCAGGAGCATTTTAAAGGAATTTTTATTGAGATGCCCTTGGCATATCACAGTGTATGAGCCTCAGGTTTCATTATAAAGATCTCCTATTTTTATCTTTTGTAAAATGATTTTCCCAGTAAGTCTAGTGAACATTCACTACCAGATTATAGGTTTTTCCTTATAATGAGGACTTCCCAGTCCCACTCTCTTAGCAGGTTTCAGGTACACACACGGGATCATTAACTGTACTCACCATGCTGTGCCCTGCATCCCCCGGACTGTTGCCCTTATAACTGCTAGTTTGTTGGGTCTCAGACCACCCACACCCCCACCTTCCCCTGCAGACCACCAGTCTGTTATCTGCATCTGAGTCAGTTTTTTAAGATACCACCCACAAGGAGTTTAGATGGTGGTTGTCTTTCTCTGTCTCCCTTACACCACTTAGCACAAGGCCCTGGAGTTTCCTGGATGGTGTTGCAAAGGGCAAGGTTTCCTTTTTCCTGGTTGAGTTATGTTCCTTGGCACATATTCCTGTGTTTCTTCACTGATCCATCTGTGGGGGAAACCTCGGTGGTTGCTGTGTGCTGCAGGGGGCACAGGGGGCAGATACCTTTCCTGGGGAGTCTTCTCATCCCTCCAGACAAGAGCGTTCTTCTGTAATTGTTGCCCCACTTAGACCCGAGCCCCGACGTACATGTCACATGATCTGTATTCTCCTGTCTGTCAGTGAGCATGAAGGCTTTTTTTGAATCTTAGCTACTGTGAATATTCCTCTAGGGACCAGGGGAGTGCAGATATCTTTCTGAGGCCCTGCTTTCTTTGCCTTTAGGTCCACATTTGGAAGGAGATTGCTGGATCCTGTGGTAGATGTATTTTTAGGTTTTGGGTGAATGGCCATACTGTTGTCCACAGTGGCTGTGCCTGTTTATAGTCCCTTCAAACATGCAAAAGGCTTCCTTTTCTCCCCACCTTTGATCTTCTATTTTTCTCAGTAGCTATGGTAACAGGTAGGAGGTGATAATGAGGTTTTGATTTGCATTTCCTTGGTGATTAGTAATGTTGACCATGTTTGCACATACCTGTCGGCCACGCATGGAGAAGGAAACTATCAAAAACGTGAATAGGCAGTTTAGGGAATGGGAGAAATATTTGCAAACCCTGTATCTGACAAGGGGTTAATATCTGAAATAGAAAGGATCTCATCAAACTCAATAACAACAATAACAAAGAACCCCTGATAAACTTGCAGAGGACCTGAGTAGATGGAGACATTTTGTCAAAGACATACGTGTGGTCACTGGACTGTTGACAGGGACTGCCCTGAGTTTGTAGTTGCTCCTGGTGGTACACCTCAAACTCCTTTAAAGACAGAGTGTGGCCTGACCTTGCATGAGGTCATGGATGAGGGTGCAGATTTTGCCACCTGGTGGCAGCTCTCTGTCTGTGTCCCCTAAAATGCAGAGCTGTGGTCCTGCTTCCCTGAAGCTTGGGCTACAGCTGAGGCCTCCTGTGAGTTCTTCCTTTGTCCTCAGTGACCCAGTGAGAGCACTCCCGGTGGCATCCATCCTCTCCAGGACCCAGCGTTTGCTTTTCCTTCCCTGCCGTGTGTGGGTTGTCTTTCCCCTTTGTTTCCTGTGGGTTTATCTCCTTCAATGCTGGCTTATTGGTGGTAGAAGGTGAGCCTGTTGATTTGGGAGCATTTCTCACTTCTACCATACAAACATGCATTGTTATAAATCTCTCTCTTTGAGTGCTACTTAAGCAGGGTGGCTACAGAGTTTTGTATGTTGTGATTTAATTCCTGATTTGTTAAAAAGATTTTCTAATTTATTCTGTGATTTGTCCCTGACCCACTAGAAACATACTGGTTAATTTCTGCAAAGTTGGAGGCTCTCCAGATATTTTTCTGTTATTGATATCTTTTCAATTCTGCTGGAGATACTGACATACACTGGATGATTTTAAATTGCTTTGATCTTTGAGACTTGCTTGATAGCTAAGTTTGGGCTATAATGTGTGACATTGTAGTGTATTCTGCTCCTATTGGGTGAGGTGCGTAATGAATTCCTGTTGGGTCTATTGGCTGACAGGGTGGTTCAAGTCTTGTACATCTTCACTGATACACTGATGTGTTGTCTGCCTCATTTTTCCTTACAGGCAGATAAATGTTGAAATATCCACTTATGATTATTAATTTGTTTGTTCTCTCATTTCTGTCAGTGTTTCTTTAAAATGTTTGCAGTTTTGTTATTAGGTAAATTCTGAATTGGAATTACTGTCTGTTCCTGGTGAATGAATGAACCACTTTAGACTGGAAACTGCTCCCCACCCTCTGCCTGTTTAGTTCAGTTAATGCTTCATCCGAAAATCTACGATGTAATTTATAGTCAGTTAGCTGAGTACAGAGCCTATTTCTTTGTTCAATTAATATTTCCAAAGCTTAGCAATTTCTGTCCTCTTATCTTCAATCTATCTCTTTATTTTTGTTTGATATCTCAAGTGGTTTTCAAAAAATAGATAATGTGCATCTGAGTCTCATCTTGACTGTCTCTACAACCTTTCCCTTTAAGACTGAGTGCCTAGGCCCTTCGCAGCTGAATTCATTTCTCCATGTAGAGCCACATTCCACCTGGCTTCACTTTTTCTTCTGCCTAAAGAAATAATAATTCTCCTTCTTCTCCTCCCTTCTTCCTTTCTTCCTCCTCCTTCTCTTTCCTCTCCTTCTTCTTCCCCTTCTCCTGCTCCTTCTCCTTCTTTTGCCTCCTCCTCCTCCATTTCTCCTCCTCCTCCTCCTCCTCCTTCTTCTTCTCCTTCTCCTTCTTCTTCTTCTTCTTCTTCTTCTCCCTCTCCTCCCCTTCCTCCTCTTCCTCTTCTTCCTTCTCTCCCCCCTCCTTCTCTTTCTTCTTTTTCTCCTCCTCTTACTGCTGTTCCTGCTTTTTAAAATAGTGCTAGTTCTTGTAGGTGAGGATTTTTCTAAGATTTGTTTTTGCTTTTTAGAAGTTTATACCTTCTCTTAAGGCTAGTCTTCGCATTTTTGGAGCAGTGTTACGTTCACAACAAAATTGAGGGGAAGGTACAGAGATCCCCAATGCATCTTCCACCCCCACCTGCACAGCCATCCATAGCGAGCACACCCACCAGACAGGAGGGACACTTGTGAAAACCAACAACCCCAAACGGACAGATCATCATCACCCAGAGTCCATTTTACCGTTTTTTAAAATATTTTATTTATTTGTTTTTAAAGAGAGAGGAAAGAAGGAGAAAGAGTGGGAGAGAATCATCAATGAGTGGTGGCTTCTCATGTGCCCCCTAATGGGGAGCTGGCCCACAATCCAGCCATGTGCCCTGAATGGGAATCAAACCTGTGACTTTCAGGTTCACAGGCTTATGTGCAATCTACTGAGCCACATCAACCAGGGCTTACATGTTACTTAAAATAATAAGCTTATTTTTTCTGGGAAAATGTGAATCTATCATCATTACTAGTCATGGGCAAATTGAAAAAGCATTTTTCATTTCTTGATGCTTCTCCTTCCTTATTTGTCAGGTGGAGAACGTTGTGCACACTATGTCTCTCTCAGCTACAATGTTAATCGGTTGTTCCATATTTCAGTGCCTCAGTGGATTAAGAGACATTTTGTACCCCTCTACTCTGGGCTCCTAGGTCAGCCACTGGATCATCCTACCAGTTGGATCTACAGTTTACCTGGTGCCATCTGGGTAAGACACACGAGGAGGAGGAGGAGAAGGGGCAGAAGCCTCATGGTGGGAAGTGAATTCTTGCATTACAGGAAGAACTGGCAGTGTGTGGTGGTGGCTCCTTGTTCAGTGCACATCAGTGGAGGCCGGAGACCTGTGAAAGAGTTTGAAACGCTCAACCAGAGACAAGAAGCCTGTCTTCCCAATGAAGGTATGCAATTGAGACTCGGCTGTAATTTGAGGAGGTTTCGTTTATGGACACGTGGGTACAGACCCAAGTTTCTGCCTGACCAAAAGGAAGACCTTGAGAGTTAAGTCAGCATTTCCTCCTTGATTCTCACTTCTGCTTAGGACTTGGGGGTTTGGTACTTTTTCTGCTTGAGATAAACAATAGTTTAAAAACTGAGTTGATTTGGCAAATTATCTAGTCATTCATTCATCTTTATGGCAGGCGTCTCTACCCCTTTATGACAAGTGAGTTTCTTGCTTAGGAATATGATTACCATCTCCCTTTTTAGGAGGTAAATAAGGAGGTGGAATTTTGTAAATGAAAATAATCTCTCCTTTTTTACTCAGTCTTTATTATTTTTGGCTACCATGCCCGCTAAAAGGGTGTGGATGCATCCCAGACAAGGTCTCACCATGCCAAATTCTCACAGAGGTCACGAGCAGGTAAGACTTTGGGGACAACAGTACTTCTTCTTCTTTCTTGTTAGTTTTTAAACAATTAAATTATTTGGAGTGATATTGGGTAAGAAAGATTACATCAATTTCAAGTGTAGCATTCTGTAATAAATCATCTGTATATTACATTGTGTGCTCCCCAACCAGAGTGGAGTGTCCCTTTGTCACCATGTGTTTTAGCCCTTCTGCCCTCTTCAACCTTACCCGGCCCCCTGTTTCCTGCTGGTGCCCACCACACAGTTGCCTGTGTCTGTGACTCTGCTTGTTTGTCGCTTTATGTTTTATATCCCACATGCCAGTGACATCCTGTGGTTCTTGCCCTTTCCCAGCTCACTTATTTCACTTAGCATGGTCCTCTCAGGATCCACCCATGTGATCACAGTGACAGTATTTTTTAATACAGGTTTTACATGAATGCATTATTGTGATAAAACCCAGAAGAATCCAAGGTGATGCATTGAAATTCTCCTCCGTCTCTGCCTCTCCATTTCAGTTCTACTTTACCTTTTTCATTTGCCTCCCTTTATCATTATGCCATAAATTTCTAAAAAATAAGTCCTATTATATCGCACCTTCTCAACACCTAGAACAGGTTGCCGGGCATAGACAAAGTAGTCAAACATATGTTTAAATGAATGAGTGCTAATACAGCAGAACCGATCTGTGAGTGAGTCAAAAAATGGTTGCATGGAGGAAATAATGAGGGAGGGAAGGAAGGGAAAAAAGGAAGGAGGGAAGGAGGGAGGAAGGAAGAAAGAAAGGAAGAAAGGAAAAGAAAGGGTCAGATGTCTGATTTCCCTTTTTATCGAAAAACAGCCACTAACATTAGGGAGGAGAAAGGTACATTATGACTAAGATACAAACGTGTAAGATCTCATCGCAGCCATGAAGTAAACAGTAACTTTTGGGGGAATGAAAAGAAAAGGAATTTCAGTTAATAGTTAATGAGCTTTAGAGTCAGATTAATCTTGCTTCACAGTCCTTCTTCTGCCACTTATTAGGTGAATGATCTTTAAGTAGACTTTTGAAACTTCAGTTTTACCTGTATCTTTGATGAGGAATCAAGTACCACTCTCCTGTGTCCTGTCTCAGAAAGGGGGACATTGCAGGAGTCAGTGGCTGGCTGGTACCTCTCCATGCAGAGCTGTGCTGGAGCTGACGTCCCTGCTAGGGAACCATCCCAATGCAAGAAGTGCTTCCTAGGCAACCTCTGGGTTTCAAAAATCACAGAAGCTGTTGGTTTCTTCCATTAAGTTATAGAATGTCTAAGAAAAACACTGCATTTAAAACTGGAATTGGACCAAATTGTCTTTTTTGAAGTGGTTGACCATAAAATTAGAATCTGGTAGTGAACCTTCTGTCATTTCTGGGATGGAAGAAAGATGATCTTTAAAATTACCTAGAATTGTAGGTAAGTTCACACAATTCCCCTCTGCATTTCACTTATTGAATGGCTCCACAGATGAATAAGTCTCCATAGTTTATTCCTTTCTTTCTTGCTGGAGCAAAGGTGAAAGGAGAGTTTTGAATCTTTGCATCAGCATTTGAGTTTTTCACTAAATAGGGACCTATTTTAGTTTGGTGATGTTCACTTAAAAATAGAGTAAGTGTAGTAATCCCTCTACATAATAGCTTTGAGAATTTTACTGCTTTGACCCTAGCAAAATAATAATAGAATGGTAATAATAATAATAATAATAATGACATAACAGAAAGTATAGAATGAAAGCTTCTGTTCACATTCCTGTCTCCTATGCATGTACACTGAAAGGGATCATTTTATTGACTCATTAAATATTATGATTTATTCCCACCTCTACCTCTACCATATCTGGCTCTCTCCTGAACATCCACCTTGCAATAGGTTCGTTCACCCTTCACAGGCTGTCTGCTGCTGTCCTTCCAGGCAGGGACAGCTAAGAGCAGCTGCCCATTGTCACATAATTCGGGGTGGGTCAGGTCACGTCCCAGTGGGAAGAGAAAGGGCTGAGTGAGGTCAGCATGCATTATGATTCCTTCTGGACAGGGGTCAGCTTGGTGCAGAGGTGGGGTTGAGCCAGACTTGAGTGATGTCACCTCCATGGGAGAAGGTGAGAAGTGAGGACTTTAGACACTCCCTCCAAAGCGTGTTGCTCAAACAAGAAGCAAAGACAAGAGGCAGGTGAGACCAGCATCTCTGTGCTCCCCTTGCCATCTCTGTTGTCTTCCTTGTGGTGTGTGGTCCCCTGTTCTGTGTCCCATGCTCGGTCATTTTCCTGCACACATACCTTCAAAAGGACTGGTGTGATAGACCCCTGACCTGCCTCATGTTGTGTCCCCATGGGGAGACACACAGTGTCTGACTCCTTGTTGCCAACAAATTGGTTACAATTAATAAAGCCATGTTTTCCTCAAAGATCAGTTCATAGATGACATGGGCCAAGTCCACTCCCATAGAGGTTTTATAGCCCAAGGGAGAATTGGAGGTTGACCCACAGGAACCAAAAAGAAGGGAGGACTTGTGCAGCCTAAAGGAAGGAGGGGTCCCTTCCTGTGTGGAGCATGGGTCCGGCCCCTGAGGAGTGGGTACTCTGTGGGGCCTGGGTGAAGGAGGCACCTGTCAGAGGGGTGACATGAGGCAGGTGGGGGGTCACAGGGCAAGAGCCAAGTGCGCATACTAGGAAAGCACAAGGGTCACTGGGGAGCTCAGGTGACCCAAAGAGGCCCCTGAACCAGAAAAACAGAAGAAGAGAGCAGCATGGGGTCCCTGAAAGTCAGTAGGGGAGCTTCAAAAGGGCCCTCCAGGGATTTGGGGATCCACCCGTGCGATCTATCTCTGCATAGTAACCAGAATGACAAAAGAGCAAGATTCTTGGTTTTTGAACCAAGTGGTTCTATTTTATTCAAATTCCATGTCTTTGCAAAGGGCACATTTCTGACTTCTCTGTGACAACTGGTTCTTAGTTTTCAAATTACTTCCGTACACAGCATTTTATTTTTGGCCAGAGACAGTGGCCTATTGATCTTCTATTTCCAGGGCAACGTAATGGCGAGCATCGACCTCTTCTCCTCCCACATGCTGCAGGACTGAAAACCTGAGAGAAACCTACAAGGAAAAAAAAAGGGGCAAAGAGTGTCAGAAATCAAAGTACCATTTTCTTTTTTTTTAAAATATATTTTATTGATTATGCTATTACAGTTGTCTGCTTTCCCCCTTCCCTCCCCTCCACCCTGTACCCGCCTCCCACCCACATTCCCCCCTTTAGTTCATGTCCATGTGTCATACTTATGAGTTCTTTTGCTTCTACATTTCCCGTACTATTCTTGTCCTCCCCCTATGTATTTTCAACCTACATTCTATGCTACTTATTCTCTATACCTTTTCCCCCTCTCTCCTCCTCCCACCCCCCTGCTGCTAACCCTCCATGTGCCCTCCATTTCTGTGGTTCTGTTCCTGTTCTAATTGTTTACTTAGTTTCTTTTGGTTTTGCTTTAGGTGTGGTTGTTAATATTTGTGAGTTTGCTGTCCTATTACTATACATGTCTTTTCTTTATCTTCTTTTCTTAGATAAGTCCCTTTAGCATTTCATAAAATAAGGGCTTGGTGATGATGAACTCCTTTAACTTGACCTTATCTGAGAAGCACTTTATCTGCCTTTCCATTCTAAATGAGAGCTTTGCTGGATAGAGCAATCTGGGATGTAGGTCCTTGTCTTTCATCACTTGGAATATTTCTTTCCAGCCCTTTCTTGCCTGTAAGGTCTCTTTAGAGAAATCAGCTGACAGTCTGATGGGAACTCCTTTGTAGGTTACTGTCCCCTTATCTCTTGCTGCTTCTAGGATTCTCTCCTTCGTTTTTACTTTGGCTAATGTAATTATGATATGCCTTGGTGTGTTTCTTCTTGGGTCCAACTTCTTTGGGGCTCTCTGAGCTTCTTGGATTTCTTGGAAGACTGTTCCCTTTGCCAGATTGGGGATGTTCTCCTTTATTATTTGTTCAAATACGTGCTCAATTTGTTGCTTTTCCCCTTCCGATTCTGGTACCCCTATAATTAGGATATTGGAACGTTTAAAGGTGTCTTGGATGCTCTTAATCTTTTCGTCGATTTTTTGAATTCTTATTTCATCATGCTTTCCTGCTTGGTTGATTCTATCTTCCTTCTGGTCCACTGTATTGTTTTGAGACTCAGATTCCTTCCTTTCACTATTGGCTCTCCTCCACATATCTTCCTGCATCTCTTTTATGGTAACCTGCATTCTTTTATCTAATTTGTGCCCAAAATCAACCATTTCCATGAGCTTTCTGATCACCAGTGTTTTGAACTGCGCATCTGATAGATTGGCTATTTCTTGGTCGCTCAAAAGGATGAGTCCAGGGGGACTGATCTTGTCTGTTGAAAACATGCTTTTCCCCTGTCTCTCCTTTTTTTTTTTTTCGGTCTGGTTGCTCTTGTTATGGTGGGGGGCATAGACTTAGGTGTTCACTGGGGCTGGACACCCCAGTTGCTAGATCGTGATGATATATATGGGGGCGGGGTAGGAGCGGGAGAGGGGACGGGAGAAAACAATGGCGATAGTTCCGTTCTCCTGGACTCAGACCCTTCTCTGGGCTCCCAGGTCAAAGCACCATTTTCAAAAGCAATCTGTGTCTGTGTGTCATTGAGAGACCCTCAAGGTCATGGTCACCGCATTATGAAAATAAGAGATGAGTCTGTAAAGTTAGGATCCCCTTTCCAGACAGAAGAGAACTGCTGAGGTTCAAGAGGTTCCTTATGTTTCTAGAACCAGCTGTTTAAAATCTCAGAGCTGGGGGCCTAGGGACGGGTGGGACTAGACAGAGCATGTGCCCGTTGAGGACCTCCAACAGAGAGTCACCAGGAAGCCCTGCAAGGTCAGGTTCACACACAGCCCAGTGGTTTCAGAATCAGAAACAGCCAGCAGGTGTCTATTTTTAACCTTTGTTTTCCAAATGATCTCCTCATTGAAGTATGGGAGCTGAGATAGAGCTTAGGTGTAGAGATTGTTGAAGGAAAACCTAATGCCTAAGTAACTGACCACTGAAAATAAAGTTTGCTTCTAGGACTCCTTCTGTAGTAGTGTTTCTCATCTCTGGGAAGTATGTGAGACCTCACACTTCCTCGATCCTCTCTTGCTGGCATTTTCAGTCTTTCTACCTTCCTTCCCCTCCTTCTGCTCTTCCCTCCTCCCTCCCTGATACTGTTCTGTGTTGGAATACAGCCATGGACACAACCAATAAAACCACAACTTTCCAACATTGTTTTTCTAAGGTAATAGGTGACCTCACGTCTCTATCTCCTGTTTCTCTCTTCCTTTCTCCCAATTCCTCCTTTCTCCTTATCATCCATTTCTGTCACACCGAGGACAAAGTTAAGCATGGGCATCCAGCTGTCAGAGCTCCAAGCCCTGAGCCAAGAGCAGCCCTGTTGGGGACGTGTCCTCAGGGATCCTCAGGCCCAGAAGGCAAAGGCAGAAATGTCTCCCCAGATAGTGGCTGCCCACGTCCAGGATAGGCTTTGTTATTGTCTAGGTTACTGGAGACTCCACCCTTCAGTATAAGACTTAGAAAGTGACACTCTACATGTCTGACCTTAGAAAAAATCCAATTTCTTGGTTGTATTAAATAAGAAAAGCTACCCATGAGAGGCCGCCTCTGTTAGCAGTATCTGATCCTGGATCTTGGTGAGTAGATGATGTTTACAAGCTGGCCGGGGCCTCGGGGAGGCTCAGGGAAGGTTCTGCACCTGCTTACCTGGAGGCGATGGGCAGGGCACTCGGATCTCATGAACAAGTGAGACACTCTCTTTGGTCTAAGAGTGTGTGTAGAAGAGAAAAGACAGAGAAGGGAGGGATGGGAGTGGGGAGACAGAAGAAGACAGGGGAGAGAGAGAAGGTGAGGGAGAGAGATCAGGGCACAGAGAGGGACTGCCCTTCCCTCGCCACCTGTGTGGCCCTCTGGGTCTGCCCCACTCACCTGGCACAGACAGCAGGAGCACGGAGAAGAATGCAAGCAGAAGGTGGTGGAGCCTCATGCTGGCGGCTGGGATGCTGAGCAGCTGACTGGAGGGGAAGCAGAGCCTTTCCCTTATATAAGGCTCCAGGTTCCTGCAGAGTTCAGCAGGGGCTGCAACTTGGGTGTCTTCAGAGTAATTAAATGGTTCATCCCACCTGTGCGTCATGATAAAGTCCCTTAGAGCACAAAGCATACCTACTCCTCTGTATGCAAACTGGGAGGGGGAAACTCTGGAAGAACCTTCAGGTGGGGTAAGGAGGGAATGAAGGTGGGGCTATCTCCACACAGGAATAAACTTTCTGGAGCTCATCTGCTTTCCCTGAGCAAGTGTCAGTCTGCCAATGCTGTGTTTCCTGTACAGTCTCAGGTCACACTACAAACCAGGTCTCTCTATAGTAATTGTGAGGGACAAGAGACAGGTGGGCCTGAGCCTCCATAGGTTATCAAGGATGGTGACATTCATGTGGAAAATCTCCTAAAATTTACCATCATCCCAGGTGGCAGGTGGTGAGACCGGTACTGTAGGGGACCAGTTTGTTTCAGTCTGGAAGATGTGGCTCAGCTCTGTAGGGAAACCTACAGAAGCGAAGTGGTGGGCAGGAGCCAGACCTTGAAACCGACTTTTCCCGTGGGAATCAGGCCTAGAAAATGCATACTGACTGTTATGGCATGTTCTTGCTAAAACTCTGTCACCCTGGTCTGAAACAACAAATGTGAATCATCCATCTTCCAGGTAGTTTCCAAAGCCTGTGTGATTTCTCCCAAGGACAGACCTAATCAGCTTGATGCCATTCCCCTCTGCATGTCATTTTCATTTCCTTGATTGTACCTAAAATGTAGACAAGAATATTCTGTGTAATTAATAGATGATAAATCTCTCTCTGATGTAAGCCCCGAGAAAACAATAAAAGGTTGTCTAGGCAAGGGTCGGGGTGCTCTCCAATCGAAGGAATGGCCCAGGCACTCATAGACCCTCACCCCTTGAGAGACTTGCCGTGCCGTCCCCTTTTCCTTCACAGGACTGCTGTCATCCATGCATTTATTTTCTCTTTCAGCCACAACAGGCGGACTCTGCTGGCCGGAGTCCACCACATGTGGTGCCCAGGAACAGGGACCCAGAGGCTACCACTGTTGTTGTGGCCAACACGCCAACGAGGGTGGAATGCATGCAACAGCCCAGGTAAGGGCCGATAACCCCGAGAGCTTGTTGCTAAGGTCGTAGGGTGTGGTGTATTTCAGGGAAAAAGGGATATTTTTCCAAGGTCACCCTCTCTTGTGACCACACTCTCTTTAGTAAGCAGAAGCCTTGCTCTCTCTCTCTCTCCACCAATCGCCTCTCCCTGAGAGCACAGGAGGAGCATTTAAGAGCCACAAGGGCACTCCTCACAACAAACCCACCCGTAATAGGACGAGTGGGACGTGGGCTGGGGAAGAACACTAGGTTTCCGCCAACTGCAAGCAAAAGCCCACGCAAAGACAGGCACACTGTAAAAACACTCACACGCCCATCCCCGCAGCACAATCCCTAATCAGGTTGTAGGCTTGGGAGAGAGAGCAATGAATTTTCCCTTCAATTAGCTTTTTTTCTTACAAGGGCCCCTGCACATTCTTTCTTTAAAAGCTGCCTTTTGAAGCCCCTTTGATTCTGCCTTTTCCCTCTGCCCGCCTGTAAACAGAAAAGCAGATAATAAATGAGTGTTTGGGTTTCAACCGGACTCCGAAGATTGCTTTGAGGACTCAGTGTTAGTTCCAGGATTGTTCATGAGTGTCTCAGCTTCTTGCTGAAGCACCGAAGATAAGAGGCATTCCTCCCTCGGGCTTGAGATCACAGCATTTCTATGAGAGCAGGGGCCTCGTGGAGGGGTCTGGGGTAAATCCCCAAAACATGTAGCGGCCTCACAGGGAATTAATTGCAATCACAGTAATTTAACTCTCGGCTCGGTCAGGAAGCATGATATAAAGGTTGGTCACCTGGCGCTTCAAGCTGCCCTCACAGTCTTAGACACGTGGGAGAAACCTGAGACCCATAAGCAGGGTTAGGGTACCCTGGACACCAGGTAGCCCCCTCCCAACCGTTTTCACCAACAGGACATTTTCGACCCACCACACTGTACTCCCCGTGTACTCCACGCTGTAATCACCTAATTAGCTAGGGTTTAGGATGGGCTGCGGAGTCTGAAAGGCAGAAATTGGAAGTGAAAACAGAACTTTTTAACAACAAGAATGGGCTCCCTAAAGAACAAGAGCAATGTTTTATGCTAATATAGCCATTTTTTAAAGCTGCTAAGTATCTCCTTGATAAAGGATCTTTAGACTTAGTCATTTAGGAAAAAGTTGGGCAGAAGTTGAAACAGCCCCAGGTGGTGTCAGATAAAGGTGTCTCACTCCCTCCTTTAGAGGATTTAATTTGAAAACACCGGTTTGCTTGAATTTTATTTTTATTTGTGTTTTAGAAGCAACATTTCAGTCTCAAAATGTTTGGGTAAGTAGAATGAGATCTCTAATGTTATTACATCATAAGGATTCTACTGAGAAAAAGTTTAAACTGATTATTTATAAAAAAGATTTCACTTCCCTCAGACAGTACAAAATGCACGAATGTAAACAATGGGAAAAGGTGTCTTTGAACCATCGTGGATCCTCTTTCTGAAGGCCCGGGGACTGCTTCGGTCCTGGGAACAAACCTAGCATCCTCCCTCCCTCTTCTGCAGTCTCCCTAAAAGTTTCAAGGATGCTGGATAATGAGATAGCTGACTTCTGAGCACATTCCAGAATATAGTAATCACAAAAACGTAAATGTATACAAAAAGCTGTTTCGAGAAGTTATGAATGTGTTCATAAATTTGTCAATCTAAAGATGCTATAAGTTGGATGGAAGGTGTGACATGTTAAAAAATATATTAAGAATCCTCCTTGTCTATGCCTGAGTTGTGACCTTTTGTTGTAAAAATAAAATATAAGTGTACTGCCTCCCGGGGAGAACTAGCCCTTCTCCACGGAAGACTAAGCATTATTTTTTACGTCAGTACCTGTAAACACTGGTCGTTTCCTCGGGGAAGAACTGGCTATTCTCCCAGGGGGAGCAGTTAGTCTGTGGAGTCACAAGAGGCCCTTGGTGTGTAACCACTTTTGTCTAAGACGTATGTGAGTGGAGCACCCCTCTTCATGACTCATAGTCGATCCCACTCAGGCCTGCCTGGCCCCTTAGTGGATGGTGACAATAAGGCAGATGCCTTAGTTAGCGTCTTCACTGCTTTCCAGCAAGCACTAGCTTCTCACCAGTGTTTTCATCAAAACAGCCAGGCACTTCCAAGACAATTGGATATGCCCCGTTCTCAAGCCAGGCGAATTGTTAAGGAACGCCCTGACTGTCGAGCCCTTACTAAGGTGCCACCACCCATGGGAGCTGACCCTCAAGGACTAGGTTCTCAGAGGATTTGGCAAACAGATGTCACTCATCACTCTCCCTTTGGAAAATTCAAATACATTCACATTTCTATTGATATTTATTCTGATGCCCTACATGCATCTGCTTTGACAGGAGAATCTGTGAAAAATATTCCAGCCCATTGGCTCGAAGCCTTTAGTCATTTAGGACGGCCTCAGCACATGAAAACTGATAATGGCCCAGGATATCTTGCCCGTTCTACTCAAGCCTTCCTTCAGCGTTGGCATATCCAACACAAAACAGGAACACCTTATAATCCAACCGGTCAGGCAATTAATTGCTGAATGGGTGCATCATGCCTTTAAACATCTTCTTAAAAAACAAAAAAGGGGGAGCCAAGAGTCTACCCCTCAAAAATGGATTATGTTAGCTATGTTTACCTATAATTTTCTAAACTGTGATGAAACATTTTGTACTCCAATTGAGAAACATGTTCAGAAGAAAGAACCAAAGTCATCTTATCCTCAGGTTTTATCTAGAGATCCCCTGGGAGATGGTACTTGGCAGGGCCCTGTAGTCCTCTGAACGTGGGGAAGAGGCTGTGTGTGTGTTTCCATCCCTACAGGTCCTGTCTGGCTTCCTCATCATGAACCAAACAGACATCAAGCTCCACTACCTGGAGATGACAGCGACCAGCTGACAGACCAGGTGGCCCAGCTGACCCTGAGCAACCAGCAGGAACACAGACCCCCACAGCGTCACACACGGGTTTGAATTCGCCAGTAAAGGGGGATACAGACCACCTCAATACTGGGGGCCGAGGCTCAGATGCCTCTGGTAGAGAGTAATAATATCCCCATGCCTCGTAATGTTCCTTTCAGACATGCCCCCACCACATGGGGGGATATTAAGACTCTTAATATTCAAGCTGAGAAAATTCTTCTTGAAAATAAGGTAGAAGACACCCCAGGAAATAGGTTTATTGCTTACTTAGCAGTGTTGTCAGCCAATTCAGCTGAAGCTTTGCTTGTAATTGCCATTATACTCTACCTAGGGGGGCAGGGCATAACTACTGAAAGTAATTCCTCTCATATTTATTGGGCTCACATTATTGACCCGCTGGTATTTAAGGTGCATACATGGTGGAATGTTGAACCTCCCCTTTCCACTAATGACACCCAGTGGACTGGAGTGGTGTGGAGGCCCTCTGATGGCCCATTAGAAAAAAAAACAAGCACTGGATGTCAGTGCCAGAAGTACCATTTATGTTACTGAATACTTAGCAGTTTGTTTTTCTGTTCTCACTGACACTTTGTGTTTACCTGTAAGAGAAAAATTCTATACTGCAAGCAAGACGCAGTACAATGATTACTATCAGCTCTCTGTGATAACCAGGTGGCCCGTGTACCCAGGAGGGGATTTATCATCCTCTCAATTCCCCTCCAGTTCCTCCTTGTACTTTAGACAAAAGCCTTGAAGACTAAGTCTCTTGGTCTTTATGCAGAGGACCGAATGCTACTGTTGGTTTTCTCCCCAAAAGTCCTTTTGTGGTGAAGAACTGGGGACCTAATTGGAAAATACTGGCTAAATCTGGCCCAATAACAGTTTCAGCTCAGCCTCAAATCCCATATACTAATATGTGGTGGCAGGGGTCCGGTACCAGGGCACCTATTATCAGAATTATTTCTCCCAACCACACTAGCCCTTAGCATTACAATTCTTGAAAAATTGGCTTGCCTTTTATTTCTAGAAAATGCCTGTGTAAAAATTTATTTGAAAGTCTCTACCAGGATGGCCCTCAAAATAAGATTGGGTCACAGTTTGTACTTCTCACCCTTACTTGTTTTTGGCAACTCCAGGGACAGCCCAGGTCTTTTATAATAAATCAGCAAAAATTTATCCTTTGCCTGTCCCTGCAGGCTCCATATATGCCAGTTGTCTTACTCACCTCAATGCTACTCAGTGAAGCCTCACTACAGTTCATATACTTAGAAGACAAACTCAAATGTGGGTGCCAGGCAATGTACCCAGAGAATGGGAAGATCCTAATGGCATAGTAGCGCTTAACAGTGTGTTGGCCTCTTTAAGAGCCCAATGGTTTGTTGGCATCTTAATAAATTGCACTTACTGTTTCTGCCCTAGTTGTCACAGCTACCGCTACCACGGGAACCCCTGCCCTCATTGGGTCAGTTCAAACTGCTCATACTGTTGATGTTCTCTTAACCAGTACTAACTTAGAAATGCTTCAACAGGCCCAGATTGATCAACAAATCCTGACTTGGCCTTCTGCAGTCAAATCAGCCCTCAAATGGATTGGTGAATGCCAGGACATGCTAGTGACCCATCAGCAGCTGACCTGTGATCCTGGTTTCTCCAAACTGTGTGTCACCCCACTACAGTGGAACTCTAGCCAATACTCCTGGAGTGATATTCAACATCACCTAAGAGGAGATTTTTATACTAATTTAAAGGGACAAATTAATAAATTGCAACTGGAATTACACCAACAGTTGCAGGACATTCAACGCTTAACTAAAGCAGGAGATTCTTCAAACCTTTAGAGGTAATCTTGGCTCATTAGCCTAACACACTGGATTGATGGACTCAAACTAAGACTGGGGTTCATTGGAGCCACTGGTTGTTTACTGATTTTAATAATGCTATGTATATCATGATGCATTTACAAACTGTTTGCCCAGGGTCGCAAGAGAGACCAGCAAGTAGCAAGTCTTGTGGGTGCATCACCACAACAGCCTTAACAAAAGAGAAGAAGGGGGCAGGAGATTTTAGGGGACCGGTTTCTTTCAGAATGGCAACTGTGACTCAGCTCTGTATGGAAAACGTACAGAAGCGAAGTGGTGGTCAGAGCCAGACCTTGAAACTGACTTTTTCCATGGGAATCAGGCCTAGAAAATGCATACTGACTGTTATGGCTTGCCCTTGGTAAAACCCCATCACGCTGGTCTGAAACAAATGTGTATTGTCTATATTCCAGGTAATTTCCAAAGCCTGGGTGAATTCTCCCAAGGACAGAGGTAATCAGCTTGCTGCCATTCCCCTTTGCATGTTATTTTCACTTCCTTGATTGTACCTAAAATGTAGACAACAATATTCTGTGTAATAGATAATAAATCTTTCTCTGATATAAGCCACGAGAAAACAATCCAAGCCTGTCTAGGCAAGGGTCGGGGCGCTCTCCTCTGAGGGAGTGGCCAAGGCACTCATAGACACGCCCCCCTTGAGAGAGTGGCAGTGCCGTCCCCTTTTGCTCCACAGGACTGCTGTCGTCCGTGTGTTTATTTTCTCTTTCAGCCATAACAGGTAGACTCTGCTGGCCGGACATACATGGTCTGTTTCTCTTCCTCAGAGGTAAAAGGGAGGGTGAAATGATGACCCCACCTGTCTCCTCAGAGTCTCTGTATCACAAAGCAAGGGCAGCCCTTGCAGCTCAGTGTCACTCAGATACTCAGGAGACATGCAGCTGTCCCTGACAGCACTGCTGGGAGCCAGGGATTTGTCCTCTCCTCAGACATGTCAAGGCTGGGCTCTCCCTGTCATTTGGGTCCAGTGGGGACTCTCTGAGGAAATGGCAGGAGCTCCACACCCTCTCTATGTTCGATGGCACCTGGTTCTGAATGCACCCATGACCTCAGGCTCTGGGAGGTGTGGGGGTGCCACCCAGAACCTCCCTATTGCTCTGAGACCCAGCCCAGTAAACGGTGGCCCCAGGGCAGGGACAGCCCTGTGATCCATGCCCAGTGTGGTGTGTTCAGAGACCAAAGAAGGCGCATCCATCCCGATTCCTTCCTCTGCAGTTGGAGGATGTTTGAGAGAGAGAGAAACATCTACTCACATAGATTATAATCCTCTGCAGAGAATATATTGATGCATTTGTTTTAGATGTGATGGGAAAAGTCCTATAATCCAGGGTCATTTTTGACAAGTGGTCTAAGGAGACGATGGAGAGAGATGTGGAATGTGGTCACGGTCCACTCTGTGTGCTCATTAAAATGCCGAGCTTCAGAGGCCCCAGGTGACGGGCTGGGTGGAGGTGGGCTCACAGGAAGCTGTGGGTGCCATCAGGTGTCAGGGTGGAGGTGGCCTTCACAGGAGAGTTTCTGATGGGCCCTGGAGAATGGCGCAGCCAGACATGGAAGGAAGTTGTGAAGGGGACCCCATCACTGGCATGCCACTTCTCTGTGGTCACTTTCGTCCCATCCTGTTGACCAGGTTAACTCTGAAACCTGGTCCCCGTCATCCTGACTCTAATGCTGTCACTTCCTGGCCAGGCGAGCCTCGAGCAAAGCTGGGTGGTCAAGGGGGGCCTTTGTGAACTCTGTTTGGACTCATCAGGTTTCCAAAATATTTCTCTGGTCTGGTGAAAGGTCTCTGCCAAGATTGTGCAAGTCACCCTGGTGATCTCATCCTGTGTCTCTGAAGAGTGAGGACGATCCCCTTGCAAGTCTCAGTGCCATTTACAGACACCAAATAATGACAGTCGTTTTTACATAGTGAGACTGAGTGTCATTTACCATCCAGGGAACAGTGTGATTCCCTAGGGGTTGCAGGAATGAGCTTCTCAGCTGTGGATTTCATCCGTCGTCCGTTTTTCATCTGGACCCACATGGGAGGAGGCTGTGCCCTGTCTGCCTTGCTTTAAGGAAGCTTCCTTGGGGTAATTGCACACCCTGCTCAGGGCCTTGGAGGAAGTTGAAGGGAGTTAGAGGTTTTCAGGCTTTTCCTGTTTGGTGTCAGTTCCGACCCCTACTGCCTACAGTTTCCAGTAACAAAGGAATACTGATATACTGACATTTAGAAGTCCACCGTGGAAGAGGTGGATTGCAGGATTCCCCCGCAACCATTTTCCAATGCCAGGGAGCCAGCAGAAACATTTTAAAGGAATTTTTATTGAGAAACCCTTGGCATATCACAGTGGATGAGCCCCAGGTTCCATGATAAAGATCTCCTATTTTTATCTTTTGTAAAATGATTTTCCCAGTAAGTGTAGTGAACATGCATTACCACATTATAGGTTTTTCCTTATAATGAGGACTTGCCAGATTTTCTCTCTTAGCAGGTTTCAGATACACACACGGGATTATTAACTGTACTCACCATGCTGCGCCCTGCATCCCCCGGACTGTTGCCCTTATAACTGCTAGTTTGTTGGGTCTCAGACCACCCTCACCCTCACCTCCCCCGGAGACCACCTGTCTGTTCTCTGCATCTGAGTCAGTTTTTTAAGATTCCATACACAAGGAGTTTAGATGGTGGTTGTCTTTCTCTGCCTGCCTTACACCACTTAGCACAAGGCCCTGGAGTTTCCTGGATGGTGTTGCAAAGGGCAAGGTTTCCTTTTTTCTGGTTGAGTCATGTTCTTTGGCACATATTCCTGTGTTTCTTCACTCATCCATCCGTGGAGGAAACCTCGGTGGTTGCTGTGTGCTGCAGGGGGCACAGGGGGCAGATACCTTTCCTGGGCAGTGTTCTCATCACCCCAGACAACAGTGTTCTTCTGTACTTGTTGCCCCACTTGGACCTGTGCCCCCACATACATGTCACATGATCTTTATTCACCTGTCTGTCAGTGAGCATGAAAGCTATTTGGGAGTCTTAGCTACTGTGAATATTCCTCTAGGGACCAGGGGAGTACAGGTATCTTTCTGAGGCCCTGCTTTCTTTGCCTTTAGGTGCACATTTGGAAGGGGATTGCTGGATCGTGTGGTAGATGTATGTTTAGGTTTTGGGGGAACCGCCATATTGTTGTCCACAGTGGCTGTGCGTGTTTACAGTGCCTCCAAACATGCAAAAGGCTTCTTTTTCTACCATCTTTGATCTTCTACTTTCCTCAGTAGCTATGCTAACAGGTAGGAGGTGATATTGAGATTTTGATTTGCATTGCCTTGGTGATTAGTAATGTTGACCGTCTTTGCACACACCTGTTGGCCACACATGGCAAAGGAAACCATCAACAACGTGAACAGGCAGTTATGGAATGGGAGAAGTATTTGCAAACCCTGTATCTGACAAGGGGTTAATATCTGAAATAGAAAGGATCTCATCAAACTCAGTAACAACAACAAAGAATCCCTGGTAAACTTGCAGAGGACCTGAGGAGCCATTTGGCCAAAGACATACACGTGGTCACTGGACTGTTGATAGGGAGTGCCCTGAATTTGTATTTGTTCCTGGTGGTACACCTCAAACTCCTTTAAAGACAGAATGTGGCCTGACCTTGCATGAGGTCAGGAGTGAGAGTGCAGATGACTGCCACCTGGTGGCAGCTCTCTGTCTGTGTCCCCTGAGATGCAGAGCTGTGGTCCTGCTTCCCTGAAGCTTGAGCTACAGGTGAGGCCTCCTTTGAGTTCTGCCTTTGTCCTCAGTGACCCAGTGAGAGCACTCCTGGTGGCATCATCCTCTCCAGGACCCAGCGTTTGCTTTTCCTTCCCTGCCGTGTGTGGGTTCTTTCCCTTTCCGTGTCCTGTGGGTTTATCTCCTTCAATGCTGGGTTATTGGTGGTAGAAAGTCAGCCTGTTGATTTGGGAGCATTTCTCATTTCTACCAAACAAGCATTTAATGTTATAAATCTCTCTCTGAGCTCTACTTAAGTGGCGTGGCTACAGAGTTTTGTATGTTGGTTTTAATTTCTGATTTGTTAAACATATTTTCTAATTTGTTCTGTGATTTGTCCCTGACCCACTAGAAACATGCTGGTTAGTTTCTGCAAAGTTGGAGGCTTTCGAGACATTTTCCTGTTATTGATATCTTTTCAATTCTGCTGGAGATACTGACATACACTGGATGATTTTAAATTGCTTTGATCTTTGAGACTTGGGTGATAGCTCAGTGTGGGCTATAGTGTGTAACATGTTAGTGTATTCTGCTCTTATTGGGTGAAGTGTCTAATAAATTCCTATTGGGTCTATTGGCTGATAGATTTTTTCAAGTCTTACACATCTTTACTGACATATTGATATATTGTCTGCTTCTTTTTTCCTTACAGGCAGATAAATGTTGAAATACCCACTTACAATTTTTAATTTGCTTGTTCTCTCATTTCTGTCAGTGTTTCTTGAAAATGTTTGCAATTTTGTTATTAGGTAAATTCTGAGTTAGTATTAGTGTGTGTTCCTGTTGAGTGAACGAACCACTTTAAGACTGGAAATTGCTCCCTGCCCTTTGCCTGTTTAGTTCTGGTAATGCTTTGTCCCACAATCTACAACGTGATTAATAGTCAGTTAGCAGTGTAGAGCCTATTTCCTTTCTTTGGATTAATATTTCCAAAGTTTATCAATTTCTATCCTTTCATCTTTAATCTATCTCTTTATGTTTGATACCTCAAGTGATTTTTAAAACATAAATAATGTGCATCGTGTCTCATCCTTACTGGCTTTACAATCTTTCCCTTTAAGACTGAGTGCCTATCCCCTTAGTAGCTGAATTCATTTCTCCATGTAGAGCCACATTCCACTGGAATTCACCTTTTTATTCTTGCTAAACAAATAAGAATTCTCCTCTTCTTTGTCCTCCCCTTCTTCTTCTCTTTCGTCTTTTTCTCCTCCTCTTACTCCTGCTCCTTCTTCTTTTTTTTAAATAGTACCAGTTTTTGGTGGTGAGGATTTTTCTAAGATTTCTCTTTGTGGTTTAAAAAATTATAGCTCCAATCCTGGCTGGCATAGCTCAGTGGATTGAGCTCGGGCTGGGAACCAAAGTGTCCCAGGTTCCATTCCCAGCCAGGGTACATTCCTGGGTTGCAGGCCATAACCCCCAGCAACCGCACATTGATGTTTCTCTCTCTCTCTCTCTCTCTCCCCACTTCCCTCCCTAAAAATAAAATAAATAAACAAAATCTTTAAAAAAAATTTATAGCTTCCCTTAAGACTTGACTTGCATTTTTAGAGCAGTTTTAGGTTCACAACAAAATTGAGGGGAAGGTAGAGAGATCCCAGATGTACCTTCCACCCCAACCTGCACAACCCTTGATAGCGAGCACCCCCACCAGACAGTAGGGACACTTGTGAAAACCAGTAACCCGAAACTGACACATCATCATCACCCAGAGTCCATTTTACCATTTTTAAAATATTTTGTTTATTTGGTTTTAGAGAAAGGGGAAAGGAAGGACACAGAGTGGGAGAGGAACATCCATGTCTGGTTGCCTCTCATGTGCCCCTTACTAGGAAGTTGGCCCCCAATCCAGGCATGTGCCCTGACTGGGAATCAAATCTGCCACTTCTTTTTTATTTGTATATTATTTTTAATTTAACCATTGTTCAAGTACAGTTTTCTCCCCTTTACTCCCATTCCAGCCCACCCACCCAACTGTCCCCACTTCCCTCCCATTACCACCCTCCCCCTAGTTTCTGACCATGTGTCCTTTAAATTTGTTCCTGTGAACCCTTCCCATTCTGCCCTGAAATTCCCTCCCCTCTCCCCTCTGGTCACTGTCAGTTGTCCTCTATTTCAGTGACTTTGACTATATTTTGCTTGTTTGTTTGTTTTGTTGTTTAGGCTCCTGTTAAAGGTGAGATCATGTGGTATTTGTCTTTCACTGCCTGGCTTGTTTCGCTCAGCACAATGCTTTCCAGCTCCATCCATGCTGTTGCAAAGGGTAGGAGCTCCTTCTTTCTTTCTGCTGCATAGAATTCCATTGTGTAAATGCACCATAGTTTTTTGATCCATTCATTTACTGATGGGCATCTTGGTTGCTTCCAGCACTTGGCTGTTGTAAATTGTGCTGCTATGAACACTGGGGTGCATAGGTTCTTTTGGATTGGTGTTTCAGGGTTCTTAGGATAGAGTCCCAGCAGTGGAATTGCAGGGTCAAAAGGCAGATCCATTTTTAGTTTTCTGAGGAAGTTCCATACTGCTTTCCATAGTGGTTGTACCAGTCTGCAGTCCCACCAGCAGTGCACTAGGGACACCTTTTCTCCACAACCTCTCCAAAACTTGTTGTTTGTTGCTCTGTTTATGATGACCATTCTGTCTGGTGTGAAGTGGCATCTCATTGTGGTTTTAATTTGCATGTCTCTGATAGCTAGTGATATTGAGCAGCATTTCATGTGTCTTTGGATCTTCTGTATGTCCTCCTTGGAGAAGTGTGTGTTCAAGTCCTTTGCCCATTTATTAATTGGGTTGCTTGTCTTCTTAGAGTGGAGTCATATGTTCTTTATATATTTTAAAGATTAAACCCTTGTCTGAGGTATCATTGGCAAATATGTTTTCCCATACAGTTAAACCTGTGACTTTTAGGTTCACAGGCTGATGTGTAATCCACTGAGCCACATTAACCAGGGATTACATGCAACTTAATATATAAGCTTATTTATTTTCAGGGAAATTGTTAATCTATCATCATTACCAGTGGTGGGAAAACTTGGGAAAACCTTTTTAATTTCTTCATGCTTCTGCTTCCTTATTTGTCAGGTGGATTGCGTTGTGCACACTATGCTTCTTCTCAGCTACCATGTTAATCTGTTGTTACATATTTCAATGCCTCAGTGGATTAAGAGACATTTTGGCCCCCTCTACTCTGGGCTCCTAGGTCAGCCACTGGCTCATCCTACCAGTTGGATCTACAGTTTACCTGGTGCCATCTGGGTAAGACACACGAGGAGGAGGAAGAGAATGGACAGGAGCCTCATGGTGGGCAGTGAATTCTTGGATTACAGGAAGAACTGGCAGTGTCTGGTTGTGTCTCCTTGTTCAGCGCACATCAGTAGAGGCAGGTGATCTTTGAAAGAGTTTGAAATGCTCAGCCAGAGACAAGAAGCCTGTCTTCCTAATGAAGGTGTGCAATTGAGGCTCGGCTGTAATTTGAGGACGTTTCGTTTATGGACACGTGGGTATAGACCCAAGTTTCTGCCTGACCAAAAGGAAGACCTTGAGAGTTAAGTCAGCATTTCCACCTTGATTGTCACTTCTGCTTAGGACTTGGAAGTTTGGTACTTTTTCTGCTTGAGATAAACAATAATTTAAAAACTGAGTTGACTCACCAAATTATCCAGTCATTCATTCATCTTTATGGCAGTTGTCTCTACCCCTTTATGACAAGTGAGTTTCTTGTTTAGGAATATGATGACCATTTCCCTGTTTAGGAGGTAAATAAGGAGGTAAGATTTTGTAAATGAAATAATCTCTCCTTTTCTACTAACTTTTTTGTTTTTGGCTACCTGTGTAAAAGGGCATGGATGCATCCTAGACAAGCTCTCACCATGCCAAACTCTCACAGACGTTACAAGCACGTGAGACTCTGGGGACCACAATATTTCTTCTTCTTTCTTGTTAGTTTTTATACAATTAAATTAATTCGGGTAATATTGGTTAAGTAAGATTATATCAATTTGAAGTGTTCAATTCTGTAAGAAATCATCTGTACATTACATTGTGTGCTCACCAAAAGAGGGTGTTACAGAACAAACAAGGGGGGGGGCCTGAGATGATATAGTATTACTGAAAGAAGCCCCCAGGTTCGTTATGTTCGACACCAGAGGAAAGACATCTGTCAATGCCAGAGATTTATGAAAAGGAGAGGAAACGTTTATTTAATGCTATACAAACTTAAAGTAGGGACCTAATGTCTTCACCAAAAATCCTAAAGTCCCTTAAAACACCCACAAACAGACACAGTCCTTCCTTCCTTCCCCCTTTGCCCAGTCCAGAGTACCATATCTCCTAAAGCTGCGGGGGTCCCTACTCTGGCAAAGGCACGTGGTCCTCTCTCCCCGGACCACGGGAGTCCCCACTCTGCCAGGGCCGCGTGGTTCTCTCCCTCATGGCTGCTGGAGTCTCCACTCCATCAAGGCTGCATGGTTCTCTCCCTCAGGGCCAAGAGAGTCTTCACTCTGCTAAAGCTGTGTTGTTCTCTCTTGCAGGGCTGTGCATGACTCTCCCCCTCAAATGGCTGCAGAGTCTCGGTTTAAATCCCAGCACTAATCTTCCTCTGAAGCCCCATTTCTGGCTCCTCTCACAATTGGCTACAGCTGCCAGATTCGGGGCAGGTGTGGCCCTGTGGTGTGGAGCCAATTATCTCCAGGCTCTTCTGGATCTTATTACAGATCCCTATTTGAGGCTCCCCGCTTGGCTGCACCCTGTTACAAGGGTAGTGTCCTTTTGTCACCATGTGTTTGAGCCCTTCTGCCCTCTTTGACCTCCACCCAGCCCGATTTCCTGCTGGTGCCCACCACACAGTTGCCTGTGTCTGTGACTCTGCCTTTTTGTTGCTTTATGTTTTATATCCCACGTGTGAGTGACATCCTGTGGTTCTTGCCCTTTCCCACCTCAATTATTTCACTTACTATGATCCTCTGAGGATCCATCCATGTCGTCACAGTGACAGTATTTTTTAATACAGGTTTTACGTCAATGCTTTATTGTGATAAAGCCCAGAAGAATCTAAGGTGATGCACTGAAGTTCTCCCCCATCTCTGCCTCTCCATGTCAGTTCTACTTTACCTTGTTTATATGTCTCCCTTTTTCACTATGCCACAAATTTCTAAATCACAAGTCCTGTTATTATCTCACATTCTCAACACCTTGAACAGGGTGCCTGGCATAGAGAAAGTAGTCAACATATGTTTAAATGAATGAAATCTAGTACAGCAGAACTGATTTGTGAGTGAGTCAAAAAATGGATGCATGATGGAAATAAATGAGTTATTGAAGAAAGGGAAAGAAGGAAGGAAGGAGGGAGGGAGGAAGGAAGAAAGAAAGGAAGAAAGGAAAACAAGGAGACAGAGAAAATCTGATTTCCCTACTTATCAAAAAACAGCCACTAATATTAGGGAGGAGAAAGGTACATTATGACTAAGAAACAAACGTCAAAGAACTCATCAGAGCCATGAAGTAAGCAGTAAACTTTGGGGGAATAAAAAGAAAAGGAATTCCACTTAATAGTTAATGAGCTTTGGGGTCAGATTGACCTTGGTTCACAGTCCTTCATCTGCCCCTTATTAGCTGAGTGATCTTGAAATAGCTTTTTGATACTTCAGTTTTACCTGTACCTTTGATGAGGAATCAAGTACCACGCTCCCGTGTCCCATCTCAGAAACTGGGAGATCAGTTGAGTGAGTGGCTGGCTGTACCTCTCCATGCAGAGCTGTGCTGGAGCTGACGTCCCTGCCAGGGAACCATCCCAATGCAAGAAGCGCTTCCTAGGCAACCTCTGGGTTTCAGAAATCATACAAGCTCTTGGTTTCTTCCATTAAGGTATAGAATGTCTCAGAAAAACACTGCAATTTAAAAGTGGATTTGACCAAATTGTTTTTTCTTGGGGGGTGGCCCATGAAATTAGAATCTGGTAGTGAAACTTCCGTTATTTCTGGGATGGAAAAAAGATGATCTTCAAAAGAACCTAGAATTGTAGGTAAGTTCACACAATTCCCCTCTGCATTTCACTTATTGAATGGCTCCAGAGATGAATAAGTTTCCACAATTTGTTTCTTTCTTTCTTGCTGGAGCAAAGGTGAAAGGAGAGTTTTGAATCTTTGCATCAGCATTTGAATTTTTCACTAAATAGGGACCTATTTTAGTTTGGTGATATACACTTAAAAATAGAGTAAGTGTGGTAATTTGTTTAGATAAGTCACACTTAATTCTACAAAGTAGCTCTGAGGGAGTCACTTCCTTGACTCTAGCAAAATAATAATAGTGTAATAATAATATTAATAGAACAAAGTGTATAGAGTGAAAGCTATTGTCCACATTCGTACCTCCTATGCTTGTACCCTGAAAGCAATAATTTTTATTGACTCCCTAAATATTATGATTTATTCCCACCTCTTCCTCTACCACATGTGGCTCTCTCCTGAACACCCACTGAGCAATAGTTTCCTGCACCCTTCACAGGCTGTCTGCTGCTGTCCTTCCAGGTAGGAACACCTAAGAGCAGCTGCCCATCAGCACATAATTAGGGTTTGGGGCAGGTCACGTCAGAGTCAGCACAGAAAGCATTGAGTGAGGTCAGCATGCATTATGATTCCTCTAGACAGGGGTCAGTTTGGTGCAGAGGTGGGGGTGAGTCAGACTTGAGTGATGTCACCCCCAAGAGAAGGTGAGAAGTGGGCACTGTAGACACTCCCTCCAAAGGGTGTTGCTCAAACAACTAGCAAGGACAAGAGGCAGGTGAGACCAGCATCTCTCTGCTCCCCCTGCCATCTCTGTTGTCTTCCTTCTGGTGTGTGGTCCCCTGTTCTGTGTCCCATGGTCGGTCGTCTTCCTGCACACATACATTCAAAAGGACTGCTGTGCTAGACCCCTGACCTGCCTCAAGTTGTGTCCCCCTGGAGAGACACACTGTGCCTGACTCCTCATTGCCACCAAATGGGTCCCAATGAATGAAGCCATGTTTTCCTGAAGGACCAGTTCATAGATAAAGTGAGTCAAGTCCACTCCCATAGAGGTTTTATAGCCAAAGGGAGAATTGGAGGTTGACCCACAGGAACCAAAAAGAAGGGAGGACTTGGGCAGCCTAAAGGAAGGAGGGGTCCCTTCCTGTGTGGAGCATGGGTCCGGTCCCTGAGGAGCGGGTACTCTGTGGGGACTGGGTGAAGGAGGCACTTGTCAGTGCGGTGACATGAGGCAGGTGAGGGGTCACAGGGCAAGAGCCAAGTGTACATACTAAGAAAGCACAGGGGTCACTGGGGAGCTCAGGTGACCCAAAGGGGCCCCTGAACCAGAAAAACAGAGGAAGACAGCAGCGTGGGGTCCCTGAAGGTCAGTAGGGGAGCTTCCAAGGGGCCCTCCAGGGATTTGGCGATCCACCCTGGTTATCTATCTCTGCATAGTCACCAGAATGACAAAAGGGCAAGATTCTTGGTTTTTGAACCAAGTGGTTCTATTTTATTCAAATTCCATGTCTTTGCAAAGGGCACATTTCTGACTTCTCTGTGACAACTGGTTCTCAGTTTTCAAATTACTTTCGTACACAGCATTTCATTGTTGGCCAGAGACAGTAGCCTATTGATCTTGTATTTGCAGGACAACGGACATTCCAGCATACACCTCTTCTCAACAGGCATGTTATAGGATCCAAATCCTGAGAAAAACCTACAAGGAAAATAAAAAGGGGCAAAGAATGTCAGAAATCAAAGCACCGTTTTCAAAAGCAATCTGTGTCTGTGTGTACTTGAGAGAACCCTCAAGGTGGTGGTGACTGCATTATGATAAAAGAGATGAGTCTGTAAAGTTAGGATCCCCTTTCCAGACAGATGAGAACTGCTGAGCCTCAAGAGGTTCCTTTTGTTTCTAGAACCAGCTGCTTAAAGTCTCTGAGCTGGGGGCCTAGGGACGGGTGGGACTAGACAGAGCTTGTGCCCGTTGAGGACCTCCAACAGAGAGTCACCAGGAAGCCCTGCAAGGTCAGGTTCGCACTCAGCCCAGTGGTTTCAGAATCAGAAACAGCCAGCAGGTGTCTATTTTTAACCTTTGTTTTCCAAATCATTTCCTCAGCCAAGTATTGGAGCTGAGATAGAGCTTAGGTGGAGAGATTGTTGAAGGAGAACCTAATGACTAAGTAAGTGACCATTGAAACTAAAGATCGCTTCTAGGACTCCTTCTGTAGTAGTGTTTCTCATCTCTGGGAAGTATGTGAGACCTCACACTTCCTCGATCCTCTCTTCCTGGCCTTTTCAGTCTTTCTGCCTTCCTTCCCCTCTTCCTGCTCTTCCCTCCTCCCTCCTTGATACTGCTCTGTGTTGGAATACAGCCATGGAGACAATGAATAAAATGACAACTTTCGAACATAGTGTGCCTAGAAGACAAAAGACAGAGAACAGAGTGATGTGGGTGGGGAGACAGAGGAAGACAGGGGAGAGAGAGAAGGTGAAGGAGAGAGATCAGGGCACAGAGAGGGACTGCCCTGCCCTTCCAACCTGTGAGGCCCCCTGGCTCTGCCCCGCTCACCTGGCACAGACAGCAGGAACACAAAGAAGAATGCAAGCAGAAGGTGGTGGATCCTCATGCTGGCGGCTGGGAAGCTGAGCAGCTGAGTGGAGGGGAAGTGAAGCCTTGCCCTTATATAAGGCTCCAGGTTCCTGCAGAGTTCAGCAGGGGCTGTAACTTGGGTTACTTCAGAGTTACTAAATTGTCCATTTCTCCTGTTCCTCATGAGCAAGTCCTCCAGCATACCTACTCCTCTGTATGCAAAATGGGAAGGGGAAACTCTGGGAGAACCTTCAGTTGGGGCAAGGACAGAAGCAGGGCAGGGCTGTCTCCATGCCAGAATAAACTTTCTGGAGTTCATCTGCTTGCCTCGTGCAACTTTGAATCTGTCAGTGCTGTGTTTCCTGTACAGTCTCAGGTCACACTAGGAACCAGGTCTTTCTACAGGAATTGTGAGGGACAAGAGACAGGTGGGCCTGAGCCTCCATAGGTTACCAAGGATGGTGACAGTGGTGTGGAAAATCTCAAAAACTGACCAACATCCCTGGTAGCAGGTGATGAGAAAGTACATGGTTTGTTTGTCTTCCTCTTAGGAAAAATGGAGGGTGAAATGTTGACCAACCTGTGTCCCCTGAGTCTCTGTATCAAAAGCAAGGGCAGCCCTTGCAGCTTAGGGTCACTCAGATACTCCGGAGACATGCAGCTGTACCTGACAACTGTGCTGGAGAGCCAGTGATTTGTCCTCTCCTCAGACATGTCAAGGCTGGGCTCTCCCTGCCATTTGGGTCCATTGGGGACTCTCTGAGGGAATGGCAGGAGCTCCTCACCCTATGTGTGTTGGATGGCACCCGGTTCTGAATGCACCCATGACCTCAGGCTATGCGAGGTCTTGGGGTGCCACCCAAAACCTCCCTGTTGCTCTGAGACCCAGCCTAGTAAACGGTGGCCCCAGGACAGGGACAGCCCGAAGCCCCACACTAAGGGGTAGTGTGTCAGAGACCAAGGAAGGCACATCCATCCCGACTCCTTCCATTTCAGTCGGAGGATGTTTGAGAGAGAGAAACATCTACTCACATAGATTATAATCCTGTGTAGAGAATGTATCAATGCATTTGTTTCAGATGTGGTGGTGAAAAAATCCATAATCCAGGGTCATTTTAGACCAGTGCCCTAAGGAGACGCTGGAGAGAGATGTGGAATGTGTTCACGGTCCACTCTGGGTGCTCATTAAGATGTGGACTTCTGAGGGCCCAAGTGAAGGGCTGGGTGGAGGTGCGCTCACAGGAAGCTGTGGGTTCCATCAGGTGTCAGGGTGGGGGTGGCCTTCACAGGGGAGTTTCTGATGGGCCCTGGAGAATGGTGCAGCCAGACATGGAAGGATGTTGTGAAGGAGACCCTATCACTGGCATGCCACATCTCTCTTGTCACTTTCTTCCCCTCCTGGTGACCAGGTTGGCTCTGGAACCAGGTCTCCGACATCCTGACCTTAACCCTGTGTCTTCCAGGCCAGGGAGCCTGTGGCAAACCTGGGTGTGCTAGGGGGTCTCTGTGCACTCTATCTGGACTCATCAGGTTTCCAAAATATTTCTCTGGTCTGGTGAAAGGACTCGGCCAATATTGTGCGTGTCACCCTGGTGATTTCATGCTTTGTCTCTGAAGAGTGAGGACGATCCCCTTGCAAGTCCCAGTGCCATTTACAGACACCAAATAATGACATTCATTTTTGCAAAGTGAGACTGAGTGTCATTTACCATCCAGGGAACAGTGTCATTCCCCAGGGGTTCCAGGAATGAGCTTCACAGCTGTGGGTTTCATTCCTCCTCCGTTTTCCATCTGGACCCACAGGGGAGGAGGCTGTGTCCTGTTGCATTGCTTTTTTATTTATTTATTTATTTATTTATTTATTTTATTTTAATCATTGTTCAAGTACAGTTTCCCCCCCCCTACTCCCATTCCAGCCCACCCACCCAACCCTCCCCCCTTCCCCCCATTACCCCCCACCCCTAGTTTTTGTCCATGTGTCCTCCAAATTTGTTCCGGTAATCTCTACCCATTCCCCCCTGAAATTCCCTCTTCTCTCCCCTCCGGCCACTGTCAGACTATCCCCTATTTCAGTGTCTTAGGTTATATTTTGCTAGTTTTTTGTTTTGTTTTGTTTTGTTTTGTTGTTTAGATTCCTGTTAAAGGTGAGATCATGTGGTCTTTGTCTCTCACTGCCTGGCTTGTTTCACTTATCATAATGCTTTCCAGCTCCATCCACGCTGTCGCAAAGGGTAGGAGCTCCTTCTTTCTTTCTGCTGCATAGAATTCCATTGTGTAAATGTACATAGATTTTTGATCCATTCATTTACTGATGGGCATCTTGGTTGCTTCCAGCACTTGGCTATTGTAAATTGTGCTGCTATGAACATCGGGGTGCAAAGGTTCTTTTGTATTGGTGTTTTAGTGTTCTTAGGATAGAGTCCCAGCAATGGAATTGCTGGGTCAAAAGGCAGATCCATTTTTAGTTTTCTGAGGAAGTTCAAAACTGCTTTCCATAGTGGTTGTACCAGTCTGCATTCCCACCAACAGTGCACTAGGGACCCCCTTTCTCCACATCCTCTCCAACACTTGTTGTTTGTTGCTTTGTTTATGATGGCCATTCTGACTGGTGTGAAGTGGTATCTCATTGTGGTTTTAATCTGCATCTCTCTGATGGCTAGCGATATTGAGCATCGCTTCATGTGTCTTTGGATTTTCTGTATGTCCTCCTTGGAGAAGTGTCTCTTCAAGTCCTTTGCCCATTTTTTAATTGGGTTACTTGTCTTCTTAGAGTGGAGTCGTGTAAGTTCTTTATATATTTTGGTGATTAAACCCTTGTCTGAGGTATCATTGGCAAATATGTTTTCCCATACAGTTGGTTCTCTTTTTATTTTGATACTGTTTTCCTTAGCTGTGCAAAAGCTTTTAATCTTGATGAGGCCCCATTTGTTTATTCTTTCCTTTATGTCCCTTGCTCTAGGAGATAAGTCACTAAAAAAGTTTCTGCGTGAAATATCTGAGATTTTCCTACCTACGTTCTCTTCTAGGACTTTAATGGTGTCACGCTTTATATTTAAGTCTTTTATCCACCTTGAATCTATTTTTGTGTAAGGTGTAAGTTGGTGCTCGAGTTTCATTTTTTTGCACGTAGCTGTCCAGTTCTCCCAACACCATTTGTTGAAGAGGCTATTTTTATTCCAATTTATGTTGGTGCTTCCTTTGTCCAATATTAATTGACCGTAGAGGCTTGGGTTTATTTCTGGGCTCTCTGTTCTGTTCCATTGGTCTATGTGCCTGTTTTTATGCCAGTACCAGGCTGTTTTGATTACAGTGGCCTTGTAGTATAGTTTAGTGTCAGGTATTGTGATTCCTCCTACTTTACTCTTCTTTCTCAAAATTGCAGCAGCTATTCGGGGTCGTTTATGGTTCCATATAAATTGTTGAAGTGTTTGTTCTATGTCTGTGAAATATGCCATTGGTACTTTAATAGGTATTGCATTGAATGTGTAAATTGCTTTTGGTAGTATGGACATTTTAATGATATTAATTCTTCCAATCCATGAACACAGTATATGTTTCCATTTGTTTGTGTCTTCCTTGATTTCTCTCCTCAGTGTTATGTAGTTTTCTGAATACAGGTCTTTTACCTCTTTGGTTAGGTTTATTCCTAGGTATTTTATTTTTCTTTTTGCTATTTCAAATGGGATTTTTTTCTTGATTTCTGCTTCTGCTGTTTCATTGTTGGTGTACAGAAATGCCCTTGATTTCTGGATATTGACTTTGTATCCTGCTGTTTTGCCAAATTCATTTATTAGGTCAAGCAGTTTTTTGGTGGAGTCTATAGGATTTTCTATGTACACTATCATGTCATCTGCAAACAGTGACAGTTTTGTTTCCTCCTTTCCGATTTGGATTCCTTTTATTTCTTTTTCTTGTCTGATTGCTGTGGCTAGAACTTCCAGTACTATATTGAATAGAAGTGGTGAAAGTGGACATCCTTGTCTTGTTCCTGTTCTTAGTGGAAAAGATTTTAATTTTTGCCCATTGAGTATAATGTTGGCTGTAGGTTTCTCATATATGGCCTTCATTATGTTGAGGAATGCTCCCTCTATTCCCACTTTACTGAGTGTTTTTATCATAAATGGGTGCTGTACCTTATCAAATGCTTTTTCTGCATCTATTGATATGATCATGTGGTTTTTGTCTTTGCTTTTGTTTATGTGATGTATTACATTTACTGATTTGCGTATATTGTACCATCCTTGCATACCTGGAATGAATCCCACTTGGTCATGGTGTATGATCTTCTTAATGTACTGTTGGATGCGGTTTGCCAGTATCTTGTTGAGGATTTTAGCGTCAATGTTCATCAGCGATATTGGCCTGTAGTTTTCTTTCTTTCTTGTGTCTTTATCTGGTTTTGGAATTAAGATGATGTTGGCCTCATAAAAAGAGTTTGGGAGTCTTCCATCTTTTTGGATTTTTTGAAATAGTTTGTGAAGGATAGGTGTTAGTTCTTCCTTAAATGCTTTGTAGAATTCTCCTGTGAAACCATCTGGTCCAGGGCTTTTGTGTGTTGGGAGTTTTTTGATTACTGCTTCAATTTCTTTTGCTGTTATTGGTTTGTTCAGGCTTTCTGCTTCCATTTTATTGAGTTTTGGAAGGTTATATTTTTCTAGAAATTTGCCCATTTCATGTAGGTTTTCAAATTTCTTGGCATACAGCTCTTTGTAGTAATTTGTTACAATCCTTTGTATTTCTGTGGTATCTGTTGTACTCTCCTCTTTCATTTCTGATTGTGTTTATTTGGGTTTTCTCTCTTTTTTTCTTGATGAGTCTGCTTAAAGGCTTGTTGATTTTGTTTATCTTTTCAAAGAACCAACTCTTGGATTCATTGATCTTTAGAATTGTGCTTTTAGTCTCTATGTCATTTAATTCTGCTCTGATCTTGGTTATTTCCTTCCTTCTGCTTGCTCTGGGCTGTCTTGTTGTTGTTCCTCGAGTTCTTGTAGACGTAGGGTTAGGTTGTTTGTTTGAAATGTTTCTAACTTTTTTAGGTGGGCCTGTATCACTATGATCTTCCCTCTCAGGACTGCCTTGGCTGTGTCCCATAAGTTTTGGGTTGTTGTGAGTTCGTTTTCATTTGTTTCCAAAAACCGTTTGATTTCTTCCCTAATATCATTCTTGACCCATTCATTGTTTAATAGCATGCTGTTTAATCTCCATGAATTTGAATGTTTTGGGTTTTTTTCCTTGGGGTTGGTTTCTAGTTTCAGTCCCTTGTGATCCGAGAAATTGCTTGGTATGATTTCAATTTTTTTGAAATTGTTGAGGCTTGTTTTGTGTCCTATCATGTGGTCAATCTTTGAAAATGTTCCATGTACATTTGAAAAAAATGTGTATTTAGCTTCTTTGGGATGGAGGGTTCTGTAAATATCAGTAAAGCCCAGTTCGTCTAGGGTATTGTTCAATGCCACAATATCTTTGTTGATATTTTGTTTGGAAGATCTGTCCATTTTTGATAGTGGGGTGTTAAAATCCCCCACAATAATTGTGTTGCTGTCCATATCTTTCTTGAAGTCCTCTAAGATTTTCTTTATGTATTTGGGTGCTCCTATGTTGGGTGCATATATATTTACAATATTTATGTCTTCTTGGTGAATTCTTCCCTTGAGTATTATGAAATGACCTTCTGGGTCTCTCTTTATCGTCCTTCTTTGGAAGTCTATTTTGTCAGATATGAGTATTGCTACCCCGGCTTTTTTTTCCTGTCCATTTGCTTGGAAAATTTGTTTCCAGCCCTTCACTTTCAACCTGTGCAGATCTTTTATCCTGAGGTGGGTCTCTTGTAGACAGCATATGTGTGGGTCATGTTTTCTTATCCAATCAGCTATTCTATGTCTTTTGATTGGAGTGTTTAATCCATTTACGTTTAAGGTTATTATTGATAGGTACTTATTCATTGCCTTTTATGTACGTGTGATCCTCTCTCACTCTCTCTTTTCCTTTCTTTCCTTAAAGCTGTCCCTTCAGCATCTCTTGCAGAGCTGGTTTAGTGGAGGTGTATTCTTTTAGACTTCTTTTGTCTGAGAAGCTTCTTATTTGGCCTTCTATCTTAATTGAGAGCCTTGCTGGGTAAAGTAGTCGTGGTTGCAGGCCTCTGGTTCTCATTACTTGGATTATTTCTTGCCATTCTCTTCTGGCTTGGAGTGTTTCCATTGAGAAGTCAGCTGTTAGCCTTATTGGGGCCCCCTTGTATGTTACTTCCTGTTTCTCCCTTGCTGCCTTTAAGATTCTCTCTTTGTCTTGAAATTTTGCCATTTTAATTATGATGTGTCTTGAGGTGGGCCTCTTTGGGTTCCTCTTGATTGGGACTCTCTGTGTTTCCTGGATTTGTGTGACTTTTTGTCTCATCAAATCAGGGAAGTTTTCCATCATCACTTGTTCAACTAGGTTTTCTATCCCTTGTTCTTCTTCTTCTCCTTCTGGTATCCCTATTATACGGATATTATTACGTTTCATATTGTCTTGCATTTCTCTCAATCTCTCTTCATTTTTTCTGAGCCTCTTTTCCTTTTCTTGCTCTTTCTGGGTGTTTTCTTCTACTTTGTCCTCTAGCTCGCTGATCCGATCTTCTGCTTCATCGATCCTGCTTTTCATTCCTTCTACTGTGTTCTTCAGTTCAGAGATTGTATTCTTCATTTCCTCTTGGCCCTTGTTGAGAGTTTCTATTTCCTTTTTTATGCTGATGTAGTTTTCATTGAGTTCATTGTAGCTTCCCTGTAGTTTCTTGTAGCTCATTGTGAGCTCATTGAGCTTCCTGACAATCACTGCTTTGAATTCAATATCTGATAGTTGAATTGCCTCTGTTTCACTTAGCATTCTTTTTGAGGCTTCCTCCTTTCCTTTCATTTGGGGATTATTTCTTTGTCTTCCCATTGTTTGTGAGACTCTTCTTGTTCGCCTCAGCTTCTCATATTGATCTGTTCTGGCTCCCTGGGTTTATGATGTGAACTTCTTTAGTAGAATAGCAGTGAATTTCAGTGGTGCTGTTTCCTTGACCCCCCAAGCTCGCTGGTCTTGGGCTGTCATTTAAGTTGGCTTTGTGTTTGCCTTTGGGTTTTCATTGTTGTTGAGTCTTTCTTTGGTGGTTCCTTCCTGCCAGCTGGTTAAATGTGGGTCACTCTGTCCACTACCTTCTGTATTTTGTCGCGCTGGTGAGGGCAGGTTGTGTTGAAGCTGGTTCTTCTGTGTGTACAAGGTTTAAAGAAATCTTGTTCAGTTGTTTGTATTGGGTACTGTCTCTACTGTTTAGTTGTATTTCCAGATAAGTCCTGGATTGAGGTTTGTGTGGTTACTACTCCCTCCTTCACCTTCTTCTGCTGTTCTCTGTTAGTGGTTCCTTTGTTGTTGGGTTTCCTCTTCCAGTGGGTATCCTGGTGTTCACCTCCTCCACCTATTCTTTTTTGTCATCAGTTGGAGCGGAAGGCAAAATGGTTTAAGACAGCAACAGAGAATTCTATGCTATTTACAGTAGTAGCAAGTAGGGAAGATATAGGAGATCCTTTCACTATGTATAGTGTTAACCATGGTCTTCCACCCAGCTAGCTGATTTTTAGAAAGGATGGAAAGAAGATAAGACTCTTGTTGGGGGAGGAAGGATTGTGAGTTGGATCTATAAAGCAGAGAAGTTGTGGGCGGTCAGATTCTGGGGTAAGGTGAGAGTGAAGGATAGTAAATAGGTGTAGTGTGTGAGAGAATAGAGTTAACCACTACAGTAATAGAGTTCAGGAAACTTTGAAATGGGCTAAGATCTGGGGGGGGGAGTGTTGTGAAGTAATTACAATTGCATGGAACAGCAGTTATTTACAATAATATTATGGCAACATTCATATGGCAGAGTCTATGAAATCTAGATAACAAGGATAGGGAGTACAGAACATCGAGTAGTATGCTGATGGGACCCAGGTGAATTAATGGACAGTAGATTAGTAATACAGTATAGAAAGAGATATCAGGGGAAAGCTGTCAGGTCATACAATAAAACCAGCCTAGCAAAGCAGGCTATACAAAAATAAGAGGGATATAAAAATACTGTTAAAAAAAAGATGTAGGAACACTGGAAAAATAATAATAATACAAATATGCAATAACTTGCAGGTTCTCTGTAATAGCAGAGTGACATTTATCTCACTGTCCCAGCTGTTGTGATGCCCCTTCTTTGGGTTCAACTTTGGTCTTTTCACCGATCCAGGATTTTGTCTCACTTGTAGGTATTTAGGAAAAAATTTAAAAAAGTAAAAAATAGAAAAGGCAGACGAAGGCAGGAAGAAGAGATAAAATTGGAGGACAGGAAGGAGGAAGGAATAAAACAAGATCAGGTAAGAGAGGAAAAAGAAGTCAAAAGAGAATAAAAACAATAAAACTTAAAAAATTAAAAATTGTTAAAAAAATAGAATCAAATTAAAAAGTCTCTTGATTTCAAAGTGGCCAAACCGGTTTTTCTGCTCTTGCTGGTTGAGGCAGGCTGAAGGATGATTTGTTTGGCTTTTCTTCCTTGGGCCCTGGAGATGGTACTGGCTCTTCAGCTTTGGGCCCTGGGTGTGAGAATCAGGTCTTTCCCCAGGGTTACTGCTGTGGGCTGGTGTGCGGGGATGCTCCCCCCGCAGGCGCCGCCCCCGCGCCGACGCTCCCGTGAGCGGGCGCGGGCGCGGCCGGTCCGCTGCCTGCGCTCTCACAGCTGGGGAGCAGACAGGCCAGAGCCACTGATCACTTCAGGAGAATTCCCCAAACAGTGTCTGTGTTCTTTCACTCCTTCCTCTTGAGAAATTCCTCCCGATCGAGCCCGCCACTCCCCACAGTGGCCTGGCTTCTCTCACCGCCAAAGCTCGAGCCAGAATGGTGACCCTGGGAGTCCGGGTCCCCTGCGCGACTCGGCTCTGGTGTCCACCGCCTCCAAAGCTGCTCGCCACCCCGGTGTGTTTGCCCTGTGCACTGCTTTAAGGAAGCTTCCTTGGGGAAATTCCACGCCCTGCTGAGGGCCTTGGAGGAAGCTGAAGGGACTGAGAGGTTTTCAGGCTTTTCATGCTTGGTGTCAGTTCCGACCCCTACTGCCTACAGTTTCCAGTATCAAAGGAATACTGGTATACTGATATTTAGAAGTTCAGCATGGAACAGGTGGATTGCAGGATTCTCCTGCTACCATTTTCCAATGCCAGAGAGCCAGCAGGAGCATTTTAAAGGAATTTTTATTGAGATACCCTTGGCATATCACAGTGGATGAGTCCCAGGTTCCATTATAAAGATTTCCTATTTTTATCTTTTGTAAAATGATTTTCCCAGAAAGTCTAGTGGACATGAACTACCAGATTATAGGTTTTTCCTTACAATAAGGACTTGCCTGTTCCACTCTCTAAGGAGGTTTCAGATACACACACCAGATTATTAACTGTACTCACCATGCTGTGCCCTGCATCCCTGGGATTGTTGCCCTCATAACTGCTAGTTTGTTGGGTCTCAGATGACCCCCACCCCCACTTCCCCAGGAGACCACCAGTCTGTTCTGTGGATCTGAGTCAGTTTTTTAGGATTCCACACACAAGGAGGTTAGATAGTGGTTTTCCTTCTCTGCCTGCCTTACACCACTTAGCACAAGGCCCTCGAGTTTCCTGGATGGTGTTGCAAAGGGCAAGGTTTCCTTTTTCCTGGTTGAGTTATGTTCCTTGGCACATATTCCTGTGTTTCTTCACTCATCCATCCGTGGTGGAAACCTCGGTGGGTCCTGTGTGCCGCAGGGGGCACAGGGGGCAGATACCTTTCCTGGGCAGTGTTCTCATCCCTCCAGACAAGAGTGTTCTTCTGTACTTTTACCCCACTTAGACCCGCGCCCCCATGTACATGTCACATGATCTGTATTCACCTGTCTGTCAGTGAGCATGAAGGCTTTTTTCGAATCATAGCTACTGTGAATATTCCTCTAGGGACCAGGGGAGTACAGATATCTTTCTGAGGGCCCTGCTTTCTTTGCTTTAGGTGCACATTTGGAAGGGGATTGTTGGATCGTGTGGTAGTTGTATTTTTAGGTTTTGGGGGGACGGCCATATTGTTGTCCACAGTGGCTGTGCCTATTTACAGTCCCTCCAAACATGCAAAAGGTGCCCTTTTCTCCCCATGTTTGATCTTCTTATTTCCTTAGTAACTATGCTAACAGTTAGGAGGTGATACTGAGGTTTTGATTTGCATTGCTTTGGTGATTAATAATGTTGACCATCTTTGCACACACCTGTCAGCCCCGACCGGTAAAGGAAACCACCAACACTGTGAACAGGTGTTGCGTTCACTTGATGTTCACCGTGAGGCAGTTAGGGAATGGGAGATGTATTTGCAAACCCTGTATCTGACAAGGGGTTAATATCTGAAATAGAAAGATCTCATCAAACTCAGTAACAACAACAACAAAGAACCCCTGATAAACTTGCAGAGGACCTGAGGAGCATTTTGCCAAAGACATACACGTGGTCACTGGACTGTTGATAGGGAGTGCCCTGAGTTTGTAGTTGCTCCTGGTGGTACACCTCAAACTCCTTTAAAGACAGAGCGTGACCTGACCTTGCATGATGTCAGGAGTGAGGGTGCAGATGACTGCCACCTGGTGGCAGCTCTCTGTCCGTGTCCCCTGAGATGCAGAGCTGTGGTCCTGCTTCCCTGAAGCTTGGGCTACAGCTGAGGCCTCCTTTGAGTTCTGCCTTTGTCCTCAGTGACCCAGTGAGAGCACTCGCGGTGGCATCATCCTCTCCAGGACCCAGCGTTGGCTTTTCCTTCCCTGCTGTGTGTGCCTTGTCTTTCCTTTCCCGTGTTTCCTGTGGGTTTATCTCCTTCCATGCTGGCTTATTGGTGGTAGAAAGTCAGCCTGTTGATTTGGGAGCATTTCTCACTTCTACCAAACAAGCATTCAATGTTATACATCTCTCTCTGAGCGCTACTTATGTGGCTTGGCTACAGTTTTGTATGTTGTGTTTTTATTTCTGATTTGTTAAACATATTTTCTAATTTGTTCTGTGATTTGTCCCTGAGCCATTGGAAATATGCTGGTTAATTTCTGCAAAGTTGGAGGCTTTCCAGATATTTTTCTCTTATTGATATCTTTTCAATTCTGCTGGAGATACTGACATACACTGGATGATTTTAAATTGCTTTGATCTTTGAGACTGGTTTTGTAGCTCAGTGCCGGCTGTATTGTGTGACATTTTAGTGTATTCTGCTCTTATTGGGTGAAGTATCTAATAAATTTCCACTGGGTCACAGTGGCTGACAGGGTGGTTCAAGTCTTGTACATCTTTACTGATACACTGATGTGTTGTCTGCCTCATTTTTCCTTGCAGGCAGATAAATGTTGAAATATCCACTTATGATTATTAATTTGTTGTCTCATTTCTGTCAGTGTTTCTTTAAAATGTTTGCAATTCCGTTATTAGGTACATTCTGAGTTAGTATTAGTGTGTGTTCCTGGTGAATGAATGAACCACTTTAAGACTGGAAACTGCTCCCCGCCCTCCACCTGTTTAGTTCTGGTAATGCTTTTTCCCAAAATCTATGACATGATTTATAGTCAGTTAGCAAACTATAGAGCCTATTTTCTTTCTTTGGATTGATATTTCCAAAGCGTATCAATTTCTATACTTTCACCTTTAATCTATATCTTTATGTTTGATATCTCCAGTGATTTTTAAAAAATAGATAATGTTCATCTGGGTCTCACCTTGATGGTCTTTACAATCTTTCCCTTTAAGATTGAGTGCCTAGGCCCTTAGCAGCTGAATTCATTTCTCCATGTACAGCCACATTCCACCTGGTTTATTTTTTCTTCTGCCTAAAGAAATAATATTCTTCTTCTCCTTCTTCTCTTCCTTCTTTTTCCTCCTCCTCTTCCCATTCTTCTTCTTCTTCTCCTTCCTCTCCTTCCTTCTCCTCTTGGTTATCTTATCTTCCCCCTTTTCCTCTTTCTTCTTTTTCTCCTCCTCTTACTCCTGCATTTTTTAAAAATAGTGCCAGTTTTTGCTGGTGAGAATTTTTCTAAGATTTCTTTTTGCTGTTTAGAAATATATAGCTTCCATTAAGACTAAACTTGCATTTTCAGAGCAGTTTTAGGTTAAAAAGAAAATTGAGGGGAAGGTACACAGATCCCCAATGTATCTTCCACCCCTACCTGTACAGTTCTCATAGGCCCCCAGACATCAGGGACACTTATGAAATCCGACAACCCCGAACTGACACACCATCATCACCCAGAGTCCATTTTACCATTTTAAAAAATATTTTGTTTATTTGCTTTCAGAGAGAGAGGAAAGGAAGGAGAAAGAGTAGGAGAGAAACATCCATGTCTGGTTGCCTCTCATGTGCCCCTTACTGGGAAGTTGGCCCCCAATCCAGGCGAGTGCCCTGACGGGGCATCAAACCTGCGAGCTTTAGGTTCACAGGCTGATGTGTAATCCACTGAGACACATCAACCAGGGCTTACATGCAACTTAATAAATCAGCTTATTTTTTTTCTGGGAAAATGTTAATCTATCATCATTACTAGTGGTGGGCAACCTTGGGAAAACCTTTTTAATTTCTTCATGCTTCTCCTTCCTTATTTGTCAGGTGGAGTGTGTTGTGCATACTATGCTTCTCTCAGCTACCATGTTAATTGCTTGTTCCATATTTCAGTGCCTCAGTGGATTAAGAGACACTTTGTACCCCTCTACTCTGGGCTCCTAGGGCAGCCACTGGCTCATCCTACCAGTTGGATGTACAGTTTACCTGGTGCCATCTGGGTAAGACACACAAGGAGGAGGAAGAGAAGGGAGAGGAGCCTCATGGTTGGAAGTGAATTCTTGGGTTACAGGAAGAACTGGCAGTGTGTGGTGGTGGCTCCTTGTTCAGTGCACATCAGTGGAGGCAGGTGACCTGTGAAAGAGTTTGAAATGCTCAACCAGAGACAAGAAGCCTATCTTCCTAATGAAGGTGTTCAATTGAGTCTCGGCTGTAATTTGAGGAGGTTTCATGTATAGACACATGGGTACAGAGCCAAGTTTCTGCCTGACCAAAAGGAAGACCTTGAGAGTTAAGCCAGCATTTCCTCCTTGATTCTCACTTCTGCTTACGACTTGGAGGTTTGGTACTTTCTCTGCTTGAGAAGAATAATAATTTAAAAACTGAGTTGGTTCGACAAGTTATCTGGTCTTTCATTGATTTTTATGGCAGGTGTCTATACCCCTTTATGACAAGTTAGTTACTTGTTTATGAATATGAACAGCATCTCCCTTTTTAGGAGGTCAATAAGGAGGTGGAATTTTTTAAATGAAAATAATCTTTCCTTTTTTATTCAGAATTTTTTATTTTGGCTACCTATTTAAAAGAGCATGGATTCATCCTAGACAAGCTCTCACCATGGCAAACTCTCGCAGACATCACAAGCAGGTGAGATTTTGGAGACCACAATACTTCTACTTCTTTCTTGTTAATGTTTAAACAATTAAATTAATTCGGGTGTCATTGGTTAAGTAAGATTATTTCAACTTCAACTGTAGCATTCTGTAATAAATCATCAGTGTGTTACATTGTGTGCTCCCCACCCAGAGGGAAGTGCCCCTTGGTCACCACGTGTTTGAGCCCCTCTGCCCTCTTTAACCTCACCCAGCCCCCTGTTTCCCGCTGGTGCCCACCACACTGTAGCCTGTGTCTGTGACTCTGCTTGTTTGTTGCTTTATGTTTTGTATCCCACGTGTGAGTGACATCCTGTGGTTCTTGCCCTTTCCCACCTCAATTATTTCACTTAGCATGGTCCTCTCCGGATCCACCCCTGTCATCACAGTGACAGTATTTTTTAATACAGGGTTTATGTCAGTGCATTATTGTGATAAAGCCCAGAAGAATCCAAGGTGATGCACTGAAGTTCTCCCCCATCTCTGCCTCTCCATGTCAGTTCTACTTTACCTTGTTCATATGTCTCCCTTTTTCACTATGCCATGAATTTCTAAAATAACAAGTCCTGTTACTATCTTACATTCTCAACACCTTGAACAGGGTGCCTGGAATAGAGAAAGTAGTCAAACATATGTTTAAATGAATGAGTGCTAGTACAGCAGAACTGATTTGTGAGTGAGTCAAAAAATGGATGCATGGAGGATATAATCTGGGAGGGAAGGAAGGGAAAAAAGGAAGGAGGGAAGGAGGGAGGAAGGAAGAAAGCAAGGAAGAAAGGAAAAGAAGGGGTCAGATGTCAGATTTCCCTTTTTATTGAAAAACAGCCACTAATATTAGGGAGGAGAAAGGTACATTATGACTAAGATACAAACGTGGAAGATCTCATCACAGCCATGAAGTAAACAGTAACTTTTGAGGGAATGAAAAGAAAAGGAATTTCAGTTAATAGTTAATGAGCTTTAGAGTCAGATTAATCTTGCTTCACAGTCCTTCTTCTGCCACTTATTAGGTGAATGATCTTGAAGTAAACTTTTGAAACTTCAGTTTTACCTGTATCTTTGATGAGGAATCAAGTACCACTCTCCTGTGTCCTGTCTCAGAATGGGGGACATTGCAGGAGTGAGTGGCTGGCTGGTACCTCTCCATGCAGAGCTGTGCTGGAGCTGACGTCCCTGCTAGGGAACCATCCCAATGCAAGAAGCGCTTCCTAGACAACCTCTGGGTTTCAAAAATCACAGAAGCTGTTGGTTTCTTCCATTAAGTTATAGAATGTCTAAGAAAAACACTGCATTTAAAGCTGGAATTGGACCAAATTGTCTTTTTTGAAGTGGTGGACCATAAAATTAGAATCTGGTAGTGAACCTCCTGTCATTTCTGGGATGGAAGAAAGATGATCTTCAAAAGAACCTAGAATTGTAGGTAAGTTCACACAATTCCCCTCTGCATTTCACTTATTGAATGGCTCCACAGATGAATAAGTCTCCATAGTTTATTCCTTTCTTTCTTGCTGGAGCAAAGGTGAAAGGAGAGCTTTGAATCTTTGCATCAGCATTTGAATTTTTCACTAAATAGAGACCTATTTTAGTTTGGTGATGTTCACTTAAAAATAGAGTAAGTGTTGTAATCCCTCTACATAGTAGCTTTGAGAATTTTACTGCTTTGACCCTAGCAAAATAATATTAGAATGGTAATAATGATAATAATAATGACATAACAGAAAGTATAGAATGAAAGGTTCTGTTCACATTCCTGTCTCCTGTGCATGTACACTGAAAGGGATCATTTTTATTGACTCATTAAATATTATGATTTTTTCCCACCTCTCCTTCTACCACATCTGGCTCTCTCCTGAACACCCACCTTGCAATAGGTTCGTTCACCCTTCACAGGCTGTCTGCTGCTGTCCTTCCAGGCAAGGACACTTAAGAGCAGCTGCCCATTGTCACATAATTTGGGTTTGTGTCAGGTCACAACCCAGTGGGCAGAGAAAGGGCTGAGTGAGGTCAGCATGCATTATGATTCCTTCTGGACAGGGGTCAGTTTGGTGCAGAGGTGGGGTTGAGTCAGACTTGAGTGATGTCACCTCCCTGGGAGAAGGTGAGAAGTGGGGACTGTAGACACTCCCTCCAAAGGGTGTTGCTCAAACAAGAAGCAAAGACAAGAGGCAGGTGAGACCAGCATCTCTGTGCTCCCCCTGCCATCTCTGTTGTCTTCCTTGTGGTGTGTGGTCCCCTGTTCCGTGTCCCATGCTCGGTCGTCTTCCTGCACACGTACCTTCAAAAGGACTGGTGTGCAACACCCCTGACCTGCCTCATGTTGTGTCTCCATGGGGAGACACACACAGTCTGAGTCCTTGTTGCCAACAAATTGGATACAATTAATAAAGCCATATTCCCCTCAAAGACCAGTTCATAGATGACATGGGCCAAGTCCACTCCCATAGAGGTTTTATAGCCCAAGGGAGAATTGGAGGTTGACCCACAGGAACCAAAAAGAAGGGAGGACTTGGGCAGCCTAAAGGAAGGAGGGGTCCCTTCCTGTGTGGAGCATGGGTCCGGCCCCTGAGGAGTGGGTACTCTGTGGGGACTTGGTGAAGGAGGCACTTGTCAGAGGGGTGATATGAGGCAGGTGGGGGGGTCACAGGGCAAGAGCCAAGTGTGCATACCAGGAAAGCACAGGGGTCACTGGGGAGCTCAGGTGACCCAAAGGGGCCCCTGAACCAGAAAAACAGAAGAAGAGAGCAGCATGGGGTCCCTGAAGGTCAGTAGGGGAGCTTCCAAGGGGCCCTCCAGGGATTTGGGGATCGACCCGTGCGATCTATCTCTGTACAGTTACCAGAATGACAAAAGGACAAGATTCTTGGTTTTTGAACCAAGTGGTTCTATTTTATTCAAATTCCATGTCTTTGCAAAGGGCACATTTCTGCCTTCTCTGTGACAACTGGTTCTCAGTTTTCAAATTACTTCCGCACACAGCATTTAAATCCACGCAGGGCGCAGTTGCTTACTTCTCTTCTATTTCCAGGGCAACGCGATCGCCAGCATGCACCTCCTCTCGCCCTGCATCTTCCAGGATATGAAATCTGAGAAAAACCTACAAGGAAAATAAAAAGTGTCAAAGAATGTCAGAAATCAAAGCACCATTTTCAAAAGCAATCTGTGTCTGCGTGTCCTTGAGAGAACCCTCAAGGTCATGGTCACCCCATTATGATAATAAGAGAGGAGTCTGTAAAGTTAGGATCCCCTTTCCAGACAGGTGAGAACTGCTGAGCCTCAAGCGGTTCCTTTTGTTTCTAGAACCAGCTGCTTAAATTCTCTGAGCTGGGGGCCTAGGGATGGGTGGGACTAGACAGATCCCGTGTCTGTCCACGACCTCCAACAGAGAGTCACCAGGAAGCCCTGCAAGGTCAGGTTCACACACAGCCCAGTGGTTTCAGAATGAGAAACAGCCAGCAGGTGTCTATTTTAACCTTTGTTTTCCAAATCATTTCCTCATTGAAGTATGGGAGCTGAGATAGAGCTTAGGTGGAGAGATTGTTGAAGGAGAACCTAATGACTAAGTAACTGACCATTGAAAATAAAGATTGCTTCTAGGACTCCTTCTGTAGTAGTGTTTCTCATCTCTGGGAAATATGTGAGACCTCACACTTCCTGGATCCTCTCTTCCTGGCCTTTTCAGTCTTTCTGCCTTCCATCCCCTCTTCCTGCTATTCCCTCCTCCCTCCCTGATACTGTTCTGTGTTGGAATACAGCCATGGACACAGTGAATAAAATGACAACTTTCCAACATAGTGTGGCTAGAGGAGAAAAGACAGAGAACAGAGAGATGTGGGTGGGGAGACAGAGGAAGACAGGGGAGAGAGAGAAGGTGAAGGAGAGAGATCAGGGCACAGAGAGGGACTGCCCTGCCCTTCCCACCTGTGAGGCCCCCTGGCTCTGCCCCGCTCACCTGGCACAGACAGCAGGAACACAAAGAAGAATGCAAGCAGAAGGTGGTGGATCCTCATGCTGGCGGCTGGGAAGCTGAGCAGCTGAGTGGAGGGGAAGTGGAGCCTTCCCCTTATATAAGGCTCCAGGTTCCTGCAGAGTTCAGCAGGGGCTGTAACTTGGGTTACTTCAGAGTTACTAAATTGTCCATTCTTCCTGTTCCTCATGAGCAAGTCCTCCAGAGGACAAAGCATACCTACTCCTCTGTGTGCAAACTGGGAGGGGAAACTCTGGGAGAACCTTCAGGTGAGGCAAGGACAGAAGCAGGGCAGGGCTGTCTCCATGACAGAATAAACTTTCTGGAGCTCAGCTGCTTGCCCCGTGCAACTTTGAATCTGTCAGTGCTGTGTTTCCTGTACAGTCTCAGGTCACACTAGGAACCGGGTCTTTCTACAGGAATTGTGAGGGACAAGAGACAGGTGGGCCTGAGCCTCCATATGTTACCAAGGATGGTGACAGTGGTGTGGAAAATCTCAAAAATTGACCAACATCCCTGGTGGCAGGTGATGAGAAAGTACATGGTTTGTTTGTCTTCCTCTTAGGAAAAATGGAGGGTGAAATGATGACCAGCCTGTGTCCCCTGAGTCTCTGTATCAAAAGGAAGGGCAGCCCTTGCAGCTCAGTGTCACTCAGATACTCAGGGGACATGCAGCTGTATCTGAGAGCAGTGCTGGAGAGCCAGGGATGTGCCCTCTCCTCAGACATGTCAAGGCTGGGCTCTCCCTGCCATTTGGGTCCTTTGGGGACTCTCTGAGGGAATGGCAGGAGCTCCTCACCCTATGAGTGTTGGATGGCACCCGGTTCTGAATGCACCCATGACCTCAGGCTATGTGAGGTCTGGGGGTGCCACCCAAAACCTCCCTGTTGCTCTGAGACCCAGCCTAATAAACAGTGGCCCCAGAACAGGGACAGCCCTGTGCCCCACACTAAGGGCTAGCATGTTCAGACCAAGGAAGGCACATCCATCCCGACTCCTTCCACTTCAGTCGGAGGATGTTTCAGAGAGAGAAACATCTACTCACATAGATTGTAATCTTCTGTAGAGAATGTATCAATACATTTGTTTCAGATGTGGTGGTGAAAAAATCTATAATCCAGGGTCATTTTTGACCAGTGCCCTAAGGAGACGCTGGAGAGAGATGTGGAATGTGGTCACGGTCCACTCTGGGTGCTCGTTAAAATGTGGATTTCAGAAGCCCAGGTGAAGGGCTGGGTAGAGATGCACTCACAGGAAGCTGTGGGAGCCATCAGGTGTCTGGCTGGGGGTGGCCTTCACAGGGGAGTTTCTGATGGGCCCTGGAGAATGGCGCAGCCAGGACTGGAAGGCTGTTGTGAAGGAGACCCCATCACTGGCATGCCACATCTCTCTTGTCACTTTCTTCCCCTCCTGGGGACCAGGTTAGCTCTGGAACCAGGTCCCCGACATCCTGACCCTAACCCTGTGTCTTCCAGGCCAGGGAGCCTCTGGCAAAGCTGGGTGTGCTAGGGGGTCTCTGTGAGCTCTGTATGGACTCATCAGGTTTCCAAAATATTTCTCTGGTCCGCTGAAAGGACTCGGCGAATATTGTGTGAGTTACCCTGGTGATTTCATGCTTTGTCTGATTTCATGCTTTGAAGAGTGAGGACGATCCCCTTGCAAGTCTCAGTGCCATTTACAGATGCCAGATAACGTCAGTCGTTTTTACAAAGCGAGACGGAGTGTCATTTACGATGACCCAGGGAACAGTGTCTTTCCCCAGGGGTTCGAGGAATTAGCTTCACAGCTGTGGATTTCATTCCTCGTCTGTTTTCCATCTGGACCCACAGGGGAGGAGGCTGTGCCCTGTGTGCATTGCTTTAAGGAAGCTTCTTTGGGGAAATTCCACGCCCTGCTCAGGGCCTTGGAGGAAGCTGAAGGGACTGAGAGGTTTTCAGGCTTTTCATGCTTGGTGTCAGTTCCGACCCCTACTGCCTACAGTTTCCAGTATCAAAGGAATACTGATATACTGATATTTAGAAGTCCATTGAGGAAGAGGTGGATTGCAGGATTTTCCCACCACCATTTTCCAATGCCAGAGAGCCAGCAGGAGCATTTCAAAGGAATTTTTATTGAGAAACCCTTGGCATATCACAGTGTATGAGCCCCAGGTTCCATTATAAAAATCTCCTATTTTTATCTTTTGTAAAATGAGTTTCCCAGTAAGTCTAGGGGACATGAACTACCAGATTATAGGTTTTTCCTTACAATAAGGACTTGCCAGTTCCACTCTCTTAGCAGGATACAGATGCACACACCGGATTATTAACTGTACTCACCATGCTGTGCCCCGCATCCCCGGGATTGTTGCCCTTATAACTGCTAGTTTGTTGGGTCTCAGACCACCCACACCCCTACCTCCCCCGGAGGCCATCAGTCTGTTGTCTGCATCTCAGTTAGTTTTTTAGGATTCCACACACAAGAAGGTTAGATGGTGCTTGTCTTTCTCTGCCTGCCTTGCACCACTTAGCACAAGGCCCTGGAGTTTCCTGGATGGTGTTGCAAAGGGCAAGGTTTCCTATTTCCTGGTTGAGCCATGTTCCTTGGCACATATGCCTGTGTTTCTTCACTCATCCATCCGTGTGGGAAACCTCGGTGGTTGCTGTGTGCTGCAGGGGGCACAGGGGGCAGATACCTTTCCTGGGCAGTGTTGTCATCCCTCTAGACAAGAGTGTTCTTCTGTACTTGTTGCCCCACTTAGACCTGCGCCCCCACATACATGTCACATGATCTGTATTCACCTGTCTGTCAGTGAGCATGAAAGCTGTTTTTGAGTCTTATCTACTGTGAATATTCCTCTAGGGACCAGGGGAGTACAGATATCTTTCTGAGGCCCTGGTTTCTTTGCCTTTAGGTGCACATTTGGAAGGGATTGCTGGATCCTGTGGTAGATATAATTTTAGGTTTTGTGGGAACGGCCATACAGTTGTCCACAGTGGCTGTGCCTGTTTTAAGACCCTCCAAACATGCAAAAAGCTCCCTTTCTCCCCATCATTTATGTTCTATTTTCCTCAGTAGCTATGCTAACAGGTAGGAGGTGATATTCAGGTTTTGATTTGGATTGCCTTGGTGATTAGTAATGTTGACCATCTTTGCACACACCTGTCGTCCACGCAGGGCAAAGGAAACCACCAACACTGTGAACAGGCAGTTTAGGGAATGGGAGAAGTATTTGCAAACCCTGTATCTGACAAGGGGTTAATATCTGAAATAGAAAGGATCTTCGAACTCAGTAACAACAACAACAACAAAGAACCCCTCATAAACATGCAGAGGACCTGAGGAGCATTTTGCCAAAGACATACATGTGGCCACTGGACTGTTGATAGGGAGTGCCCTGTATTTGTATTTGTTCCTGGTGGTACACCTCAAACTCCTTTAAAGACAGTGTGGCCTGACCTTGCATGAGGTCAGGAGTGAGGGTGCAGATGACTGTCACCTGGTGGCAGCTCTCTGTCTGTGTCCCCTGAGATGCAGAGCTGTGGTCCTGCTTCCCTGAAGCTTGGGCTACAGCTGAGGCCTCCTGTGAGTTCTGCCTTTGTCCTCAGTGACCCAGTGAGAACACTCCCGGTGGCATCCATCCTCTCCAGGACCCAGCGTTTGTTTTTCCTTCCCTGCTGTGTGTGCATTGTCTTTCCCCTTTGTTTCCTGTGGGTTTATCTCCTTCAATGCTGGCTTATTGGTGGTAGAAAATCAGCCTGTTGATTTGGGAGCATTTCTCACTTCTACCAAACAAGCATTCAATGTTATACATCTCTCTCTGAGCGCTACTGAAGCGTCAGGTCTACAGAGTTTAGTATGTTGTGATTTAATTTCTGATTTGTTAAAAAGATTTTCTAATTTGTTCTGTGATTTGTCCCTGAGCCATTGGAAATATGCTGGTTAATTTCTGCAAAGTTGGAGGCTTTCCAGATATTTTTCTCTTATTGATATCGTTTCAATTCTGCTGGAGATACTGACATACACTGGATGATTTTAAATTGCTTTGATCTTTGAGACTTGCTTTGTAGCTCAGTGCCGGCTGTATTGTGTGACATTGTGGTGTATTCTGCTCTTATTGGGTGAGGTGTCTAATAAATTGCCACTGGGTCACAGTGGCTGACAGGGTTGGTCAAGTCTTGTACATCTTTACTGATACACTGATGTGTTGTCTGCCTCATTTTTCCTCTCAGGCAGATAAATGTTGAAATATCCATTTATGATTATTAATTTGTTTGTTCTCTCATTTCTGTCAGTGTTTCTTTTAAATGTTTGCAATTTTGTTATTAGGTAAATTATGAGTTAGTATTAGTGTGTGTTCCAGGTGAATGAACGAACCACTTTAAGACTTGAAAGTGCTCCCTGCCCTCCGTCTGTTTTGTTCTGGTAATGCTTCATCCCAAAATCTACGACGTGATTTATAGTCAGTTAGCTGAGTAGAGAGCCTATTTCCTTTGTTCGATTCATATTTCCAAAGCCTATCAATTTCTATCCTCTTATCTTTAATCTATCTCTTTATTTATGTTTGATATCTCAAGTGGTTTTCAAAAAATAGATAATGTTCATCTGGGTCTCACCTTGACTGTCTCTACAATCTTTCCCTTTAAGATTACCTAGGCCCTTAGCAGCTGAATTCATTTCTCCATGTAGAGCCACATTCCACCTGGTTTCACTTTTTCTTCTGCCTAAAGAAATAATAATTCTTCTTCTCCTCCCTTCTTCCACTCTTCCTCCTCCTTCTTCTTCCTCCCCTTCTTCGTCTCCTTCTCCTCCTCCTTCTTTTTCCTCCTCCTCCTCCTCCTCCTCCTGTTCTGCTTCTTCTTCTTCTTCTCCTCCTCCTCCTTCCTCTCCTCACCCTCCTCCTCTTCCTCTTCTTCCTTCTCTTCCCCCTCCTTCTCTTTCTTCTTTTTCTCCTCCTCTTACTGCTGTTCCTGCTTTTTTAAATAGTGCTAGTTTTTGTTGGTGAGGATTTTTCTCAGACTTCTTTTTGCTTTTTAGAAGTTTATACCTTCTCTTAAGACTAGTCTTTGCATTTTTGGAGCAGTGTTACGTTCATAACAAAATTGAGGGGAACGTATAGAGATCCCCAGTGCATCTTCCACCCCCACCTGCACAGCCCTCCATAGCGAGCACACCCACCAGACAGTAGGGACACTTGTGAAAACCAACAACCCCAAATGGACACATCATCATCACCCAGAGTCCATTTTACCGTTTTTTAAAATATTTTATTTATTTATTTTTAAAGAGAGAGGAAAAAAGGAGAAAGAGTGGGAGAGAATCATCAATGAGTGGTGGCTTCTCATGTGCACCCTAATGGGTAGATGGCCCACAATTCAGGCACGTACCCTGACTGGGAATCAAACCTGTGACTTGCAGGATCACAGGCTTATGTGCAATCTACTGAGCCACATCAACCAGGGATTACATGTTACTTAAAATAATAAGGTTATTTTTTTAGGGAAAATGTGAATCTATCATCATTACTAGTCGTGGGCAAACTTGAAAAAGCCTTTTTAATTTCTTAACGCTTCTCCTCCCTTATTTGTCAGGTGGAGTGCGTTGTGCACACTATGTCTCTCTCAGCTACGATGTTAATCGGTTGTTCCATATTTCAGTGCCTCAGTGGATTAAGGGACACTTTAGCCCCCTCTTCTGGGCTCCTAGGTCAGCCACTGGCTCATCCTACTAGTTGGATCTACAGTTTACCTGGTGCCATCTGGGTAAGACACACAAGGAGGAGGAAGAGAAGGGACAGGAGCCTCATGGTGGGAAGTGAATTCTTGGGTTACAGGAAGAACTGGCAGTGTATGGTGGTGGCTCCTTATTCAGTGCACATCAGTGGAGGCAGGTGATTTGTGAAAGAGTTTGAAACATTCAGCCAGAGACAAGAAGCCTGTCTTCCTAATGAAGGTGTGCAATTGAGGCTCGGCTGTAATTTGAGTAGGTTTCGGAGACACGTGGGCACAGATACAAGTTTCTGCCTGACCAAAAGGAACACCTTGAGAGTAAGTCAGAATTTCCTCCTTGATTCTCACTTCTGCTTATGACTTGGAGGTTTGGTACTTTTTCTGCTTGAGAAAAACAATAATTTAAAAACTGAGTTGATTTGGCCAAGTATCTGGTCATTCATTCATGTTTATGGCAGGTGTCCCTACCCCTTTATGGCAAGTGAGTTTCTTGTTTAGGAATATGATGAGCGTCTCCCTTTTTAGGAGGTAAATAAGGAGGTGGAGTTTTGTAAAGGAAAATCATCTCTCGTTTTTTACTCAGTCTTTTCAGTTTTTGGCTACCTATTTAAAAGAGTGTGGATGCATCCTAGACAAGCTCTCACCATGCCAACCTCTCACAGACGTCATGAGCAGCTAAGACTTTGGGGACACAATACTTCTTCTACTTTCTTGTTAGTTTTTAAACAATTAAATTAATTGGAGTAATATTGGGTAAGTAAGATTACATCAATTTCAAGTGTAGCATTCTGTAATAAATCATCTGTATATTACATTGTGTGCTCACCACCCAGAGAGGAGTGTCCCTTTGTCACCATGTGTTTTAGCCCTTCTGCTCTCTTCAACCTTACCCAGCCCCCTTTCCTGCTGGTGCCCACCACACTGTAGCCTGTGTCTGTGACTCTGCTTGTTTGTTGCTTTATGTTTCATATCGCACGTGTGAGTGACATCCTGTGGTTCTTGCCCTTTCCCAGCTCACTTATTTCACTTAGCATGATCCTCTCAGGATCCACCCATGTCATCAGAGTGACAGTATTTTTTTTTCTTTTTTTATATATATATTTTATTGATTATGCTATTACAGTTGTCCCATTTCCCCCCTTCTCTCCCCTCCACCCTGTACCCCCGTCCCACCCACATTTCCCCCTTTAGTTCATGTCCATGTGTCATACTTATGAGTTCTTTAGTTTCTACATTTCCCGTACTATTCTTGCCCTCCCCCTATCTATTTTCAACCTACATTCTATGCTACTTATTCTCTATACCTTTTCCCCCTCTCTCCTCCTCCCACCCCCCTGCTGCTAACCCTCAATGTGCCCTCCATTTCTGTGGTTCTGTTCCTGTTCTAATTGTTTACTTAGTTGCTTTGGTTTTGCTTTAGGTGTGGTTGTTAATATTTGTGAGTTTGCTGTCCTTTTACTATACATGTCTTTTCTTTATCTTCTTTTCTTAGATAAGCCCCTTTAGCATTTCATAAAATAAGGGCTTGGTGATGATGAACTCCTTTAACTTGACCTTATCTGAGAAGCACTTTATCTGCCCTTCCATTCTAAATGAGAGCTTTGCTGGATAGAGCAATCTGGGATGTAGGTCCTTGTCTTTCATCACTTGGAATATTTCTTTCCAGCCCCTTCTTGCCTGTAAGGTCTCTTTGGAGAAATCAGCTGACAGTCTGATGGGAACTCCTTTGTAGGTGACTGTCCCCTTACCTCTTGCTGCTTCTAGGATTCTCTCCTTCGTTTTTACCTTGGCTAGTGTAATTATGATGTGCCTTGGTGTGTTTCTTCTTGGGTCCAACTTCTTTGGGGCTCTCTGAGCTTCTTGGATTTCTTGGAAGACTGTTCCCTTTGCCAGATTGGGGAAGTTCTCCTTTATTATTTGTTCAAATATGTGCTCAATCTGTTGCTTTTCCCCTTCTGATTCTGGTACCCCTATAATTCGGATATTGGAATGTTTAAAGGTGTCTTGGATGCTCTTAATCTTTTCCTCAAATTTTTGAATTCTTATTTCACCATGCTTTCCTGCTTGGTTGATTCTATCTTCCTTCTGGTCCACTGTATTGTTTTGAGACTCATAATCCTTCCTTTCACTATTGGCTCTCCTCCGCATGTCTTCCTGCATCTGTTTTATGGTGATCTGCATTCTTTCATCTAAATTTCGTCCAAAATCAACCAGTTCCGTGAGCTTTCTGATCACCAGTGTTTTGAACTGCGCATCTGATAGATCGGCTAGTTCTTGGTCGCTCAAAAGGATGAGTCCTGGGGGACTGATCTGCTCTGTTGAAAACATTTTTTTTTTTTTCCCCTGCCTCTCCTTTTTTTTCCGGTCTGGTTGCTCTTGTTACGGTGGGGGGCGGAGCCTTAGGTGTTCACCGGGGCTGGGCGCCCCCGTCGCTAGATTATGACGTTATATGTGGGGGCGGGAGCGGGAGCAGGAGCGGGGCGGGAGAAAACAATGGCGGTAGTTCCGTTCCCCTGGACTCAGACCCTTGTCTGGGCTTCTGGGCCGTGAGTTCTGCCCTGGTCCACAATCGCTGCCCCTCTGGGTCTGCCAGCCGCAGCTTGCGTACTTAGGGATCACTGCTGCCTTCTTGCGCGCTGGATGGCTTTTGTGCCGATTTCGCGCCAAACCTTCCCCGACCTCCGCGCGCTGCCGACCCGAGCCAGCCCCGCGCCCGCCCGGCTGGTCTTCTCCTACCAGTCCAGATGAATGCGTCTACTTCAACTTCTTGGCTGCCCGACTTCCATTCAGATAAATCCTCTGCCGGATCTGGGTGTTATTCTGATAGTAAATTATTGTTGTAAATTATTGGTTTTCTAATCTCTAAATATTATGATTTATTCCAACTTCTTCTACTACATGTGGCTCTCTCCTGAACACCCACCTTGCAGTTGGTTCCTTCACCCTTCACTGGCTGTCTGCTGCTGTCCTTCTAGGCAGGGACACGTATGAGCAGCTGCCCATTGCCACATAATTAGGGTTTGGGTCAGGTCACAACCCAGTGGGCAGAGAAAGGGCTCAGTGAGGTCAGCATGCATTATGATTCCTTCTGGACAGAGGTCAGTTTGGTGCAGAGGTGGGGTTGAGTCAGACTTGACTGATGTCACCCCCCAAGAGAAGGTGAGAAGTGGGGACTGTAGACACTCCCTCCAAAGGGTGTTGCTCTAACAACTAAGCAAAGACAAGAGGCAGGTGAGACCAGCATCTCTGTGCTCCCCCTGCCATCTCTGTTGTCTTCCTTCTGGTGTCTGGTCCCCTGTTCTGTGTCCCATGGTCGGTCGTCTTCCTGCACACATACCTCCAAGAGGACTGGTGCTACACCCCTGACCTGCCTCATGTTGTGTCTTTCTGGAGAGACACATTGTGCCTGACTCTTCATTATCACCGAATTGGTCACAATTAATAAATCCTTGTGACCCTCAAAGACCGGTTCATAGATGAAGTAGGACATGTCCACTTCCCGGAGGTTTCATAGCCAAAGGGAGAATTGGAGGTTGGCCCACAGGAACCAAAAAGAAGGGAGGACTTGGGCAGCCTAAAGGAAGGAGGGTTTTTTTCCTGTGTGTAGCAAGGGTGGGGTTGTTGATGAGCCGGTGCTCTGCCGGGACTGAGTGAAGGAGGCAGTTGTTGGGGGGTGGTGACATGAGGCAGGTGAGGAGTCACAGGGCAAGAGCCAAGTGTGCATACTAGGAAAGCACAGGGGTCACTGGGGAGCTCAGGTGACCCAAAGGGGCCCCAGAACCAGAAAAACAGAGGAAGACAGCAGCGTGGGGTCCCTGAAGGTTAGTAGGGGAGCTTCAAAGGGGCCCTCCAGGGATTTTTGGGTCAGCCGGTGTGATTCATCTCTGCACAGTAAGCGGGAGGATAAAATGATAAGAATTATGGTTTTTGAACCAAGTGGTTCAATTTTATTTAAATTTTTTGTCTTCCATGTCTTTGTCTGACTTCTCTGTGACAACTGGTTCTTCCTTTTCAAATTACTTGTGTGCACAGCATTTTATTCCTGGCCGGACACAGTTTGCTATTGCTCTTGTTCCTCTAGGGCAAGGGCGTGAGGATGCGACGCAAATACCTCTTTTCTTCCCACATGCACGAGGACTTATAAACTTAGAAGAACCTGGAAGGAAAATAAAAGGGCCAAAGAGTGTCAGAAATGAAAGTAATCTGTGTCTGTGTGTCCTTGAGAGAACCCTCAAGATCATGGTCACCCCATTATGATAATAAGAGATGAGTCTGTAAAGTTAGGATCCCCTTTCCAGACAGATGAGAACTGCTGAGGTTCAAGAAGTTTCCTATGTTTCTGGAACCAGCTGCTTAAAGTCTCTGAGCTGGGGGCCTAGGGACGGGTGGGACTAGACAGAGCCTGTGCCCGTTGAGGACCTCCAACAGAGAGTCACCAGGAAGCCCTGCAAGGTCAGGTTCCCACACAGCCCAGTGGTTTGAGAATCAGAAACAGCTAGCAGGTGTCTATTTTTAATCTTTGTTTTCCAAATCATTTTCTCATTGAAGTATGGGAGCTGAGATGGAGCTTAGGTGGAGAGATTGTTGAAGGAGAACCTAATGGCTAAGTAACTGACCATTGAAAATAAAGATCGCTTCTAGGACTCCTTCTGTAGTAGTGTTTCTCATCTCTGGGAAGTATGTGAGACCTCACACTTCCTTGATGCTCTCTTGCTGGCCTTTTCAGTCTTTCTGCCTTCCTTCCCCTCTTCCTGCTCTTCCCTCCTCCCTCCTTGATCCTGTTCTGTGTTGGAATACAGCCATGGACACAGTGAATAAAATGACAACTTTCCAACATAGTGTGCATAGAAGAGAAATGACGGAGAAGGGAGGGATGTGGGTGGGGAGACAGAAGAAGACAGGGGAGAGAAGGCGAGGGAGAGAGATCAGGGCACAGAGAGGGACTGCCCTGCCCTTCCCATCTGTGCGGCCCCCTGGCTCTGCCCCGCTCACCTGGCACCGACAGCAGGAACACAAAGAAGAATGCAAGCAGAAGGTGGTGGAGCTTCATGCTGGTGGCTGGGATGCTGAGCAGCTGACTGGACAGGAAGTGGAGCCTTGGCCTTATATGAGGCTCCAGGTTCCAGCAAATTCAGCAGGGGGTGTACCTTGGGTGACTTCAGAGTAATTACATTGTTCCAATCACTTGTTCCTCATGAGCAAGTCCTTCAGAGGACAAAGCATACCTACTCCTCTGTATGCAAATTGGGATGGGGAAACTCTGGGAGAACCTTCAGGTGGGGCCTGGACAGAATCAGGGCAGGGCTGTCTCTGTGCGGGAACAGATTTGCTTTCTTGATCAGTTCAGGTGGAGCCCCAACAGAACCAGGGCTGGGCTGTGTCCACACAGGAGTAAACTTTCTGGAGCTCAGCTGCTTGCCCTGAGAACTTTGAATCTGTCAGTGCTGTGTTTTCTGTACAGTCTCAGGTCACACTAGGAACCGGGTCTTTCTACAGGAATTGTAAGGGACAAGAGACAGGTGGGCCTGAGCCTATGTAGGTTACCAAGGATGGTGACAGTGATGTGGAAAATCTAAAATTTACCATCGTCCCAGGTGGCAGGTAATGAGACAGTCCATAGTCTGTTTGTCTTCCTCAGAGGAAAGATGGAGGGTAAAATGGTGACCAACCTGTGTCCCCTGAGTCTCTGTATCAAAAGCAAGGGGAGCCCTTGCAGCTCAGTGTCACTCAGATACTCAGGAGACATGCAGCTGTCCCTGACAGCAGTGCTGGAGAGCCAGGGATTTGTCCTCTCCTCAGACATGTCAAGGCTGGGCTCTCCCTGGCTTTTGGGTCCAGTGGGGACTCTCTGAGGGAATGGCAGGAGCTCCACTCCCTCTCTGTGGTCTTTGGCACCCAGTTCTGAATGCACCCATGACCTCAGGCTCTGCGAGGTCTGCGGGTGTCACCCAGAACCTCCCCTTTGCTTTGAGACCCAGCCGAGTAAACGGTGGCCCCAGTACAGGGACAGCCGTGTTCCCCATGCTCACGGGTAGTGTGTTCAGAGACAAAGGAAGGCGCATCCATCCCAATTCCTTCCTCTTCCGTCGGAGGATGTTTGAGAGAGAGGAAAACACCTACTCACATAGATTATAATCCTGTGTAGAGAATATATCGATGCATTTGTTTCAGATGTGGTGGTGAAAAAATCCATAATCCAGGGTCATTTTTGACCAATGTTCTAAGGAGATGCTGGAGAGAGATGTGGAATGTGGTCATGGTCCACGCTGTGTGCTCACTAAAATGCCGAGCTTCAGAGGCCCCAGGTGACGGGTTGGGTGGAGATGGGCTCACAGGAAGCTGTGGGAGCCATCAGGTGTCAGGGTGGGGATGGCCTTCACAGGGGAGTTTCTGATGGGTCCTGGAGAATGGCACAGCCAGGCATGGAAGGATGTTGTGATGGAGACCGTGTCACTGGCACGCCACATCTCTGTGGTCCCTTTCTTCCCCTCCCGGTGACCAGGTTAGTTCTGAGACATGGTCCCCATCATCCTGACCCTAATGCTGTCCCTTCCTGGGCAGGCAAGCCTCCAGCAAAGCTGGGTGGGCAAGGGGGTCTCTGTGAGTTCTATCTGGACTCATCAGGTTTCCAAAATATTTCTCTGGTCTGGTGAAAGGACTCGGCCAATATTGTGTGGGTCACCCTGGTGATCTTATCCTGTGTCTCTGAAGAGTGAGGACAATCCCCTTGCAAGTCTCAGTGCCATTTACAGACACCAAATAACGACAGTCGTTTTTACAAAGTGAGCCTGAGTGTCATTTACCATCCAGGGAACAGTGTCATTCCCCAGGGGTTCCAGGAATGAGCTTCACAGCTGTGGGTTTCATTCCTCGTCTGTTTTCTATCTGGACCCACATGGTAAGAGGCTGTGCCCTGTCTGCCTTGCTTTAAGGAAGCTTCCTTGGGGAAATTCCACGCCCTGCTCAGGGTCTTGGAGGAAGCTGAAGGGAGTTAGAGGTTTTCAGGCTTTTCCTGTTTGGTGTCAGTTCCGACCCCTACTGCCTACAGTTTCCAGTATCAAAGGAATACGGGTATACTGATATTTAGAAGTCCACCGTGGAAGAGGTGGATTGCAGGATTCTCCCGCAACCATTTTCCAATGCCAGGGAGCCAGCAGAAACATTTTAAAGGAATTTTTATTGAGAAACCCTTGGCATATCACAGTGGATGAGCCCCAGGTTCCATGATAAAGATCTCCTATTTTTATCTTTTGTAAAATGATTTTCCCAGTAAGTGTAGTGAACATGCATTACCACATTATAGGTTTTTCCTTACAATGAGGACTTGCCAGTTCCACTCTCTTAGCAGGACTCAGATACAGACGCTGTATTATTACTGTACTCACCATGCTGTGCCCTGTATGCCCTGGTTGGTGCCCTTATAACTGGAAGTTTGTTGGGTCTCAGACCACCCCCACCTTCCCCTGGAGACCACCAGTCTGTTCTCTGCATCTGAGTCAGTTTTTTAGGGTTCCACACACAAGGAGGTTAGATGGTGGTTGTCTTTCTCTGCCTGCCTTACACCACTTAGCACAAGGCCCTCGAGTTTCCTGGATGGTGTTGCAAAGGGCAAGGTTTCCTTTCCCCTTGTTGAGCCATGTGCCTTGGCACATATGCCTGTGTTTCTTCACTTACCCATCCGTGGGGGAAACCTCGGTGGTTCCTGTGTGCTGCAGGGGGCACAGGGGGCAGATACCTTTCCTGGGCAGTGTTGTCATCCCTCCAGACAACAGTGTTCTTCTGTACTTGTTGCCCCACTTAGACCCGTGCCCCCACATACATGTCACATGATCTGTATTCACCTGTCTGTCAGTGAGCATGAAAGCTGTTTTTGAATCTTAGCTACTTTGAATATTCCTCTAGGGACCAGGGGAGTGCAGATATCTTTCTGAGGCCCCGGTTTCTTTGCCTTTAGGTGCACATTTGGAAGGGATTGCTGGATCATGTGGTAGATGTATTTTTAGGTTTTGGGTGACCGGCCATACTGTTGTCCACAGTGGCTGTGCCTGTTTATAGTCCCTTCATACATGCGAAAGGCTTCCTTCTGTCCCCATCTTTGAAATTCTTTTTTCCTCAGTAGCTATGATAACAGGTAGGAGGTGATATTGAGGTTTTGATTTGCATTGCCTTGGTGATTAGTGATGTTGACCATCATTGCACACACCTGTCGACCACGCATGGCAAAGGAAACCATCAACACAGTGAACAGTCATTTTGGGGAATGGGAGAAGTATTTGCAAACCGTGTATCTGACAAGGGGTTAATATCTGAAATAGAAAGGATCTCATCAAACTCAGTAACAACAACAACAAAGAACCCCTGATAAACTTGCAGAGGACCTGAGGAGCATTTTGCCAAAGACATTCACATGGTCACTGGACTGTTGACAGGGAGTGCCCTGAGTTTGTAGTTGCTCCTGGTGGTACACCTCAAACTCCTTTAAAGACAGAGTGTGGCCTGACCTTGCATGAGGTCAGGAGTGAGGGTGCAGATGACTGCCACCTGGTGGCAGCTCTCTGTCCATGTCCCTTTGAGATGCAGAGTTGTGGTCCTGATTCCCTGAAGCTTGGGCTACTGCTGAGTCCTCCTGTGAGTTCTTCCTTTGCCGTCAGTGACCCAGTGAGAGCAGTCCCGGTGGCATCCATCCTCTCCAGGACCCAGCGTTTGCTTTTCCTTCCCTGCTGTGTGTGCATTGTCTTCCCCTTCCCGTGTTTCCTGTGGGTTTATCTCCTTCCATGCTGGCTTATTGGTGGTAGAAAGTCAGCTTGTTGATTTGGGAGCATTTCTCACTTCTACCAAACAAGCATTCAATGTTATGAATCTCTCTCTGTATGCTACTTAAGTGGCTTGGCTACAGTTGTGTATGTTGTATTTTAATTTCTGATTTGTTAAAAAGATTTTCTGATTTGTTCTGTGATTTGTCCCTGACCCACTAGAAGCATGCTGGTTAGTTTGTGCATAGTTGGAGGCTTTTCAGATATTTTTCTGTTATAGATATCTTTTCAATTCTGCTGGAGATACTGACATACACTGGATGATATTAAATTGCTTTGATGTTTGAGACTTGCTTGGTAGCTCATTGCGGGTTGTATTGTGTGACATTGTAGTGTATTCTGCTCTTATTGGGTGAGGTGTCTAATACATTCTTCTTGGGTCTAGTGGCTGACAGGGTTGTTCAAGTCTTGTACATCTTTACTGATACACTGATATGTTGTCTGCTTTATTTTCCCTTATAGGCAGATGTTGAAATACTCAGTTACAATTATTAATTTGTTTCTTCTTTCATTTCTGTCAGTGTTTCTTTAAAATTTTTGCAATTTTGTTATTAGGTACATTCTGAGTTAGTATTAGTGTATGTTCCGGGTGAATGAATGAACCACTGTAAGACTGGAAACTGCTCCCCGCCCTCCGTCTGTTTAGTTCTGGTAATGCTTTGTCCCAAAATCTACGACGTGATTTATAGTCAGTTAGCTGAGTAGAGAGCCTATTTTCTTTCTTTGGATTAATGTTTTTAAAACCTATTAGTTTCTATCTTTTCATCTTTAATCTATATCTTTCTTTATGTTTATTATCTCGAGTGAGTTTTAAAACATAAAGAATGTGCATCTGAGTCTTATCTTTACTGGCTTTACAATCTTTTCCCTTTAACATTGGGTGTCTAGGCCCTTAGCAGCTGAATTCATTTCTCCTTGTAGAGCCATGTTCCACCTAGCTTCACTTTTTCTTCTGCCTAAAGAAATAATAATTCTCCTTCTCCTCCTCTTTCTTCTTCCTCCCCTTCTTCGTCTCTTCCTTCTTTTTCCTCTTCCTCTTCCTCTTTTTCTTTCTCTTCCCTCTCCTCCTCTTTCTTCTTATTCTCTTCCTCTTACTCCTGCTCCTTCTTTTTTTTTTTATTTTAAACAGTGCCAGTTTTTGCTGGTGAGGATTTTTCTAAGATTTCTTATTGCGGTTTGAAAATTTATAATTCCTCTTAAGACTAGACTTGCATTTTTAGAGCAGTTTTAGGTTCACAACAAAATTGAGGGCAAGGGACAGAGATCCCAGATATACCCTCCACCCCGACCTGCACAGCCCTTGATAGCAAGCACACCCACCAGACAGTAGGGACACTTTTGAAAACCAACAACCCCAAAATGACACATCATCATCACCCAGAGTCCATTTTACCATTTAAAAAATATTTTGTTTATTTGGTTTTAGAGAAAGGGGAAAGGAAGGAGGAAGAGTGGGAGAGGAACATCGATGTCTGGTTGCCTCTCATGTGCCCCTTACTGGGGAGCTGGCCCCCAATCCAAGCATGTGTCTTGACTGGGAATCAAACCTGAGAGTTTATTTTTATTTTTTTTATTTTTATTTTAATCATTGTTCAAGTACAGTTTTCTCCCTTTTACTCCCATTCCAGCCCACCCACCCAACCCCCCCCTCTTCCCTCCCGTTACCACCCTCCCCCTAGTTTTTGTCCATGTGTCCTTTAAGTTTGTTTCCGTGAACCCTTCCCATTCTCCCCTGAAATTCACTCTACTCTCCCCTGTGGTCACTCTCAGTCTGTCCTCTATTTCAGTGACTTTGACTATATTTTGCTTGTTTCTTTGTTTTGTTGTTTATGTTCCTGTTAAAGGTGAGATCATGTGGTATTTGTCTCTCACTGCCTGGCTTGTTTCACTTAGCATAATGCTCTCCAGCTCCATCCAAGCTGTTGCAAAGGGTAGGAGCTCCTTCTTTCTTTCTGCTGCATAGAATTCCACTGTGTAAATGTACCAGAGTTTTTTGATCCACTCATTTACTGATGGGCACCTAGGTTGCTTCCAGCACTTAGCTATTGTAAGTTGTGCTGCTATGAACATTGGGGTGGGTAGGTTCTTTTGGATTGGTGTTTAAGGGTTCTTAGGATAGAGTCCCAGCAGTGGAATTGCTGGATCGAAAGGCAGATCCATTTTTAGTTTTCTGAGGAAGTTCCATACTGCTTTCCATGGTGGTTGTACCAGTCTGCATTCCCACCAGAAGTACACTAGGGTCCCCTTTTCTCCACAACCTCTCCAACACTTGTTGTTTGTTGCTTTGTTTATGATGGCCATTCTGACTGGTGTGAAGTGGTGTCTCATTGTGGTTTTAATTTGCATCTCTCTGATGGCTAGTGATATTGAGCATCACTTCATGTGTCTTTGGATCTTCTATATGTCCTCCTTGGAGAAGTGTCTGTTCAAGTCCTTTGCCCATTTTTTAATTGGGTTGCTTGTCTTCTTAGAGTGGAGTCGTGTAAGTTCTTTATATATTTTGGTGATTAAATCCTTGTCTGAGGTATCATTGGCAAATATGTTTTCCCATACAGTTAAACCTGTGACTTTTAGCTTCACAGGCTGATGTGTAATCTACGGAGCCACATCAACCAGGGCTTACATGCAACTTAATATATAAGCTTATTTTTTTTCTGAGAAATTGTTAATCTATCATCATTACCAGTGGTGGGAAAACTTGGGAAAACCTTTTTAATTTCTTCATGCTTCTCCTTCCTTATTTGTCAGGTGGAGAGTGTTGTGCACACTATGCTTCTTCTCAGCTATGATGTTAATCTGTTATTACATATTTCAATGCCTCAGTGGATTAAGAGACACTTTGACCCCTCTACTCTGTGCTCCTAGGTCAGCCACTGGCTCATCCTACTAGTTGGATCTACAGTTTACCTGGTGCCATCTGGGTAAGACACACAAGGAGGAAGAAGAGAAGGGACAGGAGCCTCATGGTGGGAAGTGAATTTTGGGGTTACAGGAAAAACTGGTAGTGTCTGGTGGTGTCTCCTTATTCTGTGCACATCAGTGGAGGCAGGTGATCTGTGAAAGAGTTTGAAACGCTCAGCCAGATACAAGAAGCCTGTCTTCCTAATGAAGGTGTGCAATTGAGGCTCGGCTGTAATTTGAGGAGGCTGTAATTCCTTGAGAGTTAAGTCAGCATTTCCTCCTTGATTGTCACTTCTGTAATTTGAGGAGGCTGTAATTCCTTGAGAGTTAAGTCAGCATTTCCTCCTTGATTGTCACTTCTGCTTAGGACTTGGAGGTTTGGTACTTACTTATTCTGCTTGAGAAGAACAATAATTTAAAATCTTAGTTGATTGGGCAAATTATCTGGTCATTCATTCATCTTTATGGCAGATGTATATACCCCTTTATGACAAGTTGTTTTCTTGTTTAGGAATATGAACAGCATCTCCCTTTTTAGGAGGTAAATAAGGAGGTGAAATATTGTAAATGAAAATAATTTCTCCTTTTTTACTCAGTATTTTTGTTTTTGGCTACCTATTTCCAAGAGCGTGGATGCATCCTATACAAGCTCCTATCTTGCCAAACTCTCATAGACGTCATGAGCAGGTGAGACTTTGAGGACCACATTCCTTCTTCTTCTTTCTTGTTAATTTTTAAACAATTAAATTAATTGGGGTGATATTGGTTAAGTAAGATTATGTCAATTTCAAGCATAGCATTTTGTAATAAATCGAATGTATTTTACATTGTGTGCTCCCTACCCAGAGGGGAGTGTCCCTTCATCACCACGTGTTTGAGCCCCTCTGCCCTCTTCTACCTTACCCAGCCCTGTTTCCTGCTGGTGCCCACCACACAGTTGCCTGTGTCTGTGACTCTGCTTGTTTGTTGCTTTATGTTTTATATCCCACGTGTGAGTGACATCCTGTGGTTCTTGACCTTTCCCAGCTCATTTATTTCACTTAGCATGATCCTCTCTGGATGCACCCCTGTCATCACAGTGACAGTATTTTTTAATAGAGGTTTTACGTCAGTGCATTATTGTGATAAAGCCCAGAAGAATCCAAGGTGATGCACTGAAGTTCTCCCCCATCTCTGCCTCTCCATGTCAGTTCTACTTTACCTTGTTCATATGTCTCCCTTTTTCACTATGCCATGAATTTCTAAAATAACAAGTCCTGTTACTATCTCACATTCTCAACACCTTGAACAGGGTGCCTGGAACAGAGAAAGTAGTCAAACATATGTTTAAATGACTGAGTGCTAGTACAGAAGAACTGATTTGTTAGTGAGTCAAAAAATGAATGCATGGAAGAAATAATGAGGGAGGAAGGAAAAGAAAAAAGGAAGGAGGGAGGGAGGGAGGGAACAAGAAATCAAGGAATAAAGGAAAAGAAGGGGACAGATATCTGATTTCCCTTTTTATCGAAAAACAGCCGCTAACATTAGGGAGGAGAAAGGTACATTATGACTAAGATACAAACATGTGAGATCTCATTGCAGCTATGAAGTAAACAGTAACTTTTGGGGGAATGAAAACAAAAAGAATTTCAGTTAATAGTAAATGAGCTTTGGAGTCAGATTGATCTTGGTTCACAGTCCTTCATCTGCCACTTATTAGTTGAATGATCTTGAAGTAGCCTTTTGAAATTTCCGTTTCACCTGTACCTTTGATGAGGAATCAAGTACCATGCTCCCGAGTCCCATCTCAGAAACTGGGAGATCAGTGGAGTGAGTGGCTGGCTGGTGCCTCTCCATGCAGAGCTGTGCTGGAGCTGACGTCCCTGCCAGGGAACCATCCCAATGCAAGAAGGGCTTCCCAGGCAACCTCTGGGTTTCAGAAATCACACAAGCTGTTGGTTTCTTCCATTAAGATATAGAATGTCTCAGAAGAACACTGCAATTTAAAACTGGAATTTGACCAAGTTGTCTTTTTTGGGGGGTGGCCCATGAAATTAGAATCTGGAAGTGAACCTGCTGTCAGTTCTGAGATGGAAGAAAGATGATCTTCAAAAGAATCTAGAATTGTAGGTAAGTTCACGCAATTCCCCTCTGCATTTCAGTTATTGAATGGCTCCAGAGATGAATAAGTTTCCACAATTTGTTCCTTTCTTTCTTGCTGGAGCAAAGGTGAAAGGAGAGTTTTGAATCTTTGCATCAGCATTTGAATTTTTCACTAAATAGGGACCTATTTTAGTTTGGTGATATTCACTTAAAAATAGAGTAAGTGTCGTCATCTGTTTAAATAAGTCACACTGAATTCTACACAGTAGCTCTGAGGGTTTTACTTCCTTGACTCTAGCAAAATAATAATAGTGTAATAATAATATTAATAGAACAAAGTGTATGGACGGAAAGGTTTTGTCCACATTCCTACCTCCTATGCTTGTACACTGGAAGCAATCATTTTTATTGACCCCCTAAGTGTTATGATTTATTCCCACCTCTTCTTCTCCCACATGTGGCTCTCTCCTGAACACCCACCTTGCAATAGGTTCCTTCACCCTTCACAGGCTGTCTGCTGCTGTCCTTCCAGGCAGGGACACCTAACAGCTGCTGCCCATTGTCACATAATTAGGGTTGGGACAGGTCACAACACAGTGGGCAGAGAAAGGGCTGAGTGAAGTCACCATGCATTATGATTCCTACTGTACAGGATTCAGTTTGGTGCAGAGGTGGGGGTGAGTCAGACTTGAGTGTTGTCACCCCCCAAGAGAAGGTGAGAAGTGGGGACTGTAGACTCTCCCTCCAAAGGGTGTTGCTCAAACAACTAAGCAAAGACAAGAGGCGGGTGAGACCAGCATCTCTGTGCTCCCCCTGCCATCTCTGTTGTCTTCCTTCTGGTGTCTGTTCACCTGTTCTGTGTCCCATGCTCGATCGTCTTCCTGCACACGTACCTTCAAAAGGACTGCTGTACTAAACTTCTGACCTATGTCATGTTTTGTCCCCCTGGAGAGACACACTGTGTCTGACTCCTTGTTGCCAACAAATGGGTCACAATGAATAAAGCCATGTTTTCCTCAAAGATCAGTTCATAGATGAAGTGGGCCAAGTCCAGTCCCATAGAGGTTTTATAGCCAAAAGGAGAATTGGAGGTTGACCCACAGGAACCAAAAAGAAGGGAGGACTGGGCAGCATAAAGGAGGGTGGGGTCTCTTCCTGTGTGGAGCACAGATCCCTGAGGAGCGGGTACTCTTTGGGGACTGGGTAAAGGAGGCACTTGTCTGAGGGGTGAGATGGGGCAGGTGAAGGCTCATGGGGCTAGAGGAAGCAAGAGCCAAGTGTGCATACTAGGAAAGCAAAGGGGTCACTGGGTAGCTCAGGTGACCCAAAGGGGCCCCAGACCCAGAAAAACAGAAGAAGAGAGCAGCATGGGTCCCTGAAGGTCAGTAGGGGAGCTTCAAAGGGGCCCTCTGGGATTTTGGGAATGCCTGGTGTGATCCATCTCTGCATAGTAATCAGGATGAGAAAAGGGCAAGATTCTTGGTTTTTGAACCAAGTGGTTCAATTTTATTTAAATTTGATGTCTTTGCAGGTGGCACATTTCTGACTCCTCTGTGACAACTCATTCTTTGCTTTAGAATTACTTTCGTAGGCAGCATTTCATTCCTGGTATGTTACAGTTGGCTATTGATGTTCTACCTCTAGAGCAACGGAATAGCAAGCATTGACCTCCTTTCTTCCCGCATGCACGAGGACTTAAAGACTCAGAAAAACCTACAAGGAAAATAAAAAGGGGCAAAGAGTGTCAGAAATCAAAGCACCATTTTCAAAAGCAATCTGTGTCTGTGTGTACTTGAGAGAACCCTCTGGTCATGGTCACCCCATTATGATAATAAGAGATGAGTCTGTAAAGTTAGGATCCCCTTTCCAGACAGATGAGAACTGCTGAGCCTCAAGAGGTTCCTTTTGTTTCTAGAACCAGCTGCTTAAAGTCTCTGAGCTGGGGGCCTAGGGACGGGTGGGACTAGACAGAGCCAGTGCCCATTGAGGACCTCCAACAGAGAGTCACCAGGAAGCCCTGCAAGGTCAGGTTCGCACACAGCCCAGTGGTTTCAGAATCAGAAACAGCCAGCAGGTGTCCATTTTTAACCTTTGTTTTCCAAATCATTTCCTCAGTGAAGTATGGGAGCTGAGATAGAGCTTAGGTGGAGAGATTGTTGAAGGAGAACCTAATGACTAAGTAACTGACCATTGAAAATAAAGATCGCTTCTAGGACTCCTTCTGTAGTAGTGTTTCTCATCTCTGGGAAGTATGTGAGACCGCACACTTCCTCGATCCTCTCTTCCTGGCCTTTTCAGTCTTTCTTCCTTCCTTCCCCTCTTCCTGCTCTTCCCTCCTCCCTCCCTGATACTGTTCTGTGTTGGAACACTCCATGGACACAGTGAATAAAATGACCACTTTCCAACATAGTGTGTGTAGAAGAGAAAAGACAGAGAACAGAGGGATGGGGGTGGGGAGACAGAAGAGGACAGGGGAGAGAGAGAAGGTGAAGGAGAGAGATCAGGGCACAGAGAGGGACTGCCCTACCCTTCCCACCTGTGCAGCCCTGTGGCTCTGCCCCGCTCACCTGGCACAGACAGCAGGAGCACGGAGAGGAATACAAACAGAAGGTGGTGGAGCCTCATGCTGGCGGCTGGGAAGCTGAGCAGCTGACTGGAGGGGAAGCTGAGCCTTGCCCTTATATGAGGCTCAGGTTCCAGCAGAATTCAGCAGGGGCTGCAACTTGGGTGACTTCACAGTGATTACATTGTTCATCCCACCTGTGCGTCATGATAAAGTCCCTTAGAGAAGAAAGCATACCTACTCCTCTGTATGCAAATTGGGATGGGGAAACTCTGGGAGAACCTTCAGGTGGGGCAAGGACAGAAGCAGGGTAGAGCTGTCTCCATGCCAGAATAAACTTTGTGGAACTCATGTGCTTGCCCTGTGCAACTTTGAATCTATCAATGCTATGTTTCCTGTACAATCTCAGGTCACACTAGGAACCAGGTCTTTCTATAGGAATTGTAAGGACAAGAGACAGGTGGGTCTGAGCCTCCATAGGTTACGAAGGATGGTGACATTCATGTGGAAAATCTAAGATTTGCCATCATCCCAAGTGGCAGATGATGAGACAGGTGTATGCTGTGTTTCTTTCTCTTCCTCAGAAGAAAAATGGTGGGTGAAATGGTGGCCCAACCTGTCTCCCCAGAGTCACTGTATCACAAAGCAAGGGCAGCCCTTGCAGCTCAGTGTCACTCAGATACTCAGGGGACATGCAGCTGTACCTGACAGCAGTGCTGGGAGCCAGGGATTTGTCCTCTCCTCAGACATGTCAAGGCTGGGCTCTCTGTCATTTGGGTCCAGTGGGGACTCTCTGAGAGAATGGCAGGAGATCCACACCCTCTCTGTCCTCGATGGCACCTGGTTCTGAATGCACCCATGAACTCAGGCTCTGCGAGGTCTGCGGGTGCCACCCAGAACCTCCCTGTTGCCCTGAGACCCAGCCGAGTAAACGGTGGCCCCTGGACCGGGACAGCCCTGTGCTCCATGCCCAGTGTGGTGTGTTCAGAGACCAAGGAGGGAACATCCATCCCAATTTCCTCCTCTCCAGTCAGAGGATGTTTGAGAGAGAGAAACACCTACTCACATAGATTATAATCCTGTGTAGAGAATGTATCAATGCATTTGTTTCAGATGTGGTGGGAAAAAGTCCATAATCCAGGGTCATTTTTGACCAGTGTTCTAAGGAGACGTTGGAGAGAGATGTGGAATGTGGTCACAGTCCACTCTGTGTGCTCGCTAGAATGCCGAGCTTCCGAGGCCTCAGGTGTTGGGGTGGGTGGAGGTGCGCTCACAGGAAGCTGTGGGAGCCATCAGGTGTCAGGGTGGGGGTGGCCCCCACAGGGGAATTTCTGATGTGCCCTGGAGAATGGCACAGCCAGGCATGGAAGGACGTTGTGAAGGATACATCACTGGCACACCACTTCTCTGTGGTCACTTTCTTCCCGTCCTGGTGACCAGGTTGGCTCTGGGACCTGGTCCCTGCCATCCTGACCCTAACCCTGTCCCTTCCTGGCCAAGCAAGCCTGGAGCACAGCTGGGTGTGCAAGGGGGTCTCTGAGCTCTGTTTGGACTCATCAGGTTTCCAAAATATTTCTCTGGTCTGGTGACAGGTCTCGGCCAATATTGTGCGGGTCACCCTGGTGATCTCATCCTGTGTCTCTGAAGAGTGAGGACAATCCCCTTGCAAATCCCAGTGCCACTTACAAACACCAAATAACGACAGTCGTTTTTACAAAGTGAGATGGAGTGTCATCTACGATCTAGGGAACACTCTCATTCCCCAGGGGTTCCAGGAATGAGCTTTACAGCTGTGGATTTCATCCCTCCTCTGTTTTCCATCTGGACCCACAGGGGAGGAGGCTGTGTCCTGTGTGCGTTGCTTTAAGGAAGCTTCCTTGGGGAAATTCTACCCACCGCTCAGGGCCTTGGAGGAAGTTGAAGGGAGTTAGAGCTTTTCAGGCTTTTCCTGTTTGGTGTCAGTTCCGACCCCTACTGCCTACAGTTTCCAGTATCAAAGGAATACTGGTATACTGATATTTAGATGTCCACCGTGGAAGAGGTGGATTGCAGGATTCTCCCACCACCATTTTCCAATGCCAGAGAGCCATCAGAAGCATTTTAAAGGAATTTTTATTGACATACACTTTTCATATCACAGTGTATGAGCCTCAGGTTTCATTATAAAGATCTCCTATTTTTATCTTTTGTAAAATGATTTTCCCAGTAAGTCTAGTGAACATGCACTACCAGATTATAGGTTTTTCCTTATAATGAGGACTTGCCAGTTCCACTCTCTTAGCACGTTTCAGATACACACACGGGATTATTAACTGTACTCACCATGCTGTGCCCTGCATGCCCTGGATTGTTGCCCTTTATAACTGGAAGTGTGTTGGGTGTCAGACCACGCCCACCTCCCCCAGAGACCACCCGTCTGTTCTCTGCACCTGAGTCAGTTTTTAAGATTCCACCCACAAGGACTTTAAATGGTGGTTGTCTTTCTCTGCCTACCTTACACCACTTAGCACAAGGCCCTCGAGTTTCCTGGATGGTGTTGCAAAGGGCAAGGTTTCCTTTATCCTGGTTGAGCCATGTTCCTTGGCACATATGCCTGTGTTTCTTCACTCATCCATCCGTGTGGGAAACCTCGGTGGTTCCTGTGTGCTGCAGGGGGCACAGGCGGCAGATACCTTTCCTGGGCAGTGTTGTCATCCCTCCAGACAACAGTATTCTTCTGTACTTGTTGCCCCACTTAGACCCGCGCCCCCATGTACATGTCACATGATCTGTATTCTCCTGTCTGTCAGTGAGCATGAAAGATGTTTTGGAGTCTTAGCTACTGTGAATATCCCTCTAGGGACCAGGAGAGTACAGATATCTTTCTGAGGCCCTGCTTTCTTTGCCTTTAGGTGCACATTTGGAAGGGGATTGCTGGATCGTGTTGTAGATGTATTTGTAGGTTTTGGGGGAACGGCCATATTGTTGTCCACAGTGGCTGTGCCTGTTTACAGTCCCTCCAAACATGCAAAAGGCTTCCTTTTCTCCCCATCTTTGATCTTCTTATTTCCTTAGTAACTATGCTAACAGGTAGGAGTTGATACTGAGATTTCGATTTTCATTGCCTTGGTGATTAGTAATTTTGATCATCTTTGCACACACCTGTCGGCCACGACCGGCAAAGGAAACCATCAACACAGTGAACAGGCAGTTTAGGGAATGGGAGAAGTATTTGCAAACCCTGTATCTGACAAGGGGTTAATATCTGAAATAGAAAGGATCTTCGAACTCAGTAACAACAACAACAAAGAACCCCTCATAAACATGCAGAGGACCTGAGGAGCATTTTGCCAAAGACATACACGTGGTCACTGGACTGTTGATAGGGACTGCCCTGAGTTTGTAGTTGCTCCTGGTGTTACACCTCAAACTCCTTTAAAGACACAATGTGACCTGACCCTGCATGAGGTCACGAATAAGGGTGCAGAAGACTGCCACTTGGTGGCAGCGCTCTGTGTCCCCTGAGATGCAGAGCTGTGGTCCTGCTCCCTGAAGCTTGGGCTACAGCTGAGGCCTCCTGTGAGTTCTGCCTTTGTCCTCAGTGACCCAGTGAGAGCGCTCCCGGTGGCATCCATCCTCTCCAGGACCCAGCATTGGCTTTTCTTTCCCTGCTGTGTGTGCGTTGTCTTCCCCCCTGTTTCCTGTGGGTTTATCTCCTTCCATGCTGGGTTATTGGTGGTAGAAAGTCAGCCTGTTGATTTGGGAGCATTTCTCATTTCTACCATACAAGCATTAAATGTTAAAATCTCTCTCTGAGTGCCACTTATGTTGCTTGGCTACAGTTTTGTATGTTGTCTTTTAATTCCTGATTTGTTAAAATGATTTTCTGATTTGTTCTGTGATTTGTCCCGGACCCATTAGAAACATGCTGGTTAATTTCTGCAAAGTTGGAGGCTCTCCAGATATTTTTCTGTTATTGATATCTTTTCAATTCTGCTGGAGATACTGACATACACTGGATGATTTTAAATTGCTTTGATCTTTGAGACTTGCTTGATAGCTCAGTGCGGGCTGTATTGTGTAACATTGTAGTGTATTCTGCTCTTATTGGGTGAGGTGTCTAATAAATTCCCGCTGGGCGTAGTGGCTGATAGGGTTTTTCAAGTCTTATACATCTTTACTGATACACTGATATGTTGTCTGCTCCATTTTTTCTCACAGGCAGATAAATGTTGAAATACTCACTTACAATTATTAATTTGTTTCTTCTCTCATTTCTGTTAGTGTTTCTTGAAAATTTTTGCAATTCCGTTATTAGGTACATTCTGAGTTAGTATTTCTGTGTGTTCCTGGTGAATGAACGAACCACTTTAGACTGGAAACTGCTCCTGCTCTCCTGTTTAGTTCTGGTAATGCTTTGTCCCAAAGTCTCCGACGTGATTTATTCTCAGTTAGCTGAGTATAGAGCCTGTTTTCTTTCTTTGGATTAATATTTCCAAAGTTATCAATTTCTATCCTTTCATCTTTAATCTATCTCTTTATGTTTGATATCTCAAGTGATTTTTAAAACATAAATAATGTGCATCTCAGTCTCATCTTGACTGTCTCTACAACTTTTCCCTTTAAGACTGAGTGTCTAGGCCCTTAGCAGCTGAATTCATTTCTCCATGTAGAGCCACGTTCCACTGGAATCCACTTTTTTCTTCTGCCTAAAGAAATAATAATTCTCCTCCTCCTTCTTCTTCCCCTTCTTCTTCTCTTCCTTCTGTTTCCTCCTCCTCTTCCTCTTCTTCTTTCTCTTCCCCCTCCTCCTCTTTCTTCTTATTCTCTTCCTCTTACTCCTGCTCCTTCTTCTTTTTTATTTTAAACAGTGCCAGTTTTTCCTGGTGAGGATTTTCTAGGAATCCTTATTGAGGTTTAATAATTTATACCTAACCTTAAGACTAGACTTGCATTTTTAGAGCAGTTTTAGGTTCACAACAAAATTGAGGGGAAGGTACAGAGATCCCAGATGTACCTTCCACCCCAACCTACACAGCCTTTGATAGTGAGCACACCCACCAGACAGTGGGGACACTTTTGAAAACCAACAACCCCAAACTGACACATCATCATCACCCAGAGTCCATTTTACCATTTAAAAAATATGTTGTTTATTTGCTTTCAGAGAGAGAGAAAGGGAAGGACACAGAGTGGGAGAGGAACATCGATGTCTGGTTGCCTCTCAGGTGCTCCTTACTGGGAAGTTGGCCCTCAATCCAGGCATGTGCCCTGACTGGGATTCAAACCTGCAACTTTATTTTTATTTTATTTTCATTTTAATCATTTTGCAAGTACAGTTTTCTCCCTTTTACTCCCATTCCAGCCCACCCACCCAACCCTCCCCACTTCCTTCCCATTACCACCCTCCCCCTAGTTTTTGTCCATGTGTCCTTTAAATTTGTTCCTGCAAACCCTTCCCATTATCCCCTGAAATTCCCTCTTCTCTCCCCTCTGGTCACTGTCAGCCTGTCCCCTATTTCAGTGTCTTTGGTTATATTTTGCTTGTTTCTTTGTCTTGTTGATTAGGTTCCTGTTAAAGTTGAGATCATATGGTTTTTGTCTCTCACTGCCTGGCTTGTTTCACTTAGCACAATGCTTTCCAGCTCCATCCACGCTGTTGCAAAGGGTAGGGGCTCCTTCTTTCTTTCTGCTGCATAGGATTCCATTGTGTAAATGTACCATAGTTTTTTGATCCACTCATTTACTGATGGGCATCTTGGTTGCTTCCAGCACTTGGCTATTGTAAACTGTGCTGCTATGAACATCGGGGTGCAAAGGTTCTTTTGAATTGGTGTTTCAGGGTTCTTAGGATAGAGTCCCAGCAGTGGAGTTGCAGGGTCAAAAGGCAGATCCATTTTTAGTTTTCTGAGGAAGTTCCATACTGTTTTCCATAGTGGTTGTATCAGTCTGCAGTCCCACCCACAGTGCACTAGGGTCCCCTTTTCTCCACAAGCTCTTCAACACTTGTTGTTTGTTGCTTTGTTTATGATGGCCACTCTGACCGATGTGGGGTGGTATCTCATTGTGGTTTCAATTTGCATCTCTCTGATAGCTAGCGATATTGAGCATCGTTTCTTGTGTCTTTGGATCTTCTGTATGTCCTCCTTGGAGAAGTGTCTGTTCAAGTCCTTTGCCCATTTTTTAACTGGGTTACTTGTCTTCTTAGAGTGCAGTCGTGTAAGTTCTTTATATATTTTGGTGATTAAATCCTTGTCTGAGGTATCATTGGCAAATATTTTTTCCCATACAATGAAACCTGCAACTTTTAGGTTCACAGCCTGATGTGTAATCTACTCAGCCACATCAACCAGGGCTTACATGCAACTTAATAAATAAGCTTATTTTTTTCTGAGAAAATGTTAATCTATCATTATTACTAGTAGTGGGCAAACTTGGAAAAACCTTTTTAGTTTCTTCATGCTTCTCCTTCCTTATTTGTCAGGTGGAGTGCGTTGTGCACACTATGTTTTTGTCAGCTATGATGTTAATCTGTTGTTACATACTTCAGTGCCTCAGTGGATTAAGAGACACTTTGACCCTTCTAATCTGGGCTTCTAGGTCAGCCACTGGCTCATCCTACCAGTTGGATCTACCGTTTACTCGGTGCCATCTGGGTAAGACACACGAGGAGGAGGAGGAGAAGGAACAGGAACCTCATGGTGGGAATTGAGTTCTTGGGTTACAGGAAGAACTGGCAGTGTCTGGTGGTGGCTCCTTGTTCAGTGCAGATCAGTGGAGGCAGGTGACCTGTGAAAGAGTTTGAAACTTTCTGCCAGAGACAAGAAGCCTGTCTTCCCAATGAAGGTGTGCAGTTGAGTCTCGGCTGTAATTTGAGTAGGTTTCGTTAATAGACGCATGGGTATAGATCCAAGTTCCTGCCTGACCAAAAGCATGACCTTGAGAGTTAGGTCAGCATTTCCTCCTTGATTCTCACTTCTGCTTAGGACTTGGAGGTTTGGTACATACTTCTTCTGCTTGAGAAAAACAATTAATTTAAAAACTGAGTTGATTCGGCAAATTATCCAGTCATTCATTCATCTTTATGGCAGGTGTCTATACCCCTTTATGGCAAGTTAGTTTCTTGTTTAGGAATATGAACAGCATCTCCCTTTTTAGGAGGTAAATAAGGAAGTAAGATTTTGTAAATGAAAATAATCTCTCCTTTTTTACTCAGTCTTTTTATCTTTGGCTACCTATTCAAAAGAGCGTGGATGCATCCTAGACAAGCTCTCACCAGGCGAAACTCTCCCAGACATCTCGAGCAGGTGAGACTTTGGGGACCACAATACTTCTTCTTCTTTCTTGTTAATGTTTAGACAATTAAATTAATTGGGGTGATATTGGTTAAGTAAGATTATATCAACTTCAACCGTAGCATTCTGTAATAAATCATCAGTACGTTACATTGTGTGCTCACCAGCCAGAGAGGAGTGTCCCTTTGTCACCACGTGTTTGAGCCCCTCTGCCCTCTTCTACCTCACCCAGCCCCCCATTTCCCACTGGTGCCCACCACACTGTTGCCTGTGTCTGTGACTCTGCTTGTTTGTTGCTTTATGTTTTATATCCCACGTGTCAGTGACATCCTGTGGTTCTTGCCCTTTCCCAGCTCACTTATTTCACTTAGCATGGTCCTCTCAGGATCCACCCATGTCATCACAGTGACAGTATGTTTTAATACAGGTTTTACATGAATGCATTATTGTGATAAAGCCCAGAAGAATCCAAGGTGATGCACTGAAGTTCTCCCCCATCTCTGCCTCTGTATCTCAGTTCTACTTTACCTTGTTCATATGTCTCCATTTTTTACTATGCCATGAATTTCTAAATCACAAGTCGTGTTATTATCTCACATTTTCACCACCTTGAACAGGGTGCCTTGAATAGAGAAAGTAGTCAAACATATGTTTAAATGAATGAGTGCTAGTACAGCAGAACCGGTCTGTGAATGAGTCAAAAAATGGATGCATGGAGGAAACAATGAGGGAGGGAATGAAGGGAAAAAAGGAGGGATGGAGGAAGGGAGGAAGGAAGAAAGAAAGGAAGAAAAAGAAAGAAGGAGACAGAGAGAATCTGATTTTTCTACTTATCTAAAAACAGCCACTAACATTAGGGAGGAGAAAGGTACATTATGACTAAGAAACAAACGTCAAAGAACTCATCAGAGCCATGAAGTAAGCAGTAACCTTTGGGGGAATAAAAAGAAAGGGATTCCACTTAATAGTTAAAGAGCTTTGGGGTCAGATTGACTTTGGTTCACAGTCCTTCATCTGCCACTTATTAGCTGAGTGATCTTGAAATAGCCTTTTGAAGCTCTGGTTCTACCTGTATCTTTGATGAGGAATCAAGTACCATGCTCCCGAGTCCCATCTCAGAAACTGGGAGATCAGTGGAGTGAGTGGCTGGCTGTACCTCTCCATGCAGAGCTGTGCTGGAGCTGACGTCCCTGTCAGGGAACCATCCCAATGCAAGAAGGGCTTCCCAGGCAACCTCTGGGTTTCAGAAATGACACAAGCTGTTGGTTTCTTCCATTAAGGTATAGAATGTCTCAGATAAATACTGCAATCTAAAAATGAAATTTGACCAAATTGTCTTTTTTGAGGGGTGGCCCATGAAATTAGAATCTTGTAGTAACCTTCTGTCATTTCTGAGATGGAAGAAAGGTGATCTTCAAAAGAACCTAGAATTGTAGGTAAGTTCATACAATTCCCCTCTGCATTTCACTTATTAAATGGCTCCACAGATGAATAAGTTTCCACAATTTGTTCCTTTCTTTCTTGCTGCAGCAAAGGTGAAAGGAGAGTTTTGAATCTTTGCATCAGCATTTGAATTTTTCACTAAATAGGGACCTATTTTAGTTTGGTGATGTTCACTTAAAAACAGAGTAAGTGTAGTAATCTGTTTAAATAAGTCACACTTAATTCTACACAGTAGCTCTGAGGGTTTTACTTCCTTGACTCTAGCAAAATAATAATAGTGTAATAATAATATTAATAGAACAAAGTGTATGGAGGGAAAGCTTTTGTCCACATTCCTACTTGCTATGCTTGTACCCTGAAAGCAATCATTTTTATTGACTCCCTAAATATTATGATTTATTCCCACCTGTTCCTCTGCCACATGTGGCTCTCTCCTGAACACCCACCTTGCAATAGGTTCCTGTACCCTTCAGAAGCCATCTGCTGCTGTCCTTTCAGGCAGGGACACCTAAGAGCAGCTGCCCATTGTCACATAATTAGGGTTTGGGTCAGGTCACGTCAGAGTGGGAAGAGAAGAGCTGAATGAGGTCAGCATGCATTATGATTCCTTCTGGACAGGGCTCAGTTTGGTGCAGAGGTGGGGGTGAGTCAGACTTCAGTGATGTCATTCACCCAGAGAAAGTGAGAATTGGGTACTGTAGACACTCCCTCCAAAGGGTGTTGCTCTAACAACTAAGCAAAGACAAGAGGCAGGTGAGACCAGCATCTCTGTGCTCCCCCTGCCATCTCTGTTGTCTTCCTTCTGGGGTCTGGTCCCCTGTTCTGTGTCCCATGGTTGGTCGTCTTCCTGCACACATAGCTCCAAAAGGACTGCTGTGCTACACCCCTGAACTGCCTCATGTTGTGTCCCCCTGGAGAGACACACTGTGTCTGACTCCTCATTGCCACCAAATGGATCACAATGAATAAAGCCATGTTTTCCTCAGAGACAAGTTCATAGATGAAGTGGGCCAAATACCCTCCCATAGAGGTTTTATAGCCAAAGGGAGAATTGGAGGTTTACCCACAGGAACCAAAAAGAAGGGAGGACTTGGGCAGCCTAAAGGAGGGAGGGGTCCCTTCCAGGGAGGAGCAAGTGTGGGGCCCTTGGCAAGAGGGTGCTCTGTGGGGCTTGGGTGAAGGAGGCACTTGTTGGGAGGGTGACATGGGGCAGGTCAGGGCTCATGGGGCTGGAGGAAGCTAGAGCCAAGTGTGCATACTGTGAAAGCACAGGGATCACTGAGGAGCTCAGGTGACCCAAAGGGGCCCCTGAACCGCAAAAACAGAGGAAGATTGCAGCATGGGGTCTCTGAAGGTCAGTAGGGGAGCTTCAAAGCGGCCCTCAAGAGATTTTGGGATCGGCCCGTGCGGTCTATCACTGCTCAGTAAGCACCATAACAAAAGGGCAAGATTCTTAGTTTTGTTTTTTTTAAAGATTTTATTTATTTATTTTTATAGAGGGAAGGGAGGGAAAGGGAGAAGGAGAGGGTGGGGGGAGAGAGAGAGAGAGAGAGAGAGAGAGAAACATCAATGTGCGGTTGCTGGGGGTTATGGCCTGCAACCCAGGAATGTACCCTGGCTGGGAATCGAACCTGGGACACTTTGGTTCCCAGCCCGAGCTCAATCCACTGAGCTACGCCAGCCAGGGCTAGATTCTTAGTTTTTAAACCCAATGGTTAAATTTTATTTCAATTCGAAGACGTTGGAAAGTTCTTGGATGTCTTCGATGTCTTTGTCTGATTTTTCTGTGACAACTGGTTCTTCCTTTTCAAATTACTTTCGTACACAGCATTTTACTCCAGGCACGACGCAGTTGGCTATTGCTCTTTTACCTCCTGGGCAACGGAATGGTGAGCATTGACCTCCTCTCTTCCCGCATGTACTAGGACTTATAAACTCAGAAAATCCTACAAGGAAAATAAAAAAGGGGCAAAGAGTGTCAGAAATCAAAGCACCATTTTCAAAAGCAATCTGTGTCTGCGTGTCCTTGAGAGAACCCTCAAGGTCATGGTCACCCCATTATGATAATAAGAGATGAGTCTGTAAAGTTAGGATCCCCTTTCCAGACAGATGAGAACTGCTGAGGTTCAAGAGGTTCCTTATGTTTCTAGAACCAGCTGCTTAAAGTCTCTGAGCTGGGGGCCTAGGGACGGGTGGGACTAGACAGAGCCTGTGCCCGTTGAGGACCTCCAACAGAGAGTCACCAGGAAGCCCTGCAAGGTCAGGTTCACACACACAGCCCAGTCGTTTCAGAATCAGAAACAGCCAGCAGGTGTTTATATTTAACCTTTGCTTTTCATATGATTTCCTCAGTGAAGTATGGGAGCTGAGATAGAGCTTAGGTGTAGACGTTGTTTAAGGAGAACCTAATGACTGAGTAACTGACCATTGAAAATAAAGATTGCCAGGCCGTGGCTGGCATAGTTCAGTGGATTGAGGGTGGGTTGTGAACCAAAGTGTTGCAGGTTCGATTCCCAGTCAGGACACATGCCGTGGTTGTAGGCCACAGCCCCCAGCAACCGCACATTGATGTTTCTCTATCTCTTTCTCCCTCCCTTCCCTCAGTCTTTAAAAAATAAGAATGAGGGTAGGACCCATCCATGCATTTAAAAAAAAGAAAAAGAAAATAAAGAATGCTTCTAGGACTACTTCTGTAGTAGTGTTTCTCATCTCTGGGAAGTATCTCATACTTCACACTTCCTCAATCCTCTCTTCCTGCCAATTTCAGTCTTTTGTCTTCCTTCCCCTCTTCCTGCCGTTCCTGCTCTCCCTCCCTGTTACCGCTCTGTGTTGGAATACAGCCATGTACAAAACAAATAAAACCACAACATTCCAAAATAGTTTTTGAAAGGTAATCGGTGACCTCACATCTCTATCTCCTGTTTCTCTCTCCCTTTCACCCAATTCCTCCTTTCTCCTTCTAGTCCATTTCCGTAACCTCAAAGACAAAGTCAAGCATGGGCATCCAGGGTTCAGAGCTCCAAGCCTTGAGCCAAGAGCAGCCCTGTTGGGGGTGTGTCCTCAGGGATCCTCAAGCCGAGAAGGCAAAGACACAGATGTCTCCCCAAACAGTGGCTGCCCACGTCCAGGAGGGGCTTTGTTATTCTCTAGGTTACTGGAGACTCCACCCTTCAGTATAAGACTTAGAAGGTGACACTCTACATGTTTTGACCTTAGACAAAATCCAATTTCTTGCTTTTATTGAATATGAAAAGCTACCCAACAAAGGCCGCCTCTGTTAGCAGCATCGGAGCCTGGAGCTCGGCGAGTAGATGATGTTTACGAGCTGGCCGGGGCTTCGGGAAGGCTCAGGGAAGGTTCTGCACCTGCTTCCCTGGTGGTGATGGGCAGGGCGCTTTGATCTCAGGAACAAGTGAGACACTCTCTTTGGTCTAAGAGTGTGTGTAGAAGAGAAAAGACAGAGAAGGGAGGGATGGGAGTGGGGAGACAGAAGAAGACAGGGGAGAGAGAGAAGGTGAGGGAGAGAGATCAGGGCACAGACAGGGACTGCCCTGCCCTTCCCACCTGTGCGGCCCCCAGGCTCTGCCCCACTCACCTGGCACAGATAGCAGGAGCACGGAGAAGAATGCAAGCAGAAGGTGGTGGAGCCTCATGCTGGCGGCTGGGAAGCTGAGCAGCTGACTGGAAGGGAAGCTGAGCCTTGCCCTTATATAAGGCTCCAGGTTCCTGCAGAGTTCAGCAGGGGCTGAAATTTGGGTGACTTCAGAGTAATTAAATTGTTCCAATCACCTGTTTCTCATGAGCAAGTCCTTCAGAGGACAAAGCATAACTAATACTCTTTATGCAAATTGGGAAGGGGAAATTCTGGGAGAACCTTCAGGTGGGGCAAGGACAGAAGCAGGGCAGGGCTGTGTTCACACAGGAATAAACATTCTGGAGCTCAGATGCTTGCCCTGTGCAACATTGAATCTCTCAATGCTGTGTTTCCTGTATAGTCTCAGGTCACACTAGGAACCAGGTCATTCTATAGTAATTGTGAGGAACAAGAGACAGGTGGGCCTGAGCCTCCATAGGTTACCAAGGATGGTGACATTCATATGGAAATTCTAAAATTTGCCATCATCCCAGGTGGCAGGTGATGAGACAGGTATATGCTTTGCTTTTCTTCCTCAGAGGAAATATGGAGGGTGAAATGGTTGCCCAACCTGTGTCCTTGGAGTTTCTGTATCACAAAGCCAGGGCATCTCATGCAGCTTAGGGTCACTCAGATACTCAGGGGACATGCAGCTGTACCTGACAGCAGTGCTGGGAGCCAGTGATTTGTCCTCTCCTAAGACATGTCAAGGCTGGGCTCTCCCTGTCATTCGGGTCCAGTGGGGACTCTCTGAGGGAATGGCAGGAGCTCCACACCCTCTCTGTCCTCGATGGCACCCGGTTCTGTTGACCTCAGGCTCTGCGAGGTCTGCGGGTGCCAACCAGAACCTCCCTGTTGCTCTGAGACCCAGTGGACTAAACAGTGGCCCCTGGACTGGGACAGCCCTGTGCCCCAGGCTCATGGATAGCATGTTCAGAGACCAAGGGAGGCGCATCCGTCCCAATTCCTTCCTCTCCAGTCTGAGGATGTTTGAGAGAGAGAAACATCTACTCACATAGATTATAATCCTCTGCAGAGAATGTATCAATGCATTTGTTTCAGATGTGGTGGGAAAAAGTCCATAATCCAGGGTCATTTTTGACCAATGTTCTAAGGAGACGCTGGAGAGAGATGTGGAATGTGGTCACGGTCCACTCTGGGTGCTCATTAAAATGCCGACTTCAGAGGGCCCAGATGACTGGCTGGGTGGAGATGCACTCACAGGAAGCTGTGGGAGCCATCAGGTGTCAGTATGGGGGTGGCCTTCACAAGGGAGTTTCTGATGTGCCCTGGAGAATGGCACAGCCAGGCATGGCATGACGTTGTGAAGGAGACCGTGTCACTGGCACGCCACATCTCTGTGGTCACTTTCTTCCCCTTCTGGTGACCAGGTTGGCCCTGAGACCCCATCACTTCCATCCTGACCCTAACAGTGTCCCTTCCTGGCCAGGCGAGCCTCTGGCAAAACTGGGTGTGCAACGGGACCTCTGTGGGCTCTACTGGACTCATTATGTTTCCAAAATATTTCTCTGGTTTGGTGAAAGGATGCAGCCAATACCAATATCTTTATGTTTGATATCTCAAGTGCTTTTTCAAAATGAGTAATGTGCATCTGAGTCTCATCTTTACTCACTTTACAATCTTTCCCTTTAAGATTATCTAGGCTCTTAGCAGCTGAATTCATTTCTCCATGTAGAGCCACATTCCACCTGGCTTCACTTTTTCTTCTGTCTAAAGAAATAATAATTTGTCTCCTCCTCCTCCTTGTCTTGCTTCTGCTCCTCCTTCTCTTTCTTCTCCTCCTCCTTCTCCTTCTTCTTCTCCTCTTTCTTCTCCTCCTTCTTCTCCTTCTCCTTTTTCTTCTCCTTCTTCTCCTTTTTCTTCTCCTTCTCCTCCGCCTCCTCTTCTTCTTCTTCTTCCTCGTCCTCTTCATCCTCTTTCTTCTTTTTCTCCTCCTCTTACTCCTGCTCCTTCTTTTTTAAATACTGCCAGTTTTTGCTGGTGAGGATTTTTCTAAGATTTTTTTTTTGCTGTTTAAAAATGTATACCTTCTCACAGGTTTGATACCCAGCCAGGGTACATTCCTGGGTTGCAGGCCAGAACCCCCAGCAACTGCACATTGATGTCTGTCTGTCTGTCTGTCTCTCTCCCTTCCCTCTCTAAAAATAAATAAATAAAATCTTTAAAAAAATGTATACCTTCTCTTAAGACTAGGCTTTGCATTTTTAGAGCAGTTTTAGGTTCACAACAAAATTGAAAGGAAGGTACAGAGATCCCCAATGTACATTCTGCCCCCGCTTGCACAGCTGCCCATAGCTAGCATCCCCATCCGGTGGAAGGGGCACTTATTAACACCGACACCCTGGCACTGGCACATCATCACCCAGAGTCTGTTTTACCACTAGTTTTGAAATATATCTTTCTGCTGTGGAACTCTAGGTTAGCACTACTTTTTTCTTTTGTTACTTATCAGCATTGCCCCAGTTCATTTCAGCTGTCATAGATATTCGTGAAAAGTTTGATTTGATTTCTCCTTTTGTTTCTCGGAATTTAAAGTGTCTTTCTCTCGGGCTGCTTTTTAAGGTTTTCTCTTGATCCGTTGGTTAATTTGGCTGTGATGTGTTTCGCATGGTTTTCTTTATGTTCACTTGGCTCAGTTTCTTTGAGCAATAAACTCTTTGGTTTGTGGCTTCATCCGATTTGGAAAATGGCTGGCCCTTCTCTCCTTAGCTACATCTTCCCTCACCCACCCTCTTTCCGACTCCAAACACGTGTCCCGTGGATGCTCGATGTTTTCCTGCAGGCTGCTGTGCATTTGCTTTTAGCTTTTGCTTCTTCTGTCTGCTTCATTTCTTCATTTGTTTGCATTTGCACAGGCTTGGGCCTATTTATCCTTTCCTCTGTCATGTTGTATGCTGTTAATCCAATTCAGTATATTTTTTACTCAGATATTGTTTTTCATCTGTGGAAGGTTCCATGTGGTTCTGTATAGCTTTCACTCATCTCCTCATCATGATGTATTTTTTTCCCTCAAACTTGGAGACATTTATAGGATTTGTAACAGTTCTTGTGAATCCCTTGTGGCTAACTCTATCACCTTTGTCGTCACAGGGTCTGTATGTACTAACTGATTTTTCTCTTGGCTATAGACCATGTTCTCCTGCTTCTTTGCACACCTAGCATTCCTGATTGGATTCAGTATATCATAAAGCTTATATTGTTGAGTGATAGACTTTGTTGTTTTCCTTTAAAGAACGTTAGGTTTATCCTGGCTCATGGTTAAGTTGTTTGTAGATCAGTATGATTCTTTCAGGATTAAAAAAAAAACTTGTCAGAGTAGCTTCAGAACAGTTAAATCTAGAGCTCAATGACCCTACTACTAATGCGATTCCTGTCTGAGGACTTTCTTGTGGTCTCTCCACTCTGCTAGTGGAAATGCATCTTTTCCGGGCTTGTATGTGCTCCTGGGATTTTCCCCCTAAACACTGCATGGTGTTTTCCTCGTGAACTTTCACCCTAAGTGTGCTCACATCAGTGCTCAGGCTAAGACTCACGGGGCCCACTCCGCAGCTCTCAGGAGCTCCACCCCCAGATGCCCCTTCTGGTTCTCTGCCCTGGAAATGAGGGTGCCTCTTGCTCTCAGAGACCTCCGTCGCTTCAACTCAGAGGGTGGCTGGTCTGTTGGCCTGGAGCCCAGTGGGCTGGAGACATCGTCGGTGTCTCTTCGATCGCAGCCCTGCTCTGCTGGTTGCCCAGTGTCTCACACATGGCTTCACACCTTTGTCTGGTTCTGTAGCTGTGTACTGTGGGAGGGCAGTCCCCACGGCGGTTACTCCTTTTGTAAGAGTTTATTTATTTATTTTATTTATATTTGTTTTTTAGAGAGAGGGGAAGGGAGGGAGAAAGAGAGGGAGAGAAACATTGATGTATGAGAGAAAAGTTGATTGGTTGCCTCTCACACACTCCTAATCAGGCACCTGGCCTGCAGCCCAGCTGAGTGCTCTGACTGGGACTTGAACTGGTGACCTCTCAGTTTAAAAACAAAAACAAAAAACAACCAGAACTAACAGAAAATTGAACTCTATGGAAATATGACAACTAAGGAGTTAAAGGAGAAACATTCATCCAGACTGGTAGGAGGGGTGGAGACAGGCAGCTGGGTGACGAAGAGTTGGGGCAAGGCAGTGGCCAGAGGATGGGGTGGGTGAGTCAGTGGCTGGTGGAGTGGGCGGTCCCACATTTGAGTGTGGATACACGGGGAGGAACAACTGGGGATCGAGACAGACTGTCCAACTCAGGGTTCCAGTACAGGGAAATAGAGCCTCAAAACCTCTGAGTAAAAAAACCTGTGGGGGCTGAGGTGGTGGGATAAACTTCCAGCCTCAGAGGAGAGTTCACCGGAGAAACCCACAGGGTCCTGGAATGTGCACAAACCCACTTACCTGGGGATCAGCACCAGAAGAGCCCAATTTGCTTGTGGGTAGCGGGGGAAGTGACTGAAAACTGGCAAAGAGACGAGGAAGCAGCACTGCGCCCTCTCGGACCCCTCCCCCACATACAGTGTCACAACGCAGTGATGTGAGTTGTTCCACCCTGGTGAATACCTAAGACTCCACTCCTTCTTATGTAACAGGTATGCTCAGACAAAAAAAAAAGGTCCAAATGGAAGAACAGATCAAAGCTCCAGAAAAAATACAATTAAGTGATGAAGAGATAGCCAACCTATCAGATGCATAGTTCAAAACACTGATAATCAGGATGCTCACAGAAATGGTTGAGTATGGTTGCAAAATAGAAGAAAAAATGAAGGTTCAAAAGAAACCTGACAGGTAAGAAGGGGTTGGGAAGAAGAATTCAAAGTCATGAAAAGTAAGGACCTGTATCCATGATTACTTTATCCAGCAAAGCTATCATTTAGAATGGAAGGGCAGATAAAATGCTTCCCAGTATAGGTAAAGCTAAAGGAGTTCATCATCACCAAGCCCTTATTATATGAAATGTTAAAGGGACTTATCTAAGAAAAAGAAGATAAAAAATATGAACAGTAAAATGACAACAAACTCACAACTATCAACAACCAAACCTAAAAAAAACCACAAAAAACAAACTAAGCAAACAACTAGAACATGAACAGAATCACAGAAATGGAGATCATGTGGAGGGTTATCAGTGGGGAGGGAGAGGAGGGGGAATGGGAGAAAAGGTACAGGGAATAAGAAGCATAAATGGTAGGTAGAAAACAGACTGGGAGAGGTTAAGAATAGTATGGGAAATGGAGAAGCCGAAGAACTTGTATGTACCACCCGTGGGCATGAACTAAGGGGGAAGGAATGCTGTAGAGAGGGGGTTACAGGGTGGAACAACTATAATAGCTTTAATCAATGAAATATATAAAAAAGAAAGAAAAGACTACTTATATGTATGAATTTATTTATTTGAGAGAAGGGAAAGGAGGCAGAAAGAGAGGGAAAGAAGTTAATCCTTTTTTGGTGCAAGGCACTTTACTAGGCAGGGCAGAAATGAGAAAGGCCAGGTCCTTGCCCTTTACGATGTGTCAATACTAAGACTGGAAACAGGCAAATGTGTATGATGCAGAAATCGAGCAGTTTCGTGGACAGGGCACTCAAGTCAGGACCGTGTGCTGAATCACAGGGGAGACAGTATTTCCTTGGACGATGAGCTGTGTTTCCAGGAAGGGGGTAGGATTTGAGATGGCTCCTGAGGAGGCGGGTTAACGTTTGGAGAAAAGCGAGGAGAGAGAGTCCACGCCAGGCATGAGGTCCGCCAGAGTGGAGGCGTGGGTGAGAGGAAAATGGAAGGATCATTTGCGAAGAGCCAGGTGCCCCCCTTTCTCTGAGGTGTAAAGTGCTCTGAAGGGCTTGGGGCGACCTCCGAGGAACGCAGTGATGTCTTAGAGACCGATTTGATGGGGAGATGCTGTGTCAGGTAGAGGGACAGGAAAGCTCAAAGGTGTGGGTGGTAAAACAGCAAGGAGCGTTTCAGGGCGAACAAGGGGTCCGATTTCCCTGGGGTCTAAAATCGACAAAAAAGGGGAAACCCTTGGAAACTCATTCAGGAGCCCTTGGGGTTTCTCCAGGAGATTGTACTTGCAGCTGGATCACAGGTGCGTCAGGAACACTTTCTAAGTGGCCGATTTGGCACAACCACCAAAATAGCCAGGGCTTGACAAGCACAGTCAAACTTGTGATTTTTTTTTTTTAAAAATATTTAATTGAACTTGGCTTGGACGAACTTCAAGCAGGCATCTTCTCACTCGACGACGGTCTCCTCGTGCCCAGGGGTCTGTCACTTCTTCCTGCGGCAGCACTTCCGGCCACGGAGAGAGCAGGTGCCTATCTGCTCCTCCTTCGGGAGGCAGCTCAGCGCCGCGCAGCGGCCATTCCTGGCTTTGCAGAAATACCTCTGCACTCTCGTTATGATTCCTGCATCGCCTGCGAAGAGACAGGGGAATGTGTGGGCAGGGTCTAGGGAGGCTGTGGGTATAAATACAGGACTTTTGGAATTCCTCAAGTAACCGATTTGTTGTCTTTCTTTTATTTTGCCTTTTTATTTTTTTCTTTGTTCTATGAAATCAGGAGTCAAGTAGAAGGTAGCACCAGGCATCCAATCAACAAAGTATGTAACGGCTACAGCTCAGCCACGAGCCCCCCATGGCACTGGCAAGTGTGCCCACGGGGAGCACCCACAGCAAGGGGCTCCTGGAAGGACCAGGCGGGCGGTGGTCGCTGGAACATCTCCAGGGCCCCAAAGACACCACCTCCAACCACTAAACTACTAAAATGGGAGCCTGTGCTTCTGTCCTCAGGTTAAGTTGAGCTTTCCTGTTGGTATTAAAATGTCAGTCTCACGTTCTTCATGCTTCATTAACAGGTATGTCTTTCTATTAGAAGGTGTCTTTTATGAGCTACTTAGTCTGTTAAGAGAGGAAGGACTTGGGTGCTGGGGGAAGAGGGAAGGGACTAAGGGCCTAGGGCTTGGGTGCTGGGGGAAGGAGGTAACCCCAACTGGTAGTTACAAAACAGTCATGGCGACATATGCAAAGCATAGGAGATAAAGTCAATAATAATTGCAGTAACTCCATGTGGTACCAGTTGGGGTTTTGGAAATATCGAGGGGACCACTTTGTAAAGTACATAATTGTCTTGTACACTGAAAGCCAAAACAAAACAAAATTGAAGGAAAAAAACCCCAGAAAAATAAAAGTTGATCAAAAAAGGTTGGGAAACCTGCTTTCAGGTTCTCGATCCTTCCAGGAAGAAGATTGGTGCCTCTTTCCCACACAACAAACCTACCTGGTCTCCACCTTCCTGAGGAATGAGGAGGGACTGACTTGAAGGACATGCTACCCATTCCTTCCACCTGCTCCCTCCCAGCCCGTCTTACCTGGAACGGGTGTCAGGCACAAGAGCAGCAACGCGAAGACCAGGTAGAAGATCCTCATGGCTGACGGCTTCGTGGCTCACAGAGACTGGCTGGGAAGAAGTGCCTGTTGGCTTTATAAAGGGTCCAGGTCTGCAGCCACAGGCAGAGTGAGCCAGGCTGCGATTCCTGTAATATCACAGTGATGACAACGTGACGTATTCCCGGTGCTTCATGCCAGTGTCTCTTACCTCACAGGCCACACCCACCGGGCCAGGAGTGAACCACGAGCCTGAGGGGTGAAGCCAGGTCTGCCATGAGCACACAGCTGTCCTCACGCCCTCTGGGCCTCGGGCGCTGGCCCCGGTCTGACTCCGATCTGGCTGTCGATGTGGATGGGAAGGACCTGCCTCCTCTTGGGTCAGTCCTGGGGCGTGTCGCTGGGAGATGACTGATCCCTGCTATGGTACTTCCAAGCTTTCTGCCTTCTCCCTAAAACCTTGGGAGTGTCTGTGGCCGCCTGGGAATCTCATGGGTCCAGCCCTAGACACACTCAGAACTAGGTGTCAGCTCAGGCTGGCCCACACCCCGAGGCTGCACAGGTACACCTGAGATTGAGGAAAAACAGGACCAACTTTTGGGTGATGAAGAAAGGGAGGAGAGATGGGCTGCATTCCTGAGGCCCTGAGCCCATGCCCCTTAGCCATCACGCGGTGCTGTGACTTGGGTGAAACAGCTTCCTCTCCATTGTCGTCTGAAAACTGCCCAGTTCATGAGTCAAGAAGGTGTCTCATTTTCTTTCATCAGAGAAAGAGAATGCCGGGATGATACATTGGAGGGCCTCGCATCTCCTCCTTGCGGGTGACACTTCCTATGCAAATGAGGGGCTTTAGCAGACACACTGCAGACCTCTGGTTACTCACGGCTCATGGCTCATGACCATTCAAGGAAGTCCCGGATGCAGGAGACGTCCTGCGGATACAGAGTCAATGTTTAGTGGGCCAACCGCCGTCTTTATTTCATTCATGATTAGATTTACACATTAAGAAATCCAGTCAACGGGTTATTTTGTCAATAGACTCACGAGGGCCTGAAGTCACCTGACGCTGTCTGGCCGCTGCCTCTCGTGAATGCAGCCACCAGGGCCCCACTGCTGTCCCCGGGTGTGCTGGCCCCAGGAGCACGCGCTCGGGGCCTGGCGCACGGGTCGGAGTCTGTAAGCAAACTCTGAACACATGATGGAGAGAGATAAGTGCCATGTGCTTGGGGCCGTTGGGGTAGAGGAGGGACCAGGTCTGGTCCTTTCCCTCGAGGAGCGCCCATGGAGGGCAGGGCAGGTGGGCCCACAGTGCAAGGAACCGCACAGGGTGAGTCTCGATGAGTGGCATACTGAGGGCTCAAGCACCGGGCTGTGGAAATGTGCAAGGAAGGCAATTCACACTGAAGGGTGAATTCAGGTAGCAGATTTCAGAATTTGGAGTTGCAGACCCTATGTCTTTTCGAAATCTAACTTTCCTCCTCAGTGTAGGAAGGAAGTGAGTACGGGGTAGGCTGGGCACTGACTGTGGGCAAGCCCTCCCCTGCCTTCCACAGGATGGCATGAGGGGGTGTGCAGGGTGCTGCGGCGTGTCAGAACCGGCTGCTGGCGGGGCCCGGGGCTGCGGCCAGCAGAGCCTCGGGCCCCTGCTGGGAGTGTGCTTTCCCACGTGGAGAACAGACTTCCCGGGGAATCCTTGCTCTGACCCTTCCAAGACTGGAGGTGTTTCTAACTCAATGTCCCTATTTCACAAGTGGATCTCTGGGGGGAAAAAAAGCCCCTTCTCCATGTACTGGGAGCCGCAGCCTGCACTGTGGCACAGCCCCTTGGAGCCTGTCTGTGTTTTAAAGACACTGTGAATGCCAGGCAGGTCTGTGGTAAGACTCCAAACAGCAGAAGGAGGAGGTGGTAGTGCTCCTTGCTTCTCCTCCCCCATGGAGAAGTAGCCACTGGTGGTTTACCTTCGTGCTGACACATTGCGCCTTTCTTTTCACGTGAAAAATTCTTCCCGCCCCTCGAGTAACAGTGGCCACACGTGGCTGTCTGCTAATGAGCTGCATCTGGGCAGTGGGACGACACCGATGGGAGCTGGGCACACTCCCTGGCCCCTTCGAGTCACCGGGTGTCGGACGTGCAGGGCCAGCAAAATCCTGGGACAGAGGCCCCGGGTGTTCTCCCAGGTCTGAGTCGGTGTTTTTCTGTGCCGATCAGGTTGGGAGGAGAGACGGAACGTCTTGGTTCCTGTCGGATGCTCCTCTAATTTTGTCGAAGACTGTTGTCACAACAGGGAGTGGAGGTGTGGCTGACCCCGGTTCTCGGTGGGGGCTTAGCACTGCAGGGGCAGGGGCGGGGAGAAGGGCACTCAGGTTGGAGCGGGACCCTCTTCCACATCCCCTGGCCCCTCTGTCCTGTGTTATCTGCTTGCTGGGGTAGATGGCCGGAGTCCTAGAGCGTCTGTTCTCAGCAGTAAGGCTCGGAAAGTGCCGTGTGCCTTGTCCAGCCGCAGGGAGAACCCTGTGAGTGTATGATGTGAGGTTGACTTGTGAACTGCAGGTTGCCACGTGGCCCACGCAGCACGCAGGGGTCTTCAGCAGGAACGACTCGGGAGGGCTGCTCAGCAGTTGCAAGGTGGCTGAAAGATCGTGACCCTGGGCTCCCAGGGAGGGGATCCAAGGTTCCGGCTCTTCATTGTCACATAGCGTGTGTGTGGGGGAGAGCTCCGTCATTTCACCTTGTTACCAGCCTGTTGCATTCATTACATAGGGCACGGCGAGCGTCATCTCAGCTTTACGTGTGAGGAGACTGAGCTGAGAGAGGTTGGGTGCTTTGCCCTCGGCCACCCAGACAGTAAGGGGCACAGCTCTGAACTGTAGGTGTAGGGATCTACATGCATTTCCCAGGCTCCTCTACCCTCCAGCCAAAGGTGCATCCAGCTGGGTTGGCCAAAGGGACGCACTGGCCGGAGAGCGGGAGGCAGGCACTGGTGAGGAGCCAGGGTACTTCCCTTCCTGTCCTTCAGGAGGTATCTTCTCTGTGTCCCCACTTCCTCCCAGAAAAGCCATTTCACTCAGGGTCCCCATGGCCCCTAGGCAGGTCTGCCGTGACCCCGGCATCTGTGGAGTGGCCCGTACCCCACTGGGACAATTGCTGCCTTCCTCTCTGCCCTGTGGCCCTAAGGATGGTCGTGTCTTTCTGCTGTTGCCAGTCCTGAGACGACCCGCCATACTCCTGGCTTCTCGGCTCTCCTGTCGCCTGTCCGCCAATTGTCTACATTAAACACCCCCCCCCCCCCGCCCAATTTGGGGATTCTTACAGGTATTTCAATTTCCCTTGTTGGACTTTGCCTTGCAAGGTCATGTTATATACCAGGGGTGCCCAACCTTTTTTTTTTTTTGGTGTCTCTGGGCCACACCGGAAGAAGAAGCGTTGTCTTGGGCCACACATTAAATGCACGAGCGCCAATAAAAACTGATGAGCAAAAAAACCAGTTTTTAAGTAAATTTATGTTTTTGTGTTGGGCCGCATTCGTAGCCATCCTGGGCTGCATGAGGCCTGGGGGGGTCACGGGCTGGACAGCAACCGTCATTATGTTAATGTTTCGTGAATTCTTCCCCTTGGGGTAACTTTCCTGTGCTGCCAACGGCTAGGATAACGCGTTGCTCCACACCGCCCTCCTGTACTCCTCATTGGCTTCTTAAGATGTAGCGTAAAGCGGGAACTTTGAGGCAATGGTGTGGGGCTGCTGGTTGCTACAACTTTTCCGGCGCTTGCTTGCGCTTGCTCACATCAGTGTGTGTGTGTGTGTGTGTGTGTGTGTGTGTGACCTCCTAGCTTTTGACCTGTCGCTGTTGTCTGAGCTCAGTTATGTCTCCAAAAACTGATGTAGGTGAGGAAACAGGAGAGTCAGAGGCTTTCCCCAGCTAGAACCACAAACGACCTTTTCTTCTGGAAGGTGGCGGCCTCAGGAGGCAGACACTCTGTCTCGTCCGAGTGCCAGGCCTTCCTGATGTGCAGACGTCAGCACTTGGTGTCACTTGCCCTGCTGGGCGGCATTTGTGTGTCTGACGGTTGCCTGCAGGCATCTGAGCTGTGACACCTGCCCTGGAAGACACTGTGCTTCCTTCACAAAGACAGCCGAGGGCCCGCCCAGACCAGCCCGCCAGACTCCTGCGTGGGGAGCCCGGGGCCTCACGGGCGGTTCTGAAGCGCTGCCCCGTTGTCAGGAGAAGCACAGGCCTGGAGGAAGCCTGTCTCCTACCGGTGGGGACAGTCCCCTGGCTGAGAGACACAGACCTCGCCGGGAAGCTGGTCCCCAGCCACGCTCCATGGGTCCCTCCCGGTAGCACTGTGGTGACAGCAGTCAAGTGAACTGTGCCTCTTTTCCTGCTCCTTCGCCCGGCTCTCCTGTGCGGGGCGCCCCACCTGGTGCCACGCCCCACACCCGAACATTCAGTCCCGTGAGTCACCGTGACTCTTGGCTGTCAGCTGCTCGGGCGGGCGGGCAGGCGGACGGGCGGATGGGAGCCAGGGAGCCCGGGCGTGCCACCCGGGACAGGCCCCCGACCCTGCCTCTCCCGCTCCACCTCGCTGCGGGAACTGGCCTCCCTGGGGCCTCGTCTGCCCCCCCCACCCCGGCCTGTTCTCCCAGGGACTCGGCTTCGGCCCTGCTTTGCTCACGTGGAGGGGAGAGGCGTGAGTTTTGGGAAAGGAACTGGACAGACGGCTCGTCACGAAAGGTGGAGGGATGCAGAAGCTCGGCCCTTCCTTCTGGGATTCCTTCAGTGCCAACGCTCTTGCCTCCAGGTGCCGCTTCCCACCCAGGACCACCCGGCGAGGGGGTCTCCTTGAAGGCAGTTTTCCCTTCCCTCCCCTGCCCCCACCCCTGCTCCCGAGTGGGGCCAGCCCGAGTCCTGGGCCCTGTCCGCATCCTGGGAGGGCTGGTCTAAGCCACCCTTCCTGACACCACCCACTGGGCTGTCCTTCCCTCCCTTCCTTCCACAGACGTGCAGGAGACATTGAGCTGAACATTCAAAAACTAGTGGTGCCCACGGCACAGGCTCTGGGCTGCGAAGGAGGCAGGTGAGGGTGACGGAGGAGGGAGCGGCAGGTGCAGGGCAGGTGACAGACACCAGCTGCAGGGAGCACAGGGGAAATGCCCGGCCCATGGGTGGAGGGGGGGACTCCCGCCTCCTGAGACCGGACAGGGGCGAACACCGTGAGATGTTCAGTGGTGTCCTGGGTCCAGCAAACAGCCTGGGGGGCTGGGGGGTCCAGATGGCATGGGCTGCTTGGTGCCAAGGAGGAGAGGGTTGCAGCCGGGGCTTCCCCAGGGGTTTGGTATGAGGGATCTCGGAAAACAAGTCCCATGCTGGGGAGCTCAGGGCTCCCTATGGGGGAAAGGGGCAGCCTAGGGTGGGTTTGGGGCAGAGGGTGCTGATGGGCGCTTCGCAATGTCTGGTTTGACTGCAGACAGCAAGGCGGGGCGGTGCCACCCACTGGGCCAGCTGGCCTCAGCCCCAGCTCCTCCGTTCTGCTCTCAGACCCACGCCTGGCGCAAGACCACACCCAGGGGCCGGGGCCAGGCTGGCTCTTGGCAGACCCCGGGCTGCCCCAGCCCTCCCTGTTTCCCACTCGTGCGTCCCATCTGCTCAGGGCCCTAGCTACCCACTCACTGTGCAAAGTCCCATTCTTTGGGGGGCACAGAACCATCCCCCGGCTACATCAAGTTTATCATTGTTGCTGCCACCTCCTGTGCCCTGCGGACCCACCGTGGGGTCAGGCATGCTTTGGCCCCACCCTTTGCCCTCTAGAAGGTCTGGCTTCTGAGCCTGACCCTTCCTCCAGCTCCACTGGGCATCTGCGGAGCCCAGGGCCCACGAAGGCCACGGTCAAGGCCTGTGCGGCTGCTGTGAGCCAGGCTTCTGTGTCTCCAGTTCCTCTCAGGTTTTCGGGCAGCGAGATCCAAACAGCAGATTCAAACCTCTCCCTGGCGTCCCAGCAGAAGGGCTGCCACCCGCTCACGCTGCCAAGGGACAGAGGGACGTGGGGTTGCAGACGGACATCCCGACCCGCAGGTGTTCCCGCACCTGAGGCGCCAGCAGACGTGGTGGCCTCAGACACCTGCCCCAGCCTGCCTGCCCCCTGCTTCCGCGGCAGGACGGTGGTCCTTCGTCTCAGCGCCGCTCGGTCTTGGGCTGAGACCTCACCGCCTCGAGGGGAGTCCTCCGAGGGAACCCCACACCTCGCTCCCTTCCTTGCCCAAAGCCAGGGTTGCAGAAGCCTTGGCAGAAGGCCCCGCCGCTTCACGCAGCTGCTGTGGCCCCTCCTGCCTGCCTGGAGCTGCATGGGCCTGGGCCGGCGTCCTCACCTGTCTCTGGAGCCCAGATACCGCCCCCGCCCCCTGCCCCCCACTGCAGATGAAGGGTGTCCTGGGAAAAGCAACCCATCGTTTTCGTCTCCTCCTGACACAGCTGTGACCACGCCGACTGTCATGTGGTCGCTTACGAAGCGAGGAGAGCTTCGAGGACATTGTGCAAACACAGCTTCCCGGTTATTTCCCGGATGGGAGGACGTGGGCCACTCTGGGGCCCTACCTGGGCCCGCCCTGGACTCGATACCCAACGGCAGCCAGGCCTCTGCCACCTTAAAATCGGCCTGGTGAAAGTCGCCGGGGGGTCGTGGACAGAGCCCCCCCTGGAGCTGTGTGGCTCTGGGCCAGCAGCCTGGCACCTCTGAGCCCCAGGGGTCTCGTGTGTGATGCTGACACTCGTGGCTGCGCCGTAGGTGACGGAGCCGGACGCAGGCGAAGCACTTAGCCTGACGCTGGGGCCAAGGAAGACTCCATCCGCGAGCGAGCACCAGGTGGCGGGCAGAGGCGGCACAGCAAGGAAACCTTGAGAGCGTCCCTGGGTCCCTCAGTGTTGACACTAGAATTCCTTCAGATCTGGATGCCCTGGGGGACCCGCAAGCTACCCAGCCCTTGCCTGCCCCCGCCCCCCGCCCTCCGCCCCCGGCCCCAGCCTGTCTGTGGGGCGGGCCACTCCCTGAGTGAATTCTCAGACTGATCCAGGACAGGCACTGTTGCCCTGCAGGGGAGACACGTGACTGTCTGCAGTGCTGGCCTCTCACCTGCACTGGCTCGCCACGGGGAGGAGACCTGGAAACGGCAGCTCCGCTGGCATCCAGCCCTGCCGAAGGCGGGCGGGACTGGGGACCCGCTGTCCCTGGGGGTAGGGCATGGGGGTCATGCCATTTATGGTCAAAAACTGCTGAGCACTAAGTGTGTGGTGCAAGCAGATGCATTCGGAAATCACCCACCGCGAAATGGGCAAAGGCGTCTTAAAAAAAAAAAAAAAAAAAATCCCCTGAAGCCCCAAGCAGCCTTCCCACAGCGATACAGACCTGTTCCTAGAGCCCCACCTAGCGGGGGAAGTCTGTACTGCAAGGGGCCCGCCCTCCAGAAGGTAACTCCCGGTTATTTTGGGTCCTCCTCATGCATACAACAGCATGTTATTCGGCCTGCTGCGTTGCTGCTGCCTGCACACACACCCCGCCCCGCCCCCCGCAGGTGAGGGTGCTCCGCGCTGGGCCCCGGGGGCGTCCAAACTGCAGAATCAGCAGGGGCGGCAAGCAGGCAGGCTCGGCCTCCACCGTGCACAGCTCTGCGGCCCGGCCCCTCCGGCTCCCGAGTGAGCAGAGCTGCACAGTGCGAAGCTTCGGGAAGCAGCCTGACCCCGCTGTCCGCGGCGGCTTCAGTTCACCCCCACGCACCTGCGGCGGAACCCCGGGCAGGGCGGGGCTGACTGAGACCTTGCCCTCTGACCCTTGCCAGGAAAGGCTGGCTCCCTGGGCCCAGCCCGCCTCCGACCCCCGGCGGCTGCATGCCCCATCGTTCATTTTTAAGTTGCACTTGACATACGGTGCTAGGTTCGTTTCCGGTGTGCAGCAGTGTTTAGACCTTTTAGACCTTCATAGCCTTCACCAAGTACCCACCTGACGGCCTGCGTCGGCATTACAAGCCTACGGGCTATGGTCCCCGTGCTGTACTTTACACCCCGACTGTTCCGTGACCGCCAATCGGTACCTCTCGAGCCCTCCCCCCTTTTCTTCCTTTAGCCCCTGGGCCGGCTTCACAAGTCACTATGGAAACCAGTGGGAGGTGTCGGAGGTGGCAGCGCGCCCTCTGCTGGTCACCGTCGGGATCTGCAGCTGCTTGTGGTCCACGTAGTCGCTCGCTGTGAAAACTGGTCCGTCTGCCTCTGGGGTTCTCTTAGGACCATATCGAGGTCCTTAAGGCCCTGTCCAAAGCGATGCTTTTAAACATGGGGAGACGGGTGGGGCGGAGAGGAAGTAATTTGTCCCATATTTCAGAGAGGCGGCGCAAAACCTTGCATCCAGGTCTGGGGGAGGCTTTGACACAGGATGGAATAAACAAAGGATCGGATCAGCTTGTATGGGGCCACTGGAGACACTGGACCGCCCTCCCTCCCCTGACCTTCCTACCTGCCCCCTCCCCCATCCCACGCCTCAGCCAGGGTCCAGGTGACGCACGGTGCTGCGGGGGCCTCTTGCCCACCACCCCATGTCACCTGGTGGAGACCCCACTTAGGCCCGCAGGTGAAGCACCGAGCCAGTGCCCGCAGCCTGGTGGGCTGTGATGGGGTCTCACTCGTCTGTACCAGCTCCCTCCTTTGGTTTTGGAAGGAAAGGAGGCCAAGAGAAAGGACCAGCTGGCCCACAGCGCAGGCGCAGTGGGTGATGTGAACCGGATCCGCTTCCCAGGGTCCGGGCACCGGCCCTTCCTTCCCCGCGGTTCTGTTTTCTCGCTCCGCGTGGACAGAGGTGTTGGGCACGGCCGGCTGGTACTCTCGGCAGGGTCTGCGTCTGCCTGGCTGACATGCCTTGCGTTTCCCTGGGGGGCAGACTCTCCCACTGGGTCCGCTCAGCAGGTCTGCAGTGGGTCCTCTGTCCCACCCCCCGGGGGGGGGGTGGCACAGGGCTCCTCGCCAGTGCTCGAGGCTCCGGGAGGCTTCACTCCCCGAAAGCCCGTGGGCTCGTCTGATACACTCTGAAAACCAAAGGCCCCAGACACTGCAGACACTCGCTGAGCTTGAGCTGGGGCTCGGACCCGCGAGCCAGAAGCCTGTGTTCTAGGGGACTGTGGACGGAAGCGCGGCTTCTTCACCAGCCCGCCCTGCGTTCAGGCAGTGAACCGAAATATCGAAGCAAGGTGTCTTGTGCAACTATCCGTGCAGGAAACACCGGCCATGTGGTCTTACACATCAGCACGTTTGCTTTTATTACCTTTGCACATTTCTCGCCTGTGATTAACATTCACCACTCTTGGGATGACTGGCTCGAAGGGTGGTATGAGGAACACGTTTGGGTGGGATCCAGAGAAAAACAAGGGGAGGGTTGGTAGCTCAAGGCATCCTGTGAACAGGGGCCTGGCCTTGCTTTCATTGTTCAGAAATGTGTCCTTCAGAGGTGACAAGGAACAACCAGCACCTGACTGAGGAGGTATGCCAAGAATCCCACTTGCAAACTGCTCACCTGGGGCAGTGTGCTTAACCTTCTGACTCCCATTTTCCTTCCACTCCTACAAGGGATTGCCTTAATCAAGTGGAATTACTAGGAGTAGATGTTTGAAAACAATAAAATCCTGTGACCATGTGACCCACTGGGGTTGTTACTGGAGGTGAGTGGGGAAAGAGGCAGAGCTCGCTGGGTTCTGGGGGCAGGCAGAACCAGGCTGGTGTTCGGCCTTGATGACGTGTGGGTCACGTCTGGACAAGAGGCGAGGGGGCTGGCTGTAATTCTGTCCCTCAGAAGGTGAGATAGCTTAGCCTTGGTTTCAAGTGCACCCTCACTGGTGTGCAGCTAAGAGATCCTCTCTGGAACAGGGAAAGGAAGTAGAATATGACAAAATTCTGAGACTCTTAAAAAAAAAAACTAAGGAAGGCAAAGTAAGCAAGCTGTTAGGAAAGTTCTTTCATTAGACCTTGGCCCTGGGGGCTGGATTAAATCCACAAAGGTTTATTGAGCACCTACTACAAGCCACGCAGGCCGCTAAGCCCTGGGAGCACTTGAAGACCCAGGCACCTTCCAGAAGCCTGCAGCTCAGGTGTCCGCGTCCGGGGGCAGGCAGCACCTGTTCCAAGGGTCCGAGCAGATGTCCCCCTTTTTCTCACCAGAACGGCAGAAGAAAAGCCTGCAGGTCCCATGGCGCAAAAGGCAGATAGTATTTCGGATTCCAGGCGGAATGTCCCCTGTGGGTGCAAGAGAACAGAGCTGGCATTTCCTTGGTGCAGAGAACCAAGCTGGCACCCAGCCCGCAGCCTGACTCCAAGGGGTGACTCTGTCCTTACAATGTTGACTCTCTCTGGGCAAGTTCAAGAGCACCTGTACATCGGTACATCGGCCCCCTAGCTCTAAATCAGGAAAGATAATCTATGTCGTTACCGTACACCAGGGCTCTCCAGCTTCCTGGGGGTGGATGTGAGTGAAGGCATTAGGGAAGGCCAGGAGGGTTTAGGGGGACAGTGGAGTAATGGAGGGGCGAGTCTCAGTCCCCGGGAGGATTGGAAATAGTTCTCAGCTTGTGGCTCAATTTTTAGGGTTTTTTAAAGATTTTATTTATTTTTAGAGAGGGAAGGGAAGGAGATAGAGAGAGAGAGAGAGAGAGAGAGAGAGAGGGAGGGAGAGAGAGAGAGAGAAACATCAATGTACGGTTGCTGGGGGCCATGGCCTGCAACCCAGGCATGTACCCTGACTGGGAATCGAACCTGCGATGCTTTGGTTCACAGCCCACACTCAATCCACTGAGCTATGCCAGCCAGAGTCTTAATTTTTAGTTTTATACCCTGCAATGGAAAGCATAAAATGAAACCTCTCTCTTCGCCATAACTCACGGGTGTGTAGGTCAAACACAAGTACCTGTGTTCCCATTAGGAAAATATTTTACACTTGTCAGAAGAAAAAATATTATAGCTACGTGAAGTGATGGGTGTTAACTAGGCATATGTGCTGAATATTTTGTAATATATAGATATCAAATAGATATAGCTATAGAAATGAATGCAATGTTATTTGTCAATTTAAAAAAAAAAGACATTTTTGCCACGTGGGAATGAGGGAATTGAAAGAAAGGTCTTATGTCAGGTCTGCAAATGCCAGCGATGGTGACTAAAAAAAAGCAAAACTAAAAAGTCCCCAAACACCCACAGCGCTGGGCCTGCGTGAGTCTGACAACCTTGCACCCTGTCTCAGCCACAGATGAGGCCGACCTCCGATCCCGCGTCCTCCCAGGCTTGGGGAGGACAGGGAGGCGACGGGGCGGCCCCGCGTGTGACGCAGGAGGAAGGGCTGGCGGCCCAGCGGTCTGCAGCGGAGGAGTCCAGCCTCGCCCGTCCCAGTGAGGCCTTATTTCTCCTTGGACAATGCGCGTCACCGGCCACACCTCGGTTTTCTCACCCGTCAAGTGGGCTCCACGTGACCACCCCCCAGGACTGTGATTGTCACTGGCCCAGCAGAGCATTTCCCAGGGTGGTCTCCTCTGCCTCCAGAGTGTGGAGCTGCCACGGAAGGTCCCCAGTCCCTCCCAGCTCTGACATCCCGGTGACTGCCGTCACCTTCTAAAGACTCTCACACTGCAGGAGCGCTTCCTATTGGTCCCGGAGCACAGGCGCCCCTTGGCCTTTAGGATGACCCTGACAGTTCATGGGGGGATGAAAACAGCCCAGAGCTGAGCCCCAGGGGGCTCCCCCTGTGTGTCGGGACAGCACGCGGACACACCGCAGCCCTGTATGGACACACACACACACGGGTGAATTCCCGCACCACCACCCCCCGCCTCCCCGGTTCCTCTCTCTGGGCCAGCGGCGGCTCCGGCGCTGGCAGGGACGCACTTACCCGAGGTCCTGGGGACCAGACAGTGGAGAACAGCGAACAGAAAGAGGACCTTCATGGGTGCGGTCTCCCTCGGCCTGCCCGGCCCTCCTGGGCGGGAGAGCGAGTCTGCCAACAGGTGCAGCGGCGTGGAGAGCACACCGCCCGGGAAGGGGACATTTATAGGCTTTTGGGAACACCGGTCAGGCATGAGCACATTTATCTGGTCTGCTGAGTAAGGCTGTGGGCAGAAGGTTCTGAGTGCTCTTCTCCCTAAAAATAGACAGGCTCTTCTGCCCAGAGGAGCAGGGCGTGACCAGTAACCCAGGAAACCGAGGCTGAAGTGGAGCAGGGACCCCCCCGCCAGGAGCGACTGCTTAGCCCCAGGCTCTGTGCCAGGGGACAGAGACACAGGCGGGCAGAGACGTCGCCTCTGCCCTCAAACAGCAGGACACACAGGTTCCCTCTCACGCACACTCCCAGCCGACAGAGGCTCACAGGCACCCGGAGACAGGTTCAAGGCCGGCTATCCGAGCTTCCTCCCCCCTCACGGCGGTCAACAGAGCAGAAATGTGCCACAGAGAGCATGGGACAGCACCATTCCCACACAGCAGCGGGCACAGAACACCCCCGTGGGTGCTCCTCGCCAACACTCTGTGTTTTAAAGAGGAGGGAAGCTGCTGGAGAAAACACACAGCATTATTTTAAACACTTGGCAAACCGGATCTATGTATTAAAAATCAGGAAGTTGTTCAGGGGAAGAGGGTAGACTGTTCTCTCATTTGACCAAGTTTTCCTGACCCCAGGGGGCAGCAGTGCAGTGGGGGACAGAAGGCCACGTCACCAGGCACTGGGGAGAGCTCTGTGGTGTGCGGGGGTGGGGTGGGGGACCCGGTGGGGTCCTGCTGAGAGGGGGATGTGAGGCAGGTCTTCACAAGGGTGCCGGCATCAGAGCAGGGTCTGGAAGGATAGCTTCAGGTAGGTCTAGTCCAAGGTGGATGCCGAAGCGCCCAGCTGATGTAGCTACACACTCGCCCGCCGTGGCTGGAGGAGACCCAGCGCCCTTCGATGTATTTCCCTCGCAGTTCCCTTCTCAGAAGTGAAGGCCAGCTCTCCTTCCCGACCCGTCCCGTCCCCAGGCCTTCATGACGGCTGTCACCAGGCTCTTCCCAGTCCTTCCTTCCAGAGGCTGTCTCTGTGCCCATAAGCACTCAGGCATCTCTGCCTCCTTTCTGCATGAACAGCAGCGAGCTGTCCCTGTTATTCTGGACTTGCCCTGTCTTAGCTGACATGTCTCGGAGATGTTTGGAGCAGGTGCCTGGAGCGCTTCCTCATTCTGCATCGCAGCTGCAGGGGGTCTCCCACCTCGTTTAACCAGTCCCGTCCGGAACAAGCATGCCTGCCCCCGACACTCACCTGGAACGTGGATGTTGACTGGCACACGGAGGTCAGGTGTGGCCCAGGCTTCTGCAGGCGAGAGAGGCCACAGAGGAGCCATGTTGTAACCAGAAGAGGTGAGAGCCAGGCATTCGGTTTGGAGATGACATGCTAAGAAATATTAAGATTAAAAAAGATTAAGCAAAAATGGTGGGTGGGTCCTAACAAAGAATACCCTTATTCACTGGCCTTTCTCCATCTTGTTAAAAATATGTGAAAATTGGACTTAAGAGGAAGTGATTTGGGAACTAAAAGTTACTTGTCTCTATTTGGCAATCAACAGGTCACCCTGTACGTAACCATGAATTAAGTAATTATAAAATAGATATCTAGGGGTGTGTGTGTACGTATGAGACCCAAACAGTAAATAATAAATCTGTTAAAATACGAAACTCTTTTCCCAGGGAGCATTTGTTCTCAATACATCTCTGAAATCTCCCCTGGTAAAATGGGTGTGAACATATGGGTGAAAAGGGTGTGAAGTTAGCTTCCACCCTTGAAAAACTGGCTTTCATAGCGAGGTTACAGCCTACATTCCAGGGTTCCAGTGAACAGTTATGACTGCATGCTCCCCTGTTCGGGGAGAATGCAAAGCTATCAGAAATGAGAGTTATTGTCTGATAAAACACCAGAATGCTTATATCCAAATACATGGGCCATTTAAAAAGTCACCTTGGTGGACGAGGTCATAAAAAGTGCATTTTATACCTTGTATTCATTCTTGCTATTTATACTGAATTAGGAAAGATTTAAGGTGTTTTTTTTCCTAGCAGGAAAGCCCCTGCTCAAATGTTGTTGTGAAATAAGAGTTTGAAAATTGTTTCCTCTATTGTTTGGAAATGTTATAAGCTATGTTGGAAAATCAGCTCATTTGGGGGAGAAATAAATGAATGCTATCAGGATTTATCACCAATAAATTTCTTATACGACTTTAATTCCGAGTCACAGACTTGAAAGGCGGCTGCTGAGGAAGGCTTGCATTACTGGTTCTGGAGGCTCAGGCGTGCCGTTCCAAAGGACAGCAAACTAGAAAATCAAGCCCATTGGGCAATCTCATTAGTCTGGTCACAGGAACATAAAGTCCTATAATTACAGGGTTGGAAGGAGCTAGAGCTCAGCTGGTTCCAATATAGAAGGTAATTGTTCTGAGGTGCGTCCCATTCATATCAAAGGGGACAAAATAAGAAGAGAGAAAAGATACACTTGGGTTTGCAAACATTTGACAGTAGCAAAACATGTATGTGTATTAACAGAGAATCTTGATGCAGTTCAACAGTCGTAAGGCAAGGAACCCAATTAAAAAATAAAGTGAGCAGAGAACTCCAATAGACTTTTCTTCAAAGGAGAAATGCAGATGGCCAACAAACACATAGAGAGACACTCAACGCCAATGGTCACCAGGGAAATGCAGCTGAATCCACGGAGATGCCAGTTCATATGCACCGGGGTGGCCATAAACCACAACAGCAGCAGACTGGAGAATGGCAGGATGCAAGGATGGGGAGGAATTGGACCCTCACCCATCACTGGTGGGAATGTCAAATGGTGCAGCCACTATGGAAAAGTTTGCTGCTTCCTCAGTAAGTTAAATATAGGGTTATCATATGAGTGAGCAAATATTTACAAACATATGTATGTGTACACACGTGTAATGACAACAGTATTCAAGTAAAAACGTGTACATGGATGTTCATAGTGGCAGTATTCACAATAGCCAGAAAGTGGAGATAACCCGAATGTCCATCAGCCAATGAGTGAATACACAAGCGTGTGGGACAGGCACGCAGTGGGGCATCCTTCATTAACGGCAAGGAAGGACGTACTGACACACGTTCTCACATGAGCGGGCCTTGAAAACTTTGTTAAGTGAAATAAGGAGGACACAAAAGGCCACATGTATGGTTCCTTTGATAGGAAATGGGAAGAGCTGGCAAATCTACGAGGACCGCATGTAGATGAGTGGTTGCCTAGGGCTGGGACGACGGGGGAATGGGGAGTGTCTGATTACTGGGCGTTTCCTGTTCGGGTGACAAAATGTGGGACTAGGTGGTGATGGTGGCTGCCCAATGTCGGGAATGTACGTAATGCCACCAAGGTGTACACTTGAAAATGGTTAAAATGGTAAATTTTGCATTGTGTGTGAGTATATGTTACTAGAACTAAAAGAAAAAACCTTGAGGATTTTTGGTATCATATACTAGCAGAACAGAAAGGATCTGCCAATGATTGTGCTGTTACCATCTTCCTCATGTTCAAGAAATTGGTGCACCTGTGAAGAATAGTTCCTGTGAAGACACAGGAGCCAGACCTTTGCCCAGATGCAAGGTGTCTCCCAGGTAACGGGTTGTGATGCTATGTAGACAAACACATGCGTGCACGAGATACCCACCACCATGGACCACAGAATACACTCTGCGGGTAGTTCTGAAACCCAAGGTAAAACTCTTTCACTTCCACTTTTCTGCCTATAGGTGGCAGGCAACGCATAATTCTTATTGGACTTGGGACAGATGCCTCCCTGAGACAATTATTTAAAAATCCATGAAAAGAAAAGGACTGGGTGTCAGCCACATTTCCAAACAAAATAAAAAATATTTCACTAATCTTATAAAATGGAGAATGTATCCAAACTAGTGCAATAGTCTCTGAAATCTTAATACACTCGATAGGCTCCCTGGCCAGATCCTCCTCCTCTCTAGGGGTTGGACTTCTCCACCTGCAGAATAAAAGTATGGTGGGTTCAGGTCTGTTAGAGTCGGAACGTTATGCAGTTCTTCGATCTGATGTATAGAATGTGCTGACAGTAATACAATAATAATGAAATTGACATATGATTCAGCTGCCAGAAAAATTCCTATTGGAAAAAGACCCTCGTAATACTATGCTACTGTGGATTCAAAAATGATGTGTGTTTCCATGGTATTTCTGGACTTTTTATTTGGCTTCATGGGAAACATGAGGCAGTGACTTAAAAGTTAAATGATGATGATCAAACAGAAAAAGATTTGTTTTTTTTTTATAGGATCAAGTAGTCATAATACCTTGCTTTTGTACTTTTTAAAAAATTAACGGTTTTTTAAAATACTTTTTTTAGATTTTTATTTATTTATTTTTAGAGAGGGAAAGGAGGGAGAAAAAGAGAGAGAGAGAGAAACATCAATGTGCGGTTGCTGGGGTCATGGCCTGCAACCCAGGCATGTGCCCAGACTGGGAATCAAACCTGTGATGCTTTGCAGCCCGCACTCAATCTACTGAGCTATGCCAGCCAGGGCACATTTTTTTATAGGGTCAAGTAATCATAATACCTTGATTTTGTACATTTTTTTTATAGTTGAAAATCAACTTTCACAAATTTTGTCTCTTCGTCAGCCTTTCCTAAAGGTCAGCAGGTCAGTTATGGTTCCGGCTTTAATAGTTAAGGAACAGAGTGTAAGGAGGCAGGTTTGAGGAGACCTACAACTCTAGTTTGTAGCAGGGTTTTTTCCCCCCGCATATGTGGTTGTAATTTCAAATCTACCTTCTTTCATGTGTATTAATCATGGATGGTCTTGACTTTGCTACTTAGGCTGCCACGTAACTCACAGATGTTGAATACTAACAGCGGAGCACCTGGGAACTCCTTGGCCAGAGAAACTCTCCCGAGTTGGCTGGTGTCAATATTCCGTACTTCACAGGAAGGACGTGCTGCACAGTCACTACAAAAGCCCATGGGAAAGGACAGCCCCTCACTGCCCTGCTCCTAACAAGCTCAGTCCAGCCCTGTTTCTATTGCTTTAGGGCCTCAAAAGAGAATTCCCATTTGTTGAGAAGCCAGACGTTACATTCGCCATTGATGTCCATCTCCGTTGCTTATCTGGCCAAGAGAAACAATGAGAGTTGCCTCGGGAAATTGTCTGGGGTCAGTAAATGGGGTAAGTGAAATTCTGAGCACCACATCTGCAATGAGGTGTATTTGGTAAATGACAGGCAGCTACTGCGGACGACGTGGTGAATCGCAGCCCCACTCCAGTCTCCTGAAAGATAGACGCTGTTCTTCTGGCGGACGGACGCAGGCGCAAAGCACAGGAGCCTCCAGGCTCTGGAGCGTGGCGGCATTCTGCAGCCCAGGAGGGAGAAGGTCTTGCCCGCTTTCCATCAGGGTCAGCTGGGAGGGCCTCAAGGCTGTAGGGCTGTTGCCCAGTATGTCCTTGAGTTTTCATTCCCGCTTCCGGTCTGACCGTTTTGGTAAAGGAGTGGCTGGAGACAGAACTGTACTGGGGCTCCCACCCACCTGACATTCAGAGTTTAGGTTCCGCTGATCTCCAAGAATCAGTGCGCAAAGCCACTTACCCCCTCCATTCATTTATTTATCCCACTGGAATGTAAGCTCCGTGCAGACAGGGCTTTCGTGTGCTTGGTTCTTTAGCTACTAGGACAGTGCCTGTCTTACAATAGGTGGTCACCAATATCTGCAAAACAAATCCACGTTTTCCAGCAGAGACAGACCTCAAGTCAATATTGGAGGGCACGAGGAAATACTGAAAAATACAGATAAGGGAGTGTCATTGAGAACACTGAGTGAAAGAGCTGAGCGGTGAAAAAGGCACTGCAGGAACCAGGAAACCATTCCGTCTCACCTATTTAAAAAAACAGCCCCTGTTAATTAAACACAAGTGTACAAGAAGGACAAAACACGGTGAAATAAACCCACAGCAGGCTAAGATAAAAAAAAAAAAAAAACACAAGTTGGGAGAGAAAGGAAATGTTCATGCTAGCAAGGAGAGGTGGATATTCTGGAAGCTAAATTACTAACGTCAGGGTCAACCTGGAGCTGATGTTCCCGATGAAGGAGGAGGGAGACACAGACCTGAGAGCCGCTCACGGGCGTGACATGTGGAACATGAAAGTCAGGAGGAGGACAGTCCACCTGAAGGCCGTGCAATTCCTGGGACGCAAACAGACTGTCTGCTGGGGAGAAAGAGTGCTGAGTGGTGGTGATTGGGGGCTGGAGGGAGGTGGGGTGCAGGGTCGCACCCGTAGCCCACAGTCCTGGTGCACACTTGAAAACTGTTCCGAGGACAGGTATCGTGGGGGTCCTTATTACATGACAACTATACCTTAAAAATGATGGGAAATATGATTTCAAAACCATTTATGAGTTAGAAAATTGGCAGAATGAGACAGTTCATAAGGCTTACTAATTTCCAGACAAAACCAATAAAATGAGAATTGCAGTTAAATATGTCTTTGTGCATATCTGAGGTATAAACAAAAAGAAAAAAGAAACCCACAAAAATAGGCATTTTGTAGGAAAACCAAAGCATCGCTGCCTTCTGTATTTCTTACCCTCCACCCAATGCTAGAGGAGCAACCGCATCTTTGAGTTTGTAAGAGGGAAATTATGTTGCAAGGATTTGGTTTCATGGCTGGTTATCTTCCATGGGTAAAAGACAAATTCATTCTGAAATATGCAAGGGCCTAGAAAATATTTCATCCAAATGCCATCATCAGAAATATCATAAGATTTACTTTTTTTCTATGCTAGATGGATTGCCTTTTGTTTGAGAGAAGGAATGCCAGGTGCTATTTTCTCTCTCTCACGGTGGCATGGTCAAAGCCATTGTCATGTGTCCTTGTTGCAAAGGTCACTGTTTGTCCCGAGGACCAAAAGTGTGACTGTGCCCTTCAACCCCAAACCCTGTGGCTTTGCCCGTGTGCTGCTCTCTGATGCCACACCTGCCAGTGTCTGTGCTTTTGCACAGAGCAGGTGGCCCAGTTCATCTGTCCCCTCTCAAAGTTGTCCTCACCCTCACGCTTACCTTTCCTCGCTCCTGACTCCCCTCACCATCACTGCAGCGTTTCTCACCCACCATGGTCTGTTTCGAGTGGTCCCCAGCCCCTGGAGATATGCAACACAACCCTTGGGTTTAGACCAAGTGGCAGAGTGAACTGGGTCCCCACCGCCTGACTCTGTCTGGGTGAAGTCATTCTTTTCTTTGGCTAAGGATTCTCACCACAATATCCCTTTGAAATGATTTTCCCACTGACTTCCTCTTAGAGAGTCCACATGGGTTATTTCTCATGGGTCTTCTTTTGTTTTTGTTCCTGTAGCTTCAAGTAAAGACCAAGCTGACTCATCAGCGTTACCAGCCTCCTCTCCTGCAGCCTTGGAAGCCGCTCTGGGTGTTCCTTCCCACTGTCCCCACTCACTCGACCCTCCTTTGTGACCCCCATGCAGCTCACAGTTACTCACCAGACCCCCGGCCGAGCCAGGGAGAAGGCCGGGGTGACAGCTCACCTTTTCCCCAGAGCCCCACTCCAGATTCTTGTCTCAATTGTGTCATGGGTCTTCCTTCCTTTCCAGGCTCACCATAACCCCTCACAGGGTTGCTCACTGGGCTCCTTCTGCAACCACATTTCCTTTGTCTGCTGAGGTTCTTGTGTAACACTCTTGGGGGCAGACCCCTGTTTAATTCGTGGTCTTACCGCTTGCTCCCCAGGGTGAACTCCTCATTCATACGAATACAGCTCGTAGACCATCCCCGAGGCTTTGGCTTTAGAAGGACATATTGGTCCACTGTGCTCATCAGGGGTTACACGAACCACCAACACAGCGACTGTTGGGTTGGGACTAGAACCCAAGTATCCGCTTTTGCAAGGAGAGCCACTCCCTCTGCTCACACACTCACGTACAGGGCCACCTGGGGATACAGAGCCATTGACCTCCTGTGGGGACAACTCCTCTCCCTGAGCTTGTTGGGGAGCTTTTCACCCCTATTTCGTCCAGTCCCTAGCTCCTGGAGGGGCTGCTGGGAAACATTCTGCAAACAAACGTGTGTTCTTTAAGAAATACCAGTGTCGTGCAAGAGAAAAAAGCCCACACTTGAATCTCTGGCTTGACGTGAACTGGGCCTGGGTCCTGGGTATATCATCTGACCTCCACCCGATTTAGGCCCTTGGCCCTTAATTTGTCCTGCAGTGAAAGAGCAATTATAATTGGCCCATGACAGGTGTCCATATGGACAGGTAGGAGGTAATGATGAGAGTTCTTCAAGGACATTCTCGGAGGTTTCAGAGGAAGGAGAAGCAGAGTTGGGGGCACTTCAGGGCAGGAGCCCACAGGTGGTGGGTGGAAGAGAGAAAACAGCAGGTGGAAGAGAGAGCACAGGTGCCTTCCAGCTCCTGAACGCATACGACTGGCCCCATGCTGCACTGCAGCACCCTCTGTGCACTCACACCTGGACTTCAGACTCTGCCTCACCTGTGGCTGCACTTGGTTTCCCCATGGCCGGGCTCAGTCCTCACCCCTGATGTCCTCACGCTGCTCTCTGACTCTGGGCATTGTCCTGGTCTACCAAGAAAGAGACGGATGGTGTATTAATAACCTCAGTCTCTCTTCACTTGGACAGATAAATTTTCATTTGTGTTCTTACTTAAGGGACCCTTGGGTCCAGTAAGGTTGCTTCCTATGACTCAAGAGGGACAGGTGAGCTATCTCTGAGCAAGGCAGGCCTGCAGGGGTGACCACGCTTGTGTGCATAGGAAGGCAAGGTTCGGTGTGGTCATTATTGAAGTCCTAGGAGCCGAGTGGGGATAATGATTGACTGAGCCTGCCCACCTGCCCTGCTGTAGCAGGTCTTAGGTGCTGAGGAGGAAACAGACTGCCTGATGACATAGAGTCTCTGGGCTGTGGACGAGTTGGAGGGATCAAAGCCCATGGAGGCGCTGGGGTGCGGTGGGAGGGCAGCACACTGTGTGAAACTGGTGGGCTTGGAGGGCACAAAGAGATGCCATTGGGCGAGCAGTGACGGGCTCTGCAATGGCCTGAAGCCACCTGCTGCCTCAGTGGTCTCCTCCCACCAGGGGCACAGCAGGTGTCCATAGAGCCCGGGGTCATGTACTTCTGGGCCAAGGACAGCACGGTGTGACTAATGGAGTCTCTGACCCAGATCTGACCTGGACAACCCATGAGACTCATTCAAGCAGCACTGCCAAAGTTACCATGGAATGGTAGAAAAACACTCTGTTTTTACCTGTTTCTTTTGAATCCCAAAGTAGGTTCCAAAATCTCTCTGGGTAACCTGTTTTACTGCTTTGTCATCTTGATGCCCAGGAAGTTCCTTCTTCTGTTCAATGTACGACTTTCTTGAGGCAACTTAAATCTAGTATAGAATGTCCTGACCTCCCCTCCCCTCTGCCTTCCCTGGGCTCCTGCTGCTGCAGCCACATGGGCCACCTCTTGCTGCTCCTTCATGTGTCCTTTCCTCTCCCTGGAATGTCACCGCCCACCAGACACAGACCATGGAAGGCCACCCCTCACCTCCTTCAAGTCTTGACTCAACATCTCCCTCTTGGTGAGACCTTTGCTAATCCCTTCCTCCAAATGCAGCCCTCTGCCGACAAGTCGTATTCCCTGGCCGACATTTTTTCTGTTATCATTGATCACTTTCTAATATATCATACATTTTACTTACATATCTTGCTTATCATCTGGCTCCCCAGTGTGAGTGTGCGCTGTCTGAATATGGGGGGATTTGGTTCATTACTGGATCTCCTGCCTCTAGAACAGGACCTGGAGCCACACACGCTTGCTGCCTGCTTGTGGAATGGAGGAGTGGATGTGTGGATGAGGGGATGAATGAGTGCATGCGTGGAGGATAGTGAGGCCATCGTCTGTGGGACTGAAGGAGAAGGGTGACCTATTTGCAGGGAGGCCTCTGGTTTTCTCTGTCACCTCGACTTTGTGCTTTCTTTCAAAACCTCCCCTCACAGACAAATTAACCCCTCACTTGGGTCTCATACATCTTCACTATTTTAACTCTTATGCCAAAAAAAAGACAAGTAGAAAATCTCCTTTAGTAAGTGTTTGTTCCCATCACCTAGAAGGAGACACCACCATCCTCACGCGCAGCAGCCAAGGCTGTACTGGTGGCGGACTTGATCTAGGCCCAGAGCTCTCTGAAGCCCAGTCTCCTCTCGTGCGGTCTCAGCACCCCCTCCCATCCCACCAAGCTTCTTCCCCCTCACCCCTGTCCGAGCCCCATGGCTCTGGGTTCAGAAATCCATGGGTGCACGTCTCAGACCTTCAACTCTGACGCATCTGGAGCTGGTCTGGTCTTCCCCAGGCCCCTCCTCCAGCTCCCTTTGTCCTCTGTGCGGCCTTGGGTAGCACAGGGCTTTCCCTCCTCTTCGACACAAAACCCATAAACTGGCCTCTTCAGTTATCCTCCCTATTCCCTCTCTAAAGCTCCTGTCTCCACTTTGCCACTGGATGGGTGTCCTTGGGCTCCACCCATTGCCCTCTTCTCTTACCTGGTGTTTCTGCTTCGAGTCTCAGACCTTTCCAGGCTTTTGTTAGGATGCATATCCTAAAATTGAAACTGTTGATGCCACTGGCTTGGAGCAAAGGATGACCTTCTCTTGTTTAATGGTCCAAGGTGTTTAGCATAATCTTTTTCTTGGACAATTTCACACAATATTCCCACACTAGCCTCATCAGGTACTTGGAATTAGTCCTTCTTTTTGAATTTCCTTAGCAATTCCATCTTCTTGGAATTCTCCATGCATTTCTGTAAACTCTACCCTTCGTCTGGAAACATCTGCCTCTCTTTCCCACTTAACAAACTCCTACTTATCTTCCAAAATCCTGCTCAAATATCCCCCAGAATCCTTTCTAAAGTCCCTTATATTTATCTTCTCCACATATTGCCTTGGATGTATCCACACACCAGAATATGTAGCATTTCCTTGTTTTCATTTATTTAATGTACCTTCCCCACATAGTCATGTTCTCAATTCATTATCATGTCAGTACCTAGAACAAAGGCAGACACTAAAACATACTTTTAACATGAAAGAACGAAATACTTGAATGCTTTCCTATGAAACTTTATTACCTCTACATGATCAGCATAGAGTATTTGAGTTTGAAGACTTTTGTACGTCTCCAGCCCAGTTACTTCCTCTAAGATCATGTGAGTAAAACTATGTGTAGCCCATTTAGGTCTTTTTTTTTTTTTTTTTTTGGCTACCATAAGATGTTGAGACTTCCTAGCACAGATGACAATGTCAGCTCCTGTTTGCTCAGGTCCTTCCCCTCCACACCTGCACCTGGGTGGGTGCCGGGCCTGGGGGACAAGTTGGGGGATGGAGCTCGGCTCCCCAGTCAGCAGCCTCAGGCTGGAATCACGCAGCAAGCTTCCTTCTTCTTAGAGCAGTAGCCCACCTGCGTTTCCATGTAATTACAATATTCTTGACAGCGGCCTTCACCTCTCTGGCAGTCGACGACTTGGAAATGTGGTTCAGGATCTGTATAGAGACATATCCAACATTAGCTTCGGAATGCAGGCCCATTTCAAAGCAGCATCAACCTCTCCTTTGCACCTGCCATTTGGAGAGCTCACCTGGGCAACTGCCTGCTGTTGGGTGTTGGGGGCAGGGGAGAGGCCAGTCCACGGGAGCCCCGGACAGCATGAAGCACACATCCACCAAGCAGCTCTGCTGAGGGATGTCTCCGCAGCTTGCGGTGGGAGCTGGGCCCCGTGTGCTTCCCGCTCAGCCCACCAGCGGGCCTTTCCAAAATAATTCTTGTGAAACCCTGCCTCAGTTTCCACTGTTCTCTAACGCCCTAGACAGGGTGAGGATTTAAGGCTTTTCTCACTGATATTTGGTCACCTTTTTAATACAGAACGTTCTGCCCCTCCACTCACTATACTATTTTGAATCTCAGTTGAAAATTTTTATTTTAGGAACTTCCCAAACACACTCTTACATACAGAAAGTTCACAATTCTTTAGAAAGAAAGGGAGACAGCATAAAGAGAGAGAAAAACATGAATAGAACAAACATGGGAAGGAGGACACATGGATTTCTATTCATTTAGTAAATTCATCCACTTCCTCACTCCTTCAGGGCAAGATCACGTGGGACATTTTAATGTCCTGTGACAGAGTTGAGGGGTGTTCTCCAGATGAGGAAGTCTGAGGCTAGTGGGGAAACAGACGTGTAAACGAATATGTAAATTCCATATTGTAAGTCCATTGTAGAGTCTGCATACAGTGATTTGGGAACTGCATACAGACAAGGTCACAGAGAAATTTAAATGTAAATGGATGCTGTGCAAAGAAATGGGAGAGCACATTATTTTACAGGAGTCATGACACAGTCTGGGTACCATGGAGATGACAAAAAATGGTGGGGGACCACCAGCCAAGATGGAGGCATAGGGAGATACACTGCACCTCCTCATACAACCAAAAGAAGGACAACAACAAATTAAAAAAAAAAAAACAACCAGAACTGACAGAAAATTGAACTGTGTGGAAGTCCAAAAACCAAGGAGTTAAAGACAAAACATTCATCCAGACTAGTAGGAGGGGCGGAGATGGGCAGCTGGGCAGAGAGGACTTGTGGCAAGGTGGCGGCTGGAGAACCGGGCAATGAGGAGGTGGCTGGCGAAGCACACAGTCACACATTTGTGTGCAGATAAACTGGGAGGAACAACTGGGGAGTGAGACAGACCGTGCAATCCAGGGTTCCAGCATGGGGAAATAAAGCCTCAAAATCTCTGACTGTAAAAGCCTGTGGAGGTTGTGGCAGTGGGAGGAACTCCCAGTCTCACAGGAGAGTCTGTTGGAGAGACCATAGGGTCCTAGAGTGTACACAAGCCCTCCCACCTGGGAATCAGCACCAGGTGGGCCAAATTTGCTTCTGGGTAGTGGAGGAAGTGACTGGAAGCCAACCTAGAGCTGAGCAAGCGGCACTATTCTTTCTTGGACCCCTCCCCCACATACAGTGCCATAATGCAGTGACATAATTGCTCCCCTCTCCCCCCTGGCGAATACCTAAGGCTCTGCCCCTTACTATGTAACAGGTGTGCCAATACACACACACACACACACAAATGGCCCAAATGAAAGGACAGATTAAAGCTCCAGAAAAAATGCAACTAAGTGATGAAGAGATAGCCAACCTATCAGATAGAGTTCAAAACACTGGTCGTCAGGATGCTCACAGAAGTGGTTGAATATGGTCACAAAATAGAGGAAAAAGTGAAGTGAAGGCTATGCTAAGTGAAATAAAGGAAAATGTACAGGGAACCAGCAGTGACTCAGGAAGGAAGCCGGGACTCAGATCAACGGTTTCGACCAGAAGGAAGAAATAAATATTCAACCAGAACAAAATGAAGAAACAAGAATTCAAAAAAAATGAGGAGAGTCTTAGGAACCTCCAGGACACCTTTAAATGTTTCAACATCGGAATCATAGGGGTGCCAGAAGGAGAAGAGGAAGAGCAAGAAATTGAAAACTTCTTTGAAAACATAATGAAGGGGAACTTCCCCAATCTGGCCAAGGAAATAGACTTCCAGGAAGTCCAGGAAGCTCAGAGAGTCCCAAAGAAGTTGGACCCAAGGAGGAACACACGAAGTCACATCATAATTACATTACCCAAGATTAAAGATAACGAGAGAATCTTAAAAGCAGGAAGACAAAAGGGGACAGTAACCTACAAAGGAGTTCCCATAAGGCTATCAGTTGATTTCTCAAAAGAAACCTTGCAGGCAAGAAGGGTCTGGAAAGAAGAACTCAAAGTCATGAAAGGCAAGGACTTACATCCAAGATGACTCTATTCAGCAAAGCGATCATTTAGAATGGAAGGGCAGATAAAGTGCTTCCCAGATAAGATCAAGTTAAAGGAGTTCATCATCATCAAGCCCTTATTATATGAAATGTTAAAGGGACTTATCTAAGAAAAAGAAGATGATCAAAAATATGAACAGTAAAATGACAGCAAACTCACAACTATTGACAACAGAACCTAAACAAAAACAACAACAAAAACAAAAAAGAAAAACAAACTAAGCAAATAACTAGAACAGGAACAGATTCATAGAAATGGAGATTACACAGAGGGTTATTTGTGGAGAAGGGGAGGAGTGAATGGGGGGAAGGTACAGAGAATAAGTAGCATAAATGATAGGTAGAAAATAGACAGGGGGAGGTTAAGAATAGTATAGGAAATGTAGAAGCCAAAGAACTTACATGTACGACCCATGGACATGAACTAAGGGGGGATGTGGATGGGAGGGGGTACTCAGGGTGAAGGGGAATACAGGGGGGAGATGGGACAACTGTAATAGCATAATCAATAAAATACATTAAAATGGTGGGAAATGGGGGTAAGATGGCTTGATGCTGGATTGATACAGACTTATCGGCTGGTTAAGTATTTTAAGAATGCTTTTCTTAGTTGTTTTTCATTTTTTATTTTCATGTTTTTAAAATATTTTATTTATTTATTTTTATGAAGGGGAAGGGAGGAAGACGAGAAACATCCATGTGCGGTTGCCTCTTGCACGCCTCCTACTGGGGACCTGGGCTGCAACCCAGGCATGTGCCCTGACTGGGAACCAAACCTGTGACTCTTTGGTTCACAGGCCGGCGCTCCATCTACTGAGCCACACCAACTGGGGCTTTTTTAACTAAACTTCTGCAGAATGCATGTTTCCAGACATAGATGGAGATACTATGCCAATACAGGAAATAATGGAACTCTTTTCCTGAGTCAGAGAGAAAGAAATTAAGAGAGAATTTCCTCCTTCCACCACTGAGCTTCCAGCCCAATTATTCCTGTGTCAGGGTCAGGAATGAATTTGGGATTAAGGGCATCTTGGAAATTACTATCCTCTTGATGTCCTCAAGGATCTGAAGCTGTGGGCTGTTTGTCCTTTGCCATTGCACACCCCAGGGGCTCCCCAGCCAGTCCATCCCAAGATGCATTGCATGAGCTCTCACTGTCCACTGGGACCTCGGCACCGGGTCAGGGCAGGTCCTGAGCAGGGAACGGACCCCAAGGCTGAGGGAGGAAGATGGACGTCCTATGAGACCTCATGTCCTCTGGCCCTCCGGCTTGGGTGAGGTCAGAGAAGTGCTCTCAGTATTTTTGCCTCTCAGACTCCTGGAACTCCCCCGTTTCGTGAGACCTTCAGGGGTCCCGCCCCTTGGGAAGCTGTAAGAACCCCCAGACCCTTCTGATGGGCAGGGCGGCCTGCGCGACCCACGTAGTGTCTTTGTGCAACACAGCCCGCCCTAGGTCTCAGCCCCGCCCTGCCCGCGCACCTGCCTTCCCCCTGCTCACACCTGTGCTGCCTGCACGGCCTTGTCACAGATGTGCTCACTTACCGGGGAAAGGGGGGATGCGCGCTAAGTAGCGGCGCTTTACTTGGTGGCGGAACACTTGAGACTTGTTCGTTCCTTGTGCGCGGGCCTCTTCGGCGGGCGCCCCGGGCCCCGCCACGTCGTCATGGTTATCATGCCCAGCCCGGGATAACCCTGTGTATGAGCGAACACACAGCAGAGACTTTCAGTGCGCCCGGGTCAGCGGCCCCGGAGGCTGCGCGCGTGCCCCCAGGGCCACGTTCTGAGGCCGGGGCGCGTGGGCTGGGCGCTGCGGCTGTGCCCACCAGGTGTCAGTCGTGCGAGGTGGGCAGTCCCTGAGCCCGCTGTACAGCTCAGCACCTGCAGTTAGCACGCGTTGTGAGCGTCAGAACTGGTTAAGAGGGAAGACCTCACGGTTCGAGTTATCACCAACGATAGAAAGAAAGAAAAAAGAAAGAAAGAAACAAACAGAACACACCAAGGGACACAAGGAGGCTGGAGGGCGTTGGGCAGGTCTATTCCCTTGGCTGTGTGATGGCATTATGGTGTTTGCACGTGCCCAAACGCATCAAACTGTGCACACCAAATATGCACTTCTTTGTCTGGCAACGGCACCTCAGTAAACTGGATGAAAAAAGAGGAAGTGGAGAATGGAGTGGGTTGGAAGTGGGGCAAATGTGTGTGTGTGTGTGAGAGAGAGAGAGACAGAGAGAGAGACAGAGAGAGAGAGAGAGAGAGAGAGAGACAGAGAGAGAGACAGAGAGAGAGAGAGACAGAGAGAGAGACAGAGAGAGAGAGAGAGAGGGAGAGAGAGAGAGAGAGCACGTGAGAGCGCATTGACACCAGGAAAGGGCCCCCAGGGAGCCCGAGCACCTCCCAGACACTGAGCTGAGCTTCCCCTGGGATGTCACCAACACAGCTGCTGAGACCCCTGAAGTGCAAGGTTCTTCCGGGTACAGCCCGTCCTTCTCGGTGAGGGGAATGTGCAAGGGCTAAGACGGTGGAGTCAGAGTTGGGGCCCTCTCCCCTGGGAGCTAGTCCCATCTGCACGTTCAGTGTCGCTGGGATGCACAGCCAGGAGCCTCCTGCCTGAAATCCCCGCCAGAACATGTGCTCTGGGGCTCAGCATCCTACTGCCCACCTTGGACGCCCGTCCCCGAGGTGGCCAGTGCAAGGAGAACCTGGACTCCCGGGCACAGTGCCAATCTACCTGGAAGCAGCAGGGCCACAAGCAGGGTGCAGGGCAGAAGTCTCTCCATGGGGCTGAGAGGACAGCAAGCCAGGTAGGTCCCGTGGGTGGGCAGGTGGCCTGGAGCCCTTTATTGCTGAGCTGGGGGTGTGGCCTGGGGCAGGGGAAGGGCTGCATTTCTAAGTAATGTCCCACCACAAGGGACACATTATTTTCCCACTGCTCATGGAGCAAGCATCGGACCATTGTCCTCAGGATGTGAGTGCCATGTCTCGATGCCTCGGGAGGGTTTGGAGAATCCGAAAGGACAGGGAAAGGGAAGGGTAGCAGAAAGAGGGAAAAAAGAGCCACAATCAATGTCATTAACATAAAATCACCAATCGCAATTTCTTAAAATGGTGACGTAAATAATGCTGTTATATTAGTTGTAGTCTGTCTTCCAAACATATTTATCGTAGTGTAAAAAAAAAACATGCAGGAACACATAAAACACCCCCAGTATGACCCCATTTCCAAACTGCCCACCCAGAAGCCATCCAGGTTCTTCCAAAGCCCGTCCAGACCTGCGCTCCTGTTAACGCCCCTGAGCCTCTCCCTGCTTGTTGGCCCCACCAAGGCTCAGACGTCGCCTTTACTCTCCCCCTTTCGATTTTAATTATCCGAGTCTTCTTCACCCTCCCCCCTTCTACTCTCTTTCCCCCAGACCCCTGACCACTGATGCCTTTGGGTTCAATTCAAATCTGCTTTCAACAATTCTGACACTGAGACAGAGTTTTCCTTCTTTCTTTCTTTTTAAATTTATTTTTAGGGAGCGGAAGGGAGGGAGGGAGAAAGAGGGAGAGAAACATCAGTTTGTAGTTGCCTCTTGTGCACCCCCTCCTGGGGACCTGGCCCACAATCCAGGCATGTGAATGCCTGACTGGGAATCGAACTGGCGACTCTTTGGTTCATAGGCCAGCGCTCAGTCCACTGAGCCACACCAGCCGGGGCCAAGGGTTTTCTTTTTCAGTGATAACTAAGCAAAAGTCTCCTCCTCCCCTTCTGTTTCTCTGTCTTCTCACCAGCAGGCATGAAGTTTTGTTTTTTTGCATCATTTTGGGCATGCACACTGCCCCCCCCACCCCAGGCAGCCTGTCCTGGGCTCACCAGAAGGCTGTAGGCTCCGGTCAAGAGCACCGTAATCACGTGATGCCCGACACAGCACCAGTGACTTGGGAAGGGGAGTGTTTCTCCCATGTGTCTGACTTGCCTGTGCATTTCGGCCCAGAGAAAATGTCTCTGTACACATGAACACACTGAGACGCCACCGGAGACAGGTGAGCGTGGATGGGCAGAGAGGCAGCAAGCGCAGCAGAGGCGTGGCCCACAAGGAAGCCACGATGAAGGGGAGCAGGTCCTGGGGGGGGGGGGCGGAGGGAGGTGCACAGGTGCTGCGGCATGGTCCGAGGTGGTCACTCATCGAGGTCCCGAGACAGGTTCCGTGCCAGGGAGCACAGCGTCAGCACCACCCCTGCCCTTTCATCTGTGGGCACCAGGAAATCTCCTGGCTCAGAGAGGACGCAGAGCTGGAGGCAGCTGGCCCGGGCAAGGGGCGTTAGTGGCCGAGGTCCTGGCCACTGGGCATGGGAGAAGGCAGAGGGTCAGGCAGGGCCATGGTGGGGGGGGCTGCCCTTACCTCGGTTCTAATGGACGTTTCTCTTATTCCCTCGTTGCACACACTCCCTGTCCTTGTATGCCCGGGTCAGCAGCTGTTTATTATTTCGGGTGTGTCTGTATTTATTTCAGTGTGCACCTGGGATCTTCGGTAAAACATGCAAATTTTAGAGTATACAGGCAGCTTATTCTTACAGATATTTGTTTTCCCTATAAAAAAGAAAAAGAAAGTGAAATACAATACTCAGATATTAATAACGATGAATTGTGAGTCAAACTGTAGCAGTGCTTTCACAACCGCCACACAGGTAAAAGATCGTTCCAATTCATTAAAATCACTTGATCTAACTAGATGAAGAAATCAAGGCAAAACCAATCATGCCTCATGTCCTCTGCTCAGATCTGAAGATAAAATAAGCCTCCTCAAGTTCTCTGAAAAGAACAGCTTGTGAGAAGCTGACTCGGGTCTGCGGTAGATAAAGACAGGCAGCAGACGCCGTTAGGAAGGTCGCTGGTGTTCCATCCGCCCTCGCAGAGCAGCCCTGGGAGCCCCCGCCTATCCCACGGCGTCACGTGTCCTACAAAAACCATGGGACAATCCACCAGCCGAAAGCCACGTCCATCCTGAGGGGCAGGGTAGCAGAACCCGTATGAGAAGATTCTCATCCTCGCTTTTGCCTTTCTTTAAAATTACTTTGTCCATGCAACTAATAAATTGTATTGATTTTCTTTCTGAACCTCTCGAGGTGTGAGATCTTCGTTCCTTTGAGCCAAGGAAACGGGAGAGTAAATGGCAGAGGCTGCATGGCCAGCGACGGTGTTCTGAGATGTACCTGCCTGCGTCCCACAGTCACATTCCCGCGGTGTGACAGGCGCCGCTGGGGCGCCAGAGCGAGGGGGTGTGCCTGGGCTGCGGTGTCACCCCTGCGCGCTCCTTTTGCAGTGCAGGGCTGGGCGCAGAGGTGCTCACGGGATGTTTGCGCACGCGCTCTCTCTCTCTCTCTCAACTCCAAATCATACAAAATGTGTAAATTATCATAAAGTGAAATAATGTCCAAACTCATGTCTTCCTTCCGGTGGTTTTCATTATTAGGCCAGTTTCAAACCATTATGGGCCCTCCATGTGGAACTTCAGCCTGCGGCGAGTTCCGTCCCCGCGTTTGGAGCGTCGCAGTCTCGGGGCTGTACCCGCGGGGCTGAGATCCAGAGACCGACTCAAGTGCACGCTCGATCTCGGGCACAGTGTGCGACAGGCACGTGAGCAGGTGGACGTCGCCATCCGAATACGAAGCCTTGGACACAAGTGACCACACGCCGTTCCTGGACCTTCTCAGGGTCTTAAGGATCTTAATTCTCAGAAACTGGCCAACGAGAGCGCTTACGAAACAGGGCCCTTTGAACACTCGGTGGGTATTGAGTTACCCCAGGAAAGTAGCATTGGTTTGTGCCGGGTGTGGGAATGGCGCTGTGATTCTACTTTCGAGAGTCCTTTCCTCTGAGTCACAGATTCCGAAGCACTTTCCGAGGGAGCGCAGGGCACCTTGAGAGTATTCTTGGAAATAATCTGGGAGGCGGAGCTTATCAAGGGGTGAAGCCGGGAGCGGGTGGCTCCGAGAAGTCGGGCTGTGCCGCTGTATTTGGCTAAAAGGGCACAGGTCAGCCCAGCAGCTCAAGGAGGCTTTGGGGACGTGCACTGGGAGGCGCGAGATACCAGGCGGCCCTTCGTGTTTGCTGCGGCCGGCTAGCTCAGGAGTTCCCTAGGCGTCTGCCAGATAGTGATGTTCTCACGGCATCTATTAGCTGGGCTACCGTTGTGCAGAGAAGCTTGTCATCGTAAATCATTTGGTTACCCCGAAATACAGTTTGGGCCAGAAAGCCAGGTGGAAGTTTCTACCCCTCCCGCCCAGCACCGCCCCGGGCCGTGCTGCTCTCTGCTGCCACCTGCTGGGCGTGAGCCTCCCAGATGTCCACGTGGTTCAACCCCTGAGTTTGCTCGCTTCTTACAGTGTTACCATTTTCTTCCCTCCGCGAAAGCTGATGCTTTGAGTTATAGTGAATACCAAACGAATGGCACTTAATATTGATTTATTTTAAATTTTAATGAGCAACAGACACACACAACTGCTGAGCAGAACTTCTTAATCAGAAAACCAATGACATCGAGATCAATTGGTATAATTCAGGCCAAAAAAAAAAAAAAATGCTCACTTCGGCTTGTGGGTGATGAGATCTCTTTCCAGTTAAGCTTTGAAAGTGCTGGAGCTCGCAGCGCAGCTGCATTGCTAGCCTCCCTTACCACCAAGAGAAAGAGAGACACACGACCCGTGTGGGGCCCAGGCCGCTGAGACCCTGTGGTCGGCTGCCCCCTGCTCCCCTGGCTTCCGTCTGGGGCCGCACCTGGATGTTCTGGCTGTGAGGCCTCAAACAGGGGAGGCTCAGGGTCCAGCTGGGGCTAGGGACCTGGCGCCCTCGGGTTTGGGTGTCTCACGGGCATCAGGTGGGGGGGGCGCCGTGCTTTCAGACAGCACAGGTAGCTGTTGGGGCATACTCCAATCTTGAATTCCGTTCTTTTACAATTCCTCCGGCAGCGAGCAGTCCCATAGCCACATATCTTGTCCATGTCAAGGTTCCCTCTCACTAAAATGACAAAGTCAGTCAGTGCGAGTGATTGTGTCCGAGGACGAGAGATGAGACGTTCAGCTGCAGGGTTTTTTTTTGTGGGGATTGACTTGAGGTCCCCCAAACTTCTCCAGGTTCCTGGACCTGAGAGGAAGAGGCCCACCTGCAATGTTGGGAAGCCCACCTGCAATGCTGGGGAGCCAGGGGCCAGGCTGGTGTCCCCACGAGGGCTGCACACCCCTCAGCTCCATTGAGTCAGCTGAGTTCCTCAAACTGGATTCTATGTGCATGATCCTCCAACGTGACATTCCGGTCACAGCGTTGGTTATATAACTGATGTTCCCAACTGTGTTTTGTTACAAGGAGAACGTAATCTTATTGAACTTATGCAAATAATTATATTGACATACAAGGAAGGAGAAATAATAGTTTCCTAATTCTGGAAGGATCAGGCAGGGAGCAAAAAAAAGTGTTTTATTTTGGACCAGGAACCAGGTGACTGGAGCTGAATAGTTCCCATCCCTCTGCCCATCAGCAAACTTGAATCCAGACTTAGGGACACAGGACAAATGCATAGGCAATATTTAAATGTCTCCAGTGAAAAGCATGGAGTCAAGATGTTAATTTAGACAGGCGTGTGACACATGAGAGTTTTGACAAGTAGATTATTTATCTGTCTATTTATTATTGGTGTAACTATTCATCCTGATAGATGTTCATTTCTCAACCTACCCATATCTCTCTATATCTATATCTATATCTATTTCTAATCTATTCTGTCTATATAATCTCCACAGGTTGCTTGGGGCTGACTGCCTGAGAGCAAGCTAGAGATTTGTTTATTTATAGACTCCTGGAGTCCCCTTTTTTTTTAAAAAAAGAAAATATTTATTTATTTATTTATTTTTAGAGAGATGGTAGGGTGACAGAGAGGGAGAGAAACATCAGTGTGAGAGAGAAACATCGATCAGTTGCCTCTCACATGCCCCAGCCGGGGACTGAACCCAAACCCAGGCATGTGCCCTAACCAGGAATTGACCTCATGACCTTTCTCTTTGCAGGATGATGCCCAACCGACTGAGCCATCCTGGTCAAGGCTGGAGTCCCCTTTTAAAAGCATTATCAGATGGCTTTGGGACCATTCCCTTACCAAAAAAGAAACAAAACAACAAAACTAAACAAAACAAACCCAGAAAAATAACCCAGGTGGGAGGGACAACCAAGGTTAGCCACTCACATTTCCCATCTCAATGAAGCACTTGACAAACGGATAGACACCAGCCATTCCTGTTTATTGGAGTGTCTCGGGGCGGGGAAGAGCCCGGGGAGAGAAGGAGACGCCGCCGGCCCTCCGGAAAGCCCGGTCTTCGGGGCTCGTCATCTCGTACACGGCTGGAGGGTGAGGCAGCATCTCAGGCCCTTCTGGCAGAGAGCGACCAGCTCTTCGTTTTTCTGACAAGAATGCACGCATCTCCCCTTAAGCTTTTGGCATTTCTGGTCAAAAAATGCACTCCTGGCTACACAAGGGAAGGAGCCACCCAGATTAGTTCTCATGTCAGGGAAAGCCTCGCCACCAGGCTCAGTCAGGTAGCGAATGAGTTCGTGAAGGTTCTTCACCAGGTGGCACAGTGCCTCCACCTGCCAGCCCAGGAGACGGCAGGGGAAAGATTGCTCTCTGATTTTTTTGGTCCAGGAAGAACAGATTTGCCTCCCAGGGTCCTGGGGGCTTGGGGGAACAGACGCTAGTGTCCTTTTATCAACATCTGTCGGGGGGGTAATTCATGACCAGTTTGTTCCTTATAAACACCTTCCGAGTCAGCAACTTTCCCCACACTCCTAAAGTGCTCCTTGGGGAGGGGAGAGTGCAGCCTGAGACTAGAGGACAGCCTGAGAAGGGGTGAAGAAGAATAAATACAATATAGAGAAGAAAAATCTCTACTGGGGTGGGTAGAAGTAGACAGACCGCTGAGAAAGGGTCAGTCTGATTTCTCCTCCACTTCCGTCAGCTCAAGACCTGGGGCGGGGACTCTCCAAGCCTCCCCCTGTGTCAGTCTGCACAGAGGGCTGGGGCTGGCCGGAGGGATTTTACCTGTGGCGGCCACCTCAAGTCAAGGACAGACACATCCACAGTTTTGAGTGGCCTAGTGTGGGTATTTGCAACAAAAGGGTCAGATGGGCACTGACCACAGTTACTGTCAGCACGCAGCATCCACACTCACTGCACCTGATAGACCGGGCTCAGCCTGTGCACGAATAGCATCTCTCATGAGCATGTAAGTCCATAAGGAGGAACACCCCAGTGTTGGAAAGTGCAGTGAGAGATGCCCCCACTGCCCTCCTAATTGTGAGGCCGTCTCAGGCTAGAGGTTCTGGACCTCAGTCGGATAGCAGTCCTTGTCTTGGGTTCAGCTCACAGGGACGCCCCAGAAGAGAAGGGCTCTGGGACGAGAAAGACCATCTGTGCCCGCAAAGCTCCCAGTGGGGGACTGCAGACTCCTACCTGGAAGTTAATGTAGCTGTTTGTGTAGGCGTGTCTACCTTGGTCACACCTGTCAGTAAGTTTTCCTTTACTGATAGCAGACAGCCTTACATCATGTAGTCTTTACTGTGTTGACTAGTTAGATGTTAAGTGTGAGTGATGTGGAAGTGATATGTGGGTGAGTTTCCGATGCCAATGTGCATCCAGCCAGCAGGATGAGTGGCTCACTGTGAGGCCCGGGTCTCCCCCTGCCCCCACCCCCCACACAGGCTTACTGCAGATCCACTGACACGGAGGCACACACAGTGGGCGTGGAGGCTCTGAGCCCGGAGACCTCACCAGCATCGGGGGCGAACTTGGACTCACTGTGAATTCTGCAAAGCCCTCTCCTCTGCCCTTTGGAACCTGGCATGAATCTAGTCTTAGACTTTGGTTCTGGGGAGGACCAAGCTACAGCCATCAGAGAAGGTTCCCAGGAGCAGGGAGAAGAGCCAGAGTTCTGATTGGGACGGATACGCCCTCTCACTGTGGCCACAGAGTGGGGCTCAAACGCTGGCCACTCCTTCACATCCGCAGGACCTGGAGCAACTGCTCAGCCTTTCTGAGCCTCAGGTCCTGTGTCTGCAGAACAGATGCTACGTGGTCCTTCCAGACCAACAGAGTTGCTCTGAATGTCACTGAAGTAGAAGTGGGGCGGAGTTTCCCTCGAAGGCACCGGCGCTGGAGAACTGTGTGAAGTTTATGTCATGCTGTCCGGCTCTCCAGCCTGTGGCTGGGGAATGGTAGCTGTCTGGCTATCCAGCCTGTGGCTGGGGAACGGTAGCTGGCTTTACTCTTTCACCTACTGCCATGGCCAGCGTGAATAGAGTGTCTCTAAGTCCCATTCCATTTGTCTTCCATCTCGTCCTGTCTCTGTCTTTCTTACCTGTCTTCACCTTTATCACAACTACTTTTTAAAAAGATTCATCGATGGTTACCTTCGCTTTAAAAAAATTTTTTTTTTTTTACAAATTTTTCTTTCGGTTGGTAAGCATGAGACTAGGGACCAAAAGGCGTCTTTCTTGGCACACCTGTATTTCTGCACACCTGTGACAGCCCCTCCTGGATAACAATGGGGAATGCAAAGAATTTACGGGAGAGGCATGAGGGGGCAGTCACCCCCTGCAGCAAGCGGTCCCCTGCAGGGCCATCACATTCCAGAGCTGATCTTGGCCACACCCTCCCTGAGGCGGAGCCCCTCCCTGAGCCAGGGCCCCAACACCCTCCTGCAGAGGTGCTCATTTTACCTGGGGCCAGAAAGAAGAAAACAGCAAAGAGGAAGAGTAACATCCTCATGACTTGCAGGGTCCTTGAGAGATGTGAAAGCGATACGTCAGTTTGGGGTCAGCTCCGTGTCCACGAGACAAGGAAGCAAACACCCACATTTATACGTCTTTCCAGACCGGCACCATCTTGATCGCTGAGGCATATCTGAGGTGTCTCCGTGCTCCGCTGCATAGGGCCCACAGACCTCAGTGGGTGTCAGTTGGCAGCCTAGCAGGATTTATTTTTTTTATTCTGGAAAGTTCCCAAGGAAAAAATGGGGATGGAGGGAGGACAGAGTAGGGTGTGCACGGACAACCGAGCATACACATGTGAGTCAGCTGGAACCTGGCAGTTGGGATTTATGACCCTGCCCATGTGCCTTTGTCAACTCGGCATGCTCCTGTGTGTGATGATGCCACAGGGCGTCGGTGCCGGGATGCCTGGGGCTCAGGGGAGCCTGCGTGCCAGCTGCAGCGTTTATGAGCTGCGCCCACTTGGTGGTTGCGTCACCGAGCATTCTTATCTATTTTCACAAAGGGGACTCTTCCTGTGTGCTGCACACCTTAAATGCCACATGCGTCATCTCAGGTAATTCTCAAACAGCTCTCTGGAGAGTTGTGAGCTCAATGGATGCTTCACTGAGATTTCGTGTGTGTGTGTGTAGTATTTTAATTGTCAAATATGTATATAAATCTAATATCCTTCAAAACCTTATGTAAGAACAGGTACCATGCTTATTAACATTAATAATTGTTAACATGGATGTTACACTAGGGGTGGGTGTGGGAGGGAACATGAGAACTCAGTACTGTCTTTGCAACTTTTCAGTAAATTGAAAATCATTCCAAACTGCGAATTTTCATTGGAAAAGCCTATTATTGAATATCCCATCTATCCTTAGCCTTGATTGCCATGCCATTTTTGTTAAGCATTTTTTTGTGCATACTGGTGATAAATTTTGGATAATCCAGTTAAGAATGATAGATGGAAAATACAAGTTTTCTCTATTCCCTTCGAAACGTCACTAAAAGGGTTTAAATCTACAAGAAAAGACAACCCCCCAGACAGTCCCAGTTATACCTGACTTCAGTTATTTCACTTATGACCTCATTAGCGCAGCGATCTCTGCTGTCACAAAGGGGGTCCCTGTCAGCAAGTGAGGGGTGAGACAGTCAGCATTGGACGTCTCGCACCAGTGAAGGCTCCCCAGGTGGTGGACACGCCCCTTCATGGTAGGGTTTCCAGTGGCTTCTCTTCTAAGCTAGGACGACCACCATCTCACTCTGTTTCAGCTGCCATAACAAACCACCAGACACCAGCAGCTTATGACCATCAAACACTCATGCCTCACAGTTCTGGGGGCTGTGGGTGCAGGATCCAGGGGCCAGTCTTCTAGGCCGCAGACAGCGACTTGTCCCTGTGTCCTCCCGTGGCTAAAGGGGACAGGAATCTCTTCAGGGTCTCTCTTCTCAGGGCCCGACATGAATCCCATTCATGAGATAGTAGCTCCTGCTTGCCTCCCAAAGGCCCCACCTCCTAACACCATCATTGCGGGAGTCCGGATTGCAACCTTAGAATTGTGTGTGTGTGAGAGAGAGAGAGAGAGGAAGGAGGGGTGTGGCACAAACATTCAGGCCACAGTGCAGAGTCAGAGATCTCACAAAGAGCCACCTAACCCTCCTGGAGGAAGTACAGAGCCACAAGCCTCCTGTTCACACCTCGCCATGGAGGGGAAGGTGCAGCTGATGGGTGAAGTCTCTGGACAGGAATGTGGTGAGTTCCAGGGCAGCCGTTCCTGGGTGGGAGTAGAAAGGAGGAGGCCAGGTGGGCCCAGAAACAGGGCGGGAGCCCTCCTAGGAAGCTGAGGACAGAAGGTCTGCAGAAACATATGAGAGCCAAGGTCCAAGGCTCTGGCGTGCTCCTGGTCCCATCAGCCTTCATCACAAAGCAGATTGTCAAAGGTAAACTCGAGGATTTCTATGAGGTGAGTGCAGAGCAGTAAACCCCAAGGGGCAGGGGGGAAGGGCTGTATGACCACACTCGTCATGAGGCCACCGAATGGCCTGGCTTCAAGTTGCTAAAAATGCCTGCATGCTGAAAGGCATTAGGCTCTGCTCTGCCCCTAGTACGCACATATCAGCTTGTGTTCCTGAGGCTGAACCATGGGCAAAGCATGGAAATGAACCCAGCGATCAGCTCTGTCGAGTTCTCTAGTCCAGGAAAGGTTCCTGAGGAATTAGTGGACCTGCAAAGGAGTTTACGGAGGAGTTGGGCTCCATGCTGGGTAGAGAGAACAGTGAATGGAGTCCTAGTCCCAACAGCCAGGCACTCTGATAAGCACTGCACGTGATCTCAGGTAAATCTCCCCAATATCCTAGGAAGGGCATATCATTATTGAAGCCTCATTTTAAGGGTGAGGAAAGTGAGGCTCAAAAAAATGAAGTGACTTGTTCAAGGTCATGTACTTAAAAAGTCAATCTGTCTGACGTCTGAATCTACATTTGTAAATCATCCCGTTTTTTATTCTAGAAACAAAGGACAGAGCATTTAGCAGGCCTGGGCAACAGGATGGGACTGGCTTTGGGGTGCAGTGATGTGACTATGACCCCTGACACCCACGTTCTTAGTGAATTTGAAGGATGTGATGATTGTGCATGATGGTGATGTTGTTACCGGCTCAAGGACTCAGGCTACCTTGGCTGCGCTCCCTCCTCTCTCCGAGGGACAGGTACAGAAAACAGAAACAAAGCCAGGACAGAAATGGTCCACCTGGCCGAGCTTGGGCCGGGCCTCCCTCTCTGCACTGCAGGTGTTCCACCCATGTTTGCCTCGTCATCACAGTCGAGAGGAACAGCAGCCTGGACAGGCCGGGGGGAGGAGCAGTGGCTCTCGTTCAGTAGAGGAGGGGCACGCTCCTACTTCCTGGAGAGTGGGGCACAGCTGCACGGGGCCCTGGCCTTTCAACTCCCGGCCTGGTGTTCTTTCCACTCCCCCAGGCAGGTCCTCCCCCTGTGTAAGACGTGAGGGAGGCCTAGGGCTATTATCCATCATGACCGCCCTTGAACTTGGGAAATGGAGCATGTAGGTGTGCTTTCTTTGTTGACTCACTTCACTGACCAAGAACACACCACATTTCTTTCAAATATAAGTGAGCCTCTTGTCCCCTTAAAAAGGCTCTGTCCTGAAGAGCCTTCTGCCAGCCATGGCCCCAAGCAGGAAGCTATTGTATTTTGTCCTTGCCTTTTTCTTCATGTTGGCTCAATGTCCATCAGGTAAGTGGGAATGGGTGGGATTTTGATGGCAGAGCATAAGGTTTGATGATTCTTCTATGTGCCACCCTAAAATTGAGAGGAATGGTCAGCTCCCCTGCTGTGCTTCTCATGGGAATGCCTTGAACTTGCTGTGGAATTTTCTAAGAGCAAACAGCTACTCCTTTTTTAAAACAAAACAAAACAAAACAAAACAAAACAAAACCACTTCTTCCTGGTTACCAGGAGTAGAATCCTCCTGCAGCCCCTGTGAAGAGCACTCCCTGACAGAAGGTCTGTGGGGTTGAGGGTACTGTTTTATACAGTGCTGTTCCCTGCATTGATTTTGGTTTCCAATATGTGCTTCGTTTTGATTTAGGGTACCGGGCAGGACTCGAATATTCCCAGCCCTTCCCAGGAGGTAAGTTCAGTCCCGTGTGTTCTGATTTTACTTTAGGGACTCTGGCTGGCCAGCTCCCTCTCACTTCTGGAGACAAGCGAGTGATGGACATAGCAGTGAAGATGTAACTGCCTGAACTTCGCTGATGCCTGACTTTTCTTCCTCTTGTTCCCAGCATCCTACTTGGATTTTCCATTTCACAGGGAAATCTCTTTGTGACTGGATTATAATTTTGGCCACAGAGATTTGGACCCAGTGGCTACTCTCATTAGCTCATGGTGACCTCTAAACCCAGGTCACAGGATTAAGCTTGGACTGGCCACTGAGCATTGCCCTGGGCACATGCTTGTCCACCTCTTACAGGCTCTTTCCCAAATCCAGTGAAGCATGAGGCACATGCATGCCAGTGGTCTTAGGGGGTCCAATAAAGGAGTGTTCTAGAACCATTCAGTGAAAACTCACCCCCCCCCCCTTAGAGAAGAGCTGTTCTTAATGAACAGCCCATGGGTTTTGGGGTTTTTTTTGATGGGTTCATACAGAAATAAAGCATATTATGCACAAAAGGGAAAAAGTTCTTAAGGAATTGCAAACAAAATTTAAAAGTGTTCAGGCAGAATTTCAGAGTGAGAAAAATTAAGGCTGATACTAGTCACTGAGTGTTCTCTCTATGCACCTGACGGTCCATTAACAACTCGATGTGGATTATCTCATTTAATCTTCAAAACTTCCCCAGGAGGTAGGTACTCTTATAACCACCCATTTTTGCAGATAATGAAACAGGGACACAGATGAGCTATTAAGAAAATTTGCCCAGGTGTCACACATAATAAGTGCTAAGCCAGGCTTCCAACTGAAGACATCAGACTCATCAGTTTTAATTCTGTGATGCTCAACCAGATAGTATAGCACCAACACTACTCTTAAGCACAGGCAGCACACAGGGTTTTCAACACACTGTGTAGCACAGGATGGAATACTTGGACCATACGCTCCCTGAAAAGCACAGACGCTGTCACATGGAATCATCTTGCCCAACCCAGTGGGTACCATCTGCATGTAAACATCTCCAGAGGGGGTTTTCAGGGTGATGAGGGGAGAGTGGGTGTTCTTTTGCTGCAGTCAATGGCCTTGCAGAGATAACCCTGGCATTCTGGAGTAGGCCACATTGGAAACACCACATCATTTCATGTCTCACCTGAATCTAAGGCTGAACATGCTGATTCTTCCCTGCCTCACGCAGGAGAATAGGCTGAGGCCCCAAAGCACAGCCTCCTGCAAAGCCAGGTGAAGAGAGGTGGAACTTACAGAAGCAGGGACTATATGACAGATTCTTCTGCAAAAGATCCAGGTGAGGAAGGACATGGACATTTAGCAGTAGAAAAATTATAAAATTAGGAGCTAGATGTGAATAAGGAATTGAGGAGCCTGAGATTTCACTATTGAGTGGAGGGCCCTTGGAGCCTCAGAATTGCACTGCAGAGAAGGCACAGGATAGAGAAGACACTGGTTCTTTGTAAACGTCATCAGGGGGCTTTCAGTAGCATCTTCAGTAGAAGTTTAGTTTTTGCCTTTCCTCGTTTCCAAAGTAGGTTAGAGGCAAAGTCACCAGGGACTTTGTTTCAGAGGCCACGGGAATTTTTGTCCCAGGCGTGTTGAGTGCACAGCATCGAGGAGAAGAGGGGTGATGTGAACCTGGGCTTGCTAGAGTAAAGGCTGGGGGAATGGCTTTGACTCTGACTTTGAACTTCATGAATGGACAAACAAGATAGTCCCTAGGGAGTACAATAAGTTCCAACGTGACGCAAGCAACACTTAGCATGACTGGGAACCATCTTTGAGCTCAAGTTCAGGAGATTCGGTGGTAAAAGAACAGGACAGAGCCCCAAGATGGGACTCAGGCTAGCCAGGAACATTGCTGAGCTACCATTAGAGAGCGAGGAATGAGAAATGAGGCAGGAAACACGAGGATGGAAAAACGAGCTGTGCAGGCACACAGGGTGGGGGGAGGGACAGGGATGCAGCAGTGACTCCCCCCTGTAAGGGTCAATATGGCTCTGAGGTTACTAGAAGAGGGTGGTTAATAGGGATGAAAATAAGGGGTAACAACCTAATGCTGGCCCTGGGGAAGCAGGTGAGCAAAGGAATTTCCCTGGGGTGGCAAAGACACTGCCCACTGGGCCCATGGGCATTGCCTGAATATTCTGTGGTCACGTAGGAAAACTTCTGTTTTAAGTACTAACAAAGACAGCTCGCTGAGTGAGCAGTGTTTGGCAAAATAGTCTCACGTAAGTTATTCCATTTCACTACTAAAGAATTCAAATGCAGACAATTACATCACGTGCCCTTGACAGAGAAGGCTGAGGTTAGGCACTTCCCTGAGGACACACGGCCACTACTAGACCTGGACAAGAACTGAACTTAAGGCTTTAACCCCTCCTCCAAGGACCTTCCACAACCACGTGGGGTTCCTTCCACTGTCATCACCAAGCCGAGCCTCTGTGCCACTGTGAGTGTTCTCTAATCTCTGAGACACCGGTGGTGCCTGCTTTTGACCAGGCAGCATTAGAAACACAAGGAGAACAGGGATGCTACCTCACTCCTGCTGGACAATGAACATTCTACAACTACTTTTTGAAAACAGCAGAGCTCTTTGAAAAATCTAGGCTGGCTCTAGAAAACACCCTCTCTAATCCTGACTACACCCCTTCCCCTTGGTGGCCCTTGACCTTGCCCCTGTTCCTAGAGCCCCAGGAAAGGCACATGAGCCGCTCTTTCTTGGCCCAGGTGAGTTTGCTGCTTGTGAGTCGTGCAGGCTGGGCCGGGGCAAGTGCAGACGGATGTGCATGGAGGACGAGAAGGTGGTCGGCACCTGCAAACTGAACTTCTTCTGCTGCCGCCGGAGGATCTACTACTGAGCCAGACCGGGGCTCTCCCAGCCCAGGAAGCAGAACTTAATATTCAGAGAAGGTGAA